>NW_021604564.1:13160872-13239441 GCF_004785775.1 Grammomys surdaster | reverse complement strand
TATCTATCTATCTATCTATCTATCTATCTATCTATCTATCTATCTATCATCTATCTATCTATCATCTATCCATCATCTGCCTTTCTATCATTGGTCTGTCACATGTCTATGTGTTCATTTATCTATGTATCTATCTATATATCTATATATATCCATCTATCTATCTATCTACCTACCTATCTACCTACATATTTACCTACTTACCTACCTACTTTTGGGGGAACATAGCTTTGAATATATAATCTTCTTGCATCAGTCTTCCAAATGCTGGGATTACAAATGTTCACCCCAAGCAGAGATTGTTAGAACAAGACATTAAATAGATTTTTATTGTACTTACAAATTTCAATAGAAGAACTGAACAGAATAGAATATCTATCAAGACATTCTCACATTATGTGAAGGAACTAGGAGGCCCGACATGCCCACTCAACACCTACCCGTAAGATTTCCCTGCAGATGTATGCAATCCACTCCTCTTTCAATGTGTTGCCTTTCGTGTTCTTGATCAGGTCAGTGACAGAGCCAGCACCACAGAACTCCATAACCAACTGGCAAAGGAAGGGAACAGCATTTGTTATAATCACACTTGGCTGTGATTCCTTACTAAGTTGGGTTTAGAAAGCAGACTGCTCTCTAGTCTGTTATTTATGGATGCCATTCCTGCAAGGAAAATGCAGTCATAAAACAATATTTAAACCATCATCTTTCTAGTAAGTCCTTGAGAAATTATAAAGAGGAAAGATTACTTCTTAAAACATTTATTATATTTTAGGGGTGTGTGTGTGTGTGTGTGCGTGTTTGTGTGTGTAAGGCATACAGGACAAATTGTGGGAGTTGGTTCTCTCTTTTTACCACATGAGTCCTAGATATCAAACTTAGGTCATCAGACATGATGACCTAAGCCATCTCAGTGGTCCAAGATTACTATTGTTTTTTAAAGTGTTTTGAATAGTATTTTATAGTCAGAAATCAAGAACATTTTCCATATTCTAAAGCTTGTTTCTTTGTTTTTGTATAATAAGGGCGGGTCAGCAACTCAGATAAAGTTGAAATTATTATTGTGAATTGAATCTACAGCGGTTCTTGTGCCTCCTTCAAAGTAGAACCTTTCTCTGTCCAAAGAAGCATGGTTCTCTAGGCAGTCCCAAGTTAGGATGCCACTGGTGCAAGCTGTTTATGTTATTGGTTTGCATGTGACACCGTAAGCTGTCAGAATGTGGACTATCTGGTTTTAATTAACTTCAGTAAGTGTTCCCAGGAGGTTGGACACATCAGATAAATTCAATAAACAATAAACTCTAATTTAGCACCTTTCATCCAAAAAGCTCCAAGCAGTCTATAAATATAAACTCATTACTGTACTCAGCAACTTTATAAATCGGGCAGAGGGTAAGCACTGCGGCACAGCAGAGGCTGGAATGGGACTTTCCCATTCCTTCCCAGGCTCAGAAAAAGCAATTCTGTTCCACCCTTTCTTTTACATAGTTTTCAACGAAAAGCCCCCGTAGTTAGATAAGGCATTGCTTTTTTGTAATTAATTAAAATAATTTAGAATAATTAGTAATCAGTCCTCAACTTGATAGAAAAGAGGAAAGCAGAGCAGACAATAGAGTTCACATGTGTGTGTCAAGTCTGTGCCACCAGGTCCTTAAAAGGTACCTCTGGGGGTGGGGGCAGAGGTGGGGGTGGGAGTGGGGGTGGCTCAGGGGAGAAAGCACCAGCTGTGCAGGTGTGAGGACTCGAGTTCAGAACCCAGGTAAGTTCTGATGGGTTTGGCTCCCTGACTGTAAAGCCAGCCTCTGAAGATGGAGAGGAGATTCTCCAGAGTGAGCTGCCTAGTGAGACCAGCCATATCAGTGAGCTCTGCATTCAACTGATAGATCCTGTCTCAATGAGTAATGTGTGAGAGTGATCCAGATGATTCCTGACATCAGCTGCAGAGCTGCAGTCTTACAGAGAGAGAGAGAGAGAGAGAGAGAGAGAGAGAGAGAGAGAGAGAGAGAGAGAGAGAGAGAGAGAGAATATATACCTAACCTATCTGGGTCCAGAATCTTTAGGCAGAAAATAAGTTGTGCTTCCTTTTTCTCTGTATGCCTGACAGGGGCTCAGATCTCACAAAATGGGGCTGAAGGTGCTGGTTGGTAGTGTGCTTGCCTAGCATGTGAAAGCCCAGGGTTTGGTCTTCAGTACCACCTGTAATCCCCATATTTGGGAGGTGAAGGCAGGAAAATCAAATGTTCAAGAATAGCCTCTATTACATAGTGTGTTTGAGGTCAGCTTGGGCTACATGAGACCTTGACTCAAAAGAAAGCAACAAATAAAACATGAAACGAATTTCCTGTGTGAGTTTACAGTGCCTGCTCTGAGTTACAGTTGGATCAAAGCTGGCTTTCATAGGAAACTCTTGTTCTCTTTTCCAGAGAGCCTGTGGGTGTGTCAAGGTTTTCCTGTAGGAAAATTTGGAAGTGTAGAATAAACATTGCAACTAGGGAGGGCTGAAATTCTTTCAGATGTAATAGCCAGGCAGCTCACAAAGACCAGAGAGCCACATCGAGGATTCAGGGGTCAACTTGAAATACCTGCATTGGTCAGAGATAGGATGACTAGTCTAATGTGTGACAGCAAAGCATTGGCGTTGCCTAGAAACACCAATGCAATAAGGATGTCACTCATGAAGAGCACAACTGCCACAATTAGAAGAAAAGAAGCAACTAAATGATATTATGAAGTCAAGTGAAAGCAAAACCAAAATGAAAAGCAAGGAGAGTGTCCTAACATTGCTGTCTGGGTGCATGTGTGTATGTGCTGGGGCACACACCAAAACACATTCATGGCAGCCGGAGAAGGACACCAAATACCTTCCTCTACAGCTCTTGCTTGAGACAGAGACCCTTGAGACAGGGTTTCTCACTGAACTTGGATCCCTAGTTTATGCTGGCCTGGTGGATATCAAGCCCCAGGTTTCCGCTTCTCTTCCTCCCCAGCACTGGGGTTATGGGTGTGCATGGCCATTCCTGGCTACTTTTTCCTTTATTATTTATTTTCTTTTATTAATTGAATAAAAGAATTGAATATGGGTGAATTATTTTATAAAAAGTTTGGGCAGCTCTGTTTCTCACAGAGTTACCCAAACTTTTTATAAAATAATTAATTTAGACATTGGCCATATAATCTTGGTATACACTGCACTGTGATGATACTCACTTCAGCTACTCTCTCTCTTTTTCTCTCCCCCCCACAACGCACCTGTCCTTTCATCTTCCCAACGTTTCCCTCTCTTTTCCCCATGTTCCTCCATCATTCCCTTTTCCTTTCCTCCCCAGACTCCCTGTGAGCAGTCATGGCTGCTATGTGTTTATGACTGCAAGGGCAATCTCATGCCCAGAAGACAGCACCTAACTGTACCGCCTACCCTTCAGCTCTGGTCCGTATGCCTGCGCAGCAAGCCCTCCTGCCCACTGAGCCATCTCCAGTCCTGTTGTAGCTTTCTTATAGGATAACACTGGATGTAAATTATACAATGTGTAAAATGTCTATTCAGTAAAGTGTTCTGTCTGATAACCAGGAATGTAATAGAATGAGAATGGAACGTCACCATTCTGTGCTTCTCAACAAGCTAACAGACCTGGGTGTCACTCATCCATGACTGTTAGCACAGCTGTTGCTGAAACAACAAACACCAAATCCCACAAATGTAACTGTGTTTCGACTTCCGGGGACAACTGCCCACCTCCTTACAGGAAACTGGAGGAGGGAGGGACATGCTGCATAATAAGGATGCTACCTGCAGATCTAGGGAAATAGTTTCTTCACAGCTAAACTACAAGGGGGAAAAAGACAATGGAAGAGAAGCCTATTTATTAAATACACGTCAACAGATTGCAACAGGCAGGCCTTATTTGAACACTGATTTTAAAATGTAGCTGTTATTTAAAGTTTTTGTTTTTTTCTTTTGTTATTTGTGTTGCCTCTGATCCCAGCACTTGGAAGGCAGAGAGTGGTAAGTCTCTGTGAGTTTAAAGCCAACCTGGTCTATATGTTGAATTTCAGGATTTCACAGAGAAACCCTGTCAAAAAAAAACCTAACAACCAAAAACTAAAGAAACAGAAGAGACCTAAACCAAAAAAAAAAAAAAAAAAGAAAAGCAACTGTTAATTTTTTTTAAACAATTGCAACCTTTTATATAAATATAAATGCAAGTATTTGAAGAGACTAAGGAAGTACAATTTTTTAAGCATGGTGATTTTGTGGTTATTAAAAAATTCTCATATTTAAGATATATACGCTGAAATACCTCTGTGAAGTAAAGTACATTCTTAAGATAGTTAAAAGAATTTGTAAAATATGATAAGGATATTTTCAATTTTATTTTATTATTCTGTTTTAACAGCAAATATATCTGTCCTCCACGTGTGTGAAGTGCCCAGGGAGGCCAGCTGAAGTCAGCTCATCTGAAGGTATAGATGGTAGTGACTGACCTTGTGGGTCCTGGGAATTGAACCCAGGTCCTCTAGAAGAGCAGTTGGTGCTCTTAACCACTGAGCCATCTCTTCAGGCCCATATTGAAAATATTTATAACATATCTGATATGTGTGTAGTTTCCAGAATTTATAAGGCAACAACAAAGAGTTCCAGCTTAAGCATGAGCTTAGGAGTTGGGTGTGGTGTTACACATTGATAAGAAGATGCAAGAAGCCTGGGATGAGCTCCCGGCCAGTCTGAGAAAACTTGTCCCCAAACCAGAAATAACAACTATTAAAAACAAGTAAATAGGGGCTGGAGAGGTGGCTCAGCGGCTAAGAGCACTGACTGCTCTTCCAGAGGTCCTGAGTTCAATTCCCAGCAACCACATGGTGGCTCACAACCATCTGTAATGAGATCTGGTGCCTCTTCTGGTGCGTCTGAAGACATCTACAGTGTACTCATATACATAAAATTAACAAAAAACAACTAAATAAATAAATCAATGAAGTGTAGTGAGAATGAGCAAAGAACTTAAACAGACATTTCTCTAAACTTCAGAGTCTGAAGAATATATGAAGAGGCCAGTAATGGGACTAAAGGATGCTGATGACATCATCAGTGAGGAGGAAAATATGAATCAAAACCACAATAAGGGGGCTGGAGAGATGGCTCAGAGGTTAAGAGCACTGACTGCTCTTCCAAAGGTCCTGAGTTCAATTCCCAGCAACCACATGGTGGCTCACAACCATCTGTAATGAGACCCAGTGCCCTCTTCTGGTGTGTCTGAAGACAGCTACAGTGTACTCACATACATAAAATAAATAAATTAAAAAAAAACACAATAAGGTGTCACAACATCCACATCCAAATTATACTCATCTTAAAAATATAGAGCAACTGGAGCCTTCATACATTGCCAGCGACTACACAACACAGTGCAGTAACTGTAGAATTGTGAATTCTTCAGCAAAGTAAACATGAAATCAACATAAAACTGAGTTGCTTTCCTTGAAGATTTTTCACAAAAAGTATTGAAAATTGATGTTTCACAAAAGCCATAATAGGAGTATTCCTAGCAGTACGTCTTGCAGAAGACAAAAGTTAGGAACACAAATCTTACCTAAGGGTGAACAAGTAGATGAAACAAACTGTGGTATGTCCACACAACGGAAGAGTATTTGAGCATGGGAATAAATGACTGATACCACACGGCTGGACTGTAAGGACATTATGTTCAATGAACGGAGACAGACAAAAGTGGCCATGTAATATGTAATTCCATTCCCATGAAACAGAGAAGCTGGATGACTTTCTAGCACTGGAAAGCCGGCTCAGAGGCTTCTGGGAAATGGGCTGGTGGAGCAGAAGTGAGTGATGGATATAAAATTCTCAGGGGATAGGGAGATGGGTAATTTTGTAGCTGGGAATGGGGGTTCTTTGAACAGTACAATGAACATGCTGTTGCCCCTGGATTACTGTTTTAGAAGCAGCTAAAACTGAAGTCATCTAATACTACGTGTATTTTAGCAGAACTTTAAAAACTGTTGTCTTTGATTGGTTTCAATGCCTGAGTCGGGGAAGCAGAGGATCGTGTGGGAGGCAGGGATTAGACACTGGTGGGAGGCTGCCTGGGTACACACATGTTTCTCACATGGCTCCGTCCACTCTTGTGTACCTGAAAACGACATTATGTAGAGAATCATGCTTCGGTCGGTGCCAGCAGGACAGACCAAAACCACACACTGAGACACAAGATAAAAGCACTTCCCACATGAGCCAAACATGTCTATGTCCTTTCTCCTAGTCACATTTTGGAAAAGACATAGTGGCAAGACCTCCCAGGGATGCATCAACAGTCCACATGTCATTTGGAGAAAATGTCCTACTATTGGGCCCTATTAGGCCACATAATTGCGGTCCCCAAAGAGAGTGGTGGAAGCCAGCAACACCAGCCTTTCAAAATTAGATTGGACAAAATACTTTCAGATATTCAGTAGGAGACACTCGAGCTCTATCCAGGCACTAATGTCAGTGATTTCTATAATCTGTTTCTCTATTCAGCTGCAGCTGAGGGCCGCTCCACTCTTTTCATCTCACTGAGGAACAAAATGATTGTTAAATTATGTAATGGGGGCTCTAAAGAAGGAAAGAAAGAAACTGAAAGAAATCAGAACTTGCCAGCAATGGGTTCCTGCAGCCACATGGCAACACTGATAATTACTGCCACCACACAGCAGGGACCTTCCCTCCCCATAAGTAGCCCTACCTCATTAATAAACAGACACAGGACTCAACATGCCAAGCCCGACTGAGTGAGGCAAGTCAAGAACTTCACATCTCACAAAGAGGATGCAATGCATCATTAATATCTCCCAGGAAAGTAAGTTTCCTAGGAGTTATACTAGGGCAATGAGACACACCAACACTTACTTAGAACTCAGTGTGCTGGGTACTTAACAGCTTGGTGGTTTACAAACGAAGCAAAAAGGAAACAAAAATCTTTTGCATGACTCTCATCTCAATTTGGCTATGAGAACTGAGCTTTTTATAGTCTTTATGGTGAATACTCATTAAGTCCTCAAAGCAGGTTAAAGAACATCATCGTAGACACTGCATTAGTTACTTGTCCTGTTAGTTCAAAGGCATAGCCTATTTCAGTAAGCAAGGCAAAGTGTGGGAAAGCGAAGCAGCTTGTTACGTTGTATCCACAGTCAGGAAGCAGAGGAAGATGAACAGCTGTGTTCAGTTGGACTTCTCCCTTTTGTTCAGTCGTGGACCCCAGCTCATGGAATGGTGTCACCATAGTGGACAAGTCTTCTATATCAGTGAACGTAATCAAGATAATCCTTCACAAACATAGCCAAAGGCTAACCTAGTCTAGATAATACATCACAGACTTGGCCAGAGGATTTTCTCTAGGGTGATTCTAAATCCTATAAATGTTCAGTCTGTTTTTTCCCTCCCAGTCCCACATTCCCAGAAATAAGACTCAGTCTCAAAATGTCTGTTGGCCATACAGCTAGACTTTTCTCTGACTAGATCATAACTTAAAACAACTCATTTATTCCAGTCTACATTCTGCCATGTGGCTGGTTACCCGTGCTCAGGTACCAAAAATCTGTCTCGTCCTCACATCTTTCAGGGTGAATCTCCCACTTGGCAGTATCCCAGAATCCTTTCTGCCTCCTGATATCCCACCTCCTATTTCATGCTTAAGCTACAGGCCATCATATTTTTATTTGCAGGGGCAATATCCATACAGACATAAGGTATTTTCTCTACAAGATCCTGTCAAGTTGACAATAAATGATAACCCATTCCCTAGCCAGGACCATCCCATCTCTACTCTGGTAAAATGTTATGAATAAGCATTGGGGACCAGGAAGATGGCTCAGGGTTTGAAGTGTTTGTCATGCAAGCACAAGGACCTGAGTTCCACACACAGCACCCAGAGAAGATCACCATAGCTTGTCAGCCCAACAGTCTAACCTAATTGGTGACTTAATTGGTTAGAATAAGAGATGTCCCAACTTGTACACACACACACACACACACACACACACACACACACACACACACACACACATGGTTGGCTCCTGAAAAAACACCAGAAGTCAACTTCCAGCCCCCACGTGTTAATGCACACATATGCAGGTACATTGCACAAAAATGAACATGCACATACATGAAGCATAGACATACAGATCCTATGAGAACATTAGCTTCACTAATAAATGGATAGCTGCCAGTAACCAAAAACCCTCAAACACACATTGCTTACTGTCTCTCAGCATGGTCACTCTGTCCTAGAGGCCTACTTCACTTGCATGGTAATATCAGAGGGCAGGAGGAGCTTGAAAGACAATGGTCATAGGTGATCCTAGAGTCTCTAATGAAACAGTGCCACATCCTTTTGCTCAGGTTTGTACCACAACACAGAGAGACAGTCTACCCTCCAGACAATGTGTCGTTCCATGGACGGAGGCAGTTATGGAAGTGTCGGATAGGATACTGAAAGAAATCTGAGATTTAAAACTCATCAGTATCATCCGAACAACTGGGTCAGAAACTATTCATAACACTTGAGAAGAAAGAAAGGAGGCTAAACTGAATGTGGTGAGAGAGACGTGCTTAGGCAGATGGGGACTGGCTGGGGCCTGAAGGATGGATTCTAAAAAGAGGGTGGTATACTGTGAACAGATTATAAAAAAATGCTTGGATAACTATGTCTGTCTAAGTAAAAACCATTGTTTTCTAAGAACTGAGTCCTGACGAATTTCACGATGCACATGGTCGATTGCTATAGATTTTTGCCAGTTGTCTTATATTACTAAGAAACACAATATTGTCTCTTTGCAGTGTTGGGGTAGAGATATTACTCCATGGTGGAGATTACGGGAAGCTCTTGTTCCAACACCTCTCTCTCTCTCTCTCTCTCTCTCTCTCTCTCTCTCTCTCCCTCTCTCTCTCTCTCTCATACACACATACACGGGCATGTATACAAACACATATGCACATGCATACACACACATGTATACATGCATGTGCATGCACACATGCACACATACGCATACACACTTGTAAACACACACACATGCATGAATTTCCCCAGGACTGTATTTTATTCTCTACCTATCCTAGACTTAGACATGACAGAGGCAAGGAGTCAGTCTTGACTTCAGTCTTCACAAGGCACAGAACACAGGTCCTGACAGAGGATCATGAAATACAGCAACTTCTCCTTATAATCTCAGTGACTTCTGAGGGGATTCTGAAGGTCAATTTTGAGATTTTTTTCCCCAGGTCCCTAAAGGATTCAGTCACTTGCTACTTAATGAGTTTTAAGTTTCTATAACAAGGAACAAGGTCTCAAGATGGCATTTTAATGTAAGTCTTAAGGCAGAATGCCTGGACAGAAACCCATCTGTCTCAGATGACACCAGTCAGTCACCCACAAGAATAAGAGACAATGAGCAGATCCTTTCTCTTTAGTGGGCAAGGGAGGGTCAGACAGAAGGGGTGGGAACAGGGTCAAAGGGTGGAGTTCTCCCTAGGGTGAACCAAGCCTCTGAACAGGCTAAGAAAAGGTTAGAAGCAACGTCCAAGAAATCTCAGCCCTGTAAAGAATCAGCCTACTGACCTTGGAGGTTTAGAATCCTCAGGGGAGAACGTGGTATTTTTATCTTATGTGGTTGGGAATAGCCACAGATCCCATCTGCATGATTTATGAAGGTGTGAACCAAACTCAAAATTCAGCAGCTTTGTAAGAAAAAGCTGCTTCGTTTGCCAGGGGTAGTTTAAAGCTCACAATAGTAAATGCCTTCATACAGAAACACAAAACCGACCTCAACAGCCTTGTGTATTCAACTCTAAATGAGCACGTATTGAGGTTTAAAAAGAAAAAATTAATTTTTATTTTTAGACTTGAGAATTTTCAAACAAAGTGTAAGTTATGCAAAGATAAAAGGACTGCCAAGTGTCCCGAATGCCTTCGATAAGGCTTGCAGAGAGGCTTTCACTCTGTTAGTAACAAAGGCATTTTGAATAATCTGAGCCAACTGGTATTTTTAGCAAGCAAAGCCTGCCTACAGGCCAAGACCATGGGCTTTCAGTCATCCATGTCTGAGCAGAGCCAGTGTGACAGCATACATTTCACAGGCAGCCATGTAAGAACTCCTGAGTAATTTCCTTAGTAGGAGTGACTCATCACATACATCTGAGCTCCAAATATTCCAACAAAGAAATTAACCTAAAAGATAGAAGAAATATAGGCTTGGGCAACAGATCAGCCAGTGAAGTGCTTGTCCCACAAGCATGAGAAGCCAGATCCCTGGAACCTACATAAATACACAGGCAGGGGATGCTGGAGAAACAGAGACAGGCAGGTCCCTGGGACTTGCTGGCCAGCCAGTCTAGCTTAATGAGCAAGTTTTAGGCCAATGAGAGGTCGTGTCTCAAAAAATTAAGTTGGATGGGTCTTGTGGAATAATACTTGAAATTGTCCTCTGGCTTCTCCACATATACCCCACCACAAACACATAGATTTTTACACACACACAAACATATTTGTACACAAATGTATACACACACACACATACACACACAAATAATAATGATGTTTAATTCTGCATCTCAAAATGTTAAACTCAAACAGAAAAATTAGGAATTAGGAGTAAGGTTTTAGCCAGATTAAAAATAGGGAAAGTCAAGCTGGGGACGTGTCTCACTATGTAATAACAGCAAGAGGATATGACTTCATGTGAACTCTAGGCTGCACGTGACTATAGAGCCCAAGCACTGGGTCACAGTCACTTAAGTGGTTCATGGGTGACCACAAGTCAGGCAGCCTAGGCAAAAGGAGCATTGAGTTAAGAGACTTTGTCTTCAAAATAATAATGTGGGAAGCAGACTGAGGAAGATAGCTAATGCCCTCCTCTGCCTTCTGCATGGATGTTATGTGTAGATGGACACACACTTATGCACACTCAGTGCTCCCCAGCCCAAATAGAAAACAAAACAAAACAAACAAAACACAACAAAAGAACGTAGACTTCAATTATTCACCGTGGAATACCTTGACAGCTGAAAGTCCTGAGAAGCAAAGTACGAACAGGAACACTAGGTCATTGTTAATCTAAAACAGGAGGCAGGAGCTTCATAATCAGCTCTGAATATAAACAAAGCCGTTCGTTTGTTACGGTGAAAAGCAGTTTAAACAATTTAAATGAAATTTCTTGGGATAAATAAGGAAATTGGGTTTCCATCTTGTCAGCAACCACACCCCCGACCCCAGTTCATAAACACTGCACTTAGGGCAAGGCAGTAGCCCCTGCTCAAAGCCATTCTTCTGACCACTTTAGACTCCCATATTTACAAAGTCCCATCTTTTGAGATTTCTCCTCTTAAGTAATGCTATTCATTTGTTTCCCTAGAACAGTGACTTAGTGTATGTCTACAAAGGAAGTTCTCAGCTCATAAAAGCAACAGCTAGTGATTGACATGAGTTTCTTTTAAAGAGGGAAGGCTTGTTTTTGATATCCAGAACTTAGAGGAATTTTAATGCCCAATTGCAAAGGCTCAGCTCCCAGTGGCTGAACATTTGTGAACGTGATCCTCAGCGTCTCACATTGAAAGCTGATATTTTTGTTTATTGCTTAAGAATTCCATACATGCCTAAAATATATTATGATCATACCCTCACCCAACCTGTCTCCCCATCCAAGTCCCCTCCTTGCTGTTTCCGTCCCAGTTGCATGACCTTTTTTTTCATAGCCTAGTTCAATCAGTGCTGTCTATAGGCACATGAGCATGGGCATCCTACTTGGGGCCATTTGTCTGAAGCAAACTGACTCTCCCTACCCAAGAGATCCTCAACCACCAACCTCCTGAGCTAGGGCTGGGTTTTGTGAGCCTCTATCCCAACCACACAATAGTTTTGATTGGCTTCCTCTTGTGTCAGTTGCTATGGGTTCATGGGTATGACAGCCATGCAGTGTCTAGAACACTGTTTAAAGTGTCCCTTCCCAATCCCCACCCCATCTTCTGTAGTGTCCCTGAGCCCTGTGGGGATGAGGCTATGATGCAGATATTCTATATTAAGACCTACACTGAAACTTTGAAACAACCCACACTGAATATGGGCATTGTTTCTGCCACAGTGCTAGAGCAATATAAATGGAAAATATGACCCATGTCGGCTGAGGTGTTGTGACCAACCTGAGTAAAGGCAGTTCAATGACATCATGCATTCAATAATCTCAGCATCTTATTCTATGGTGACCCTGTACATGGCCTGGGTAAGTAATTCAAGGCACAGAGTTAACTGTATATAAAGAGCCCTGGAGCCAGGACCTATGGTGCAGGCTGAAGCAACACCTATGACTTCTTGGGCAGATGGCACATCTGGGCATCTGGCACATCTGGGCAGCTAGCACAGTGATTTCACAAGTGGCTACTATGTAAAATTTCAAGCCCAATATATTTAGATCATTTGATTATTTTCAAAACTTTTCAAGGAACCCAGACTTCCATAAGAATCTGTTCAATTTTTCTAATATTGACTTAATTTGAAAAAATCACTACTTTATGGTTCTCAGTCGGCAAACACATAGACCTGGTCCAATTAATATTTTATAAAATAGAAACTAAGTGTTAGAGAGCCTGCTTCTCCTACGGCTAGAACCCAGATGCATGAATAATCTGATCAGGTTGTATCTGACCATTAGAAAGATGCTTCAATGTACTCAACGTCGCTTGCATGTGTGCATTTGCTACATATGCACACATGTGCAGGAAAGCATGTGTCCTGCTGAAGGCGTCCCACTCTATCACTTTCCACCTGACTCTCTGCAGCAATCTCTCTGGAACCTTAGCTAGCCTGACAAACAGCAACCCTCAATGTCCTCCCATCACCTCCTCCCACAGCCCTGAGGTTATAGGCAAGCACTCAGGCACACCTGGTGTTTTATTTTAGTACTATGATCCGAACTCAGCTCCCCATGTTGTGCAGAAAGCAGTCTTACCCACTGAGCCATCGCTCCTGCTTCACGACATAGCATCCAGACCCTCCATCTACCAATCAGCGTCACTACAATCTAATGAGAGGCTAATTTGCTGCTCTGGTCTGATCGTCTCTCACCATACTAGACTGCTCTACATTTCAGGAGTTAATTAGAAACTTATTTCCTCTCAAAAGATATCTAGATCTGTGTTTGTTGTGACAGTACCAACAGGACAGCAAAATATGTGTAAAGTCATGCTGTTAATGTGGAGAAACTAGTCCATTTCACAGACGATACCTTTCCCTCCCTCTGGTATTTGAGTGGTTTTTATAGCAAACTCAGAGAGCCTAGCAGGTCTGGGATGTGGTAGAGAGAGAAGAGACGGTGTTGCTGAGTGTCAGAGTGGCGCTGTTTCCCAGAGATAAGAATCTTTATTGAAAGAGCTCCCTTTTTTGATTTCCGGACAAGGCCCTGAGTAGTTGATAAAGGAGAATTACTTCACCATTATCAGAAGTGGTTGTGTTTCTACAGAGCTGATACCAAACAGGAGTTTATCTCTACAATAGACCTGATAGAATCCGCACAGATTACAATTCAATCAGAAGCCTGCCACTACATATGTGTCCCCTGGTGAGACATGTATTGCAGATCTCCAAACCCCAGCCATGGCTAAAGGGATATCTGAGGAACAGTTCATGCAATCAGGCTGAACTCAGATAATGCATATTCGGAAGTGCTACTCTTGGCTGGGTAGGCTGTCTCTGTAAAACATATTTTTATACTAACATGATCCTTGCAAATTTGCCAGTAGTCTGAAGAATCAACTATCTATGACCTTTGCAATTATTTGATAAGACATTCCCAAAAGGCTTAATGTGGTTTTCCATAAATATGTATTTATGCTTTATAGCAGCCTTAATAGCCGAGAAGTTTCACTGTTCTTTTTGAATATATGAGAAACTGAGGAGTAAAGATTAAACATAAGACCAAAATCTTATTTATTATTTTGAGATAAGGCCTCACCCTGACTGGCCTGGAATTTGCAGAGATCCCCCTGCCTCTGCTGCCTAGTACTACCATACTTAGCTTTCAGTATAAGATTATTGAAACATAAAGCTCTAGCCTCATCCAGGACACCAAGTTTGATAGTGGAGCCATTTTTTCATGATCAAAGGAGAAAGACACTGAGTTGATTCTGACATCACAGACCCTGGAGTAGGCTAGTTTACTGGCTTCATTACTGATAAGCTCTGAGACCTCAGACAAAGCTCTTAACTTCTCTGAGTCCAATTTTTTAATCTGTACAGCAGAGGTAATCATCTTTAACATGTAAAATGGCTACAAATACAATGAAACAATACAGCATTGTTAACATTGCCATAGTATCATGTTATACTAACAGATCTTGGAGAACTGGTAAGGAGGTGGTAAGTGTTGTAAGACATTGGGTTCTTTAAAAATTTGTTATCGATTCTTTTGAATTTCACATTATGTACCCAATCCCACTCATCTCCCCATCCCTTTGAATCCACCCCTCTGCCTTTGCACCACCCTCAATAAAATTAAATAAGATAGAAAGATCTTATCATGGAAGCTGCAGTGTGTCACACAATATACCCTCTGTCTACACAGCTTTACCTGTAAATGTTCATTGCAGTGAGTCATTGGTCTGTTTCAAGGCCTGTGGCATCTGCTACGCTATCAATACTGGATCTTCACTGGCACTCCTCTAGGATATCCTGTTGTTGCCCTGTGTTATGGAGATCCCGCATCTTTGGATCTGCAAGGCTGGCCCCTTCACATGCTCCAGCAGTTAGTTCATAGGTATATGTTGGGTTGGTACATTGAGTTGGGGCAACTCAAAGCCCTGGAACTGGATGGTAGCAAAGTTTGTCAGCTCGCCAGCTCTCTCACACCCATGCTAGCAGGGTAAGCTCTCCAGCAGTGCCCAGACTAGCTTGCCCACTGTCACAGCAGGCAAGGACCTCCCCCTCCCCAACTCTTCTTTAGTTTTGTTTCACAGAAAAGTGCAATTATAAGAATAAATTATGCTCTTGCCTTAGGACAGTTTTCCTGGCCTGACCTTAGCCTCACTGACAGAGATGCTGCCAGAAGATTGCTAGTGGAGTGCTCAGAACAATGAGGCTTCCCAAACCAACAGACACAGGCCATTACTTCTTCCATCACCAAACTCAAGAAAGGGGTTAGCTTACCATGATGGCTAATTCATGCTTACCCTTAGTTGGCACTATAGCCCTGACCACAGGTTGCATAAAATTGCCATCCCTCCTCCTGCATTGTGAATAATTCTTACGTGAAGGAACAAGTGTGTACAGATGCCTCTTATTTTGTACAGACTGAATTATTGGATGATATCCTCCATAGGGTCTTCCACAATGGCTGACTGACAACCCCACCAACAGTGGGCAAGCATTCCATTCTCCTCATCCTCATCAATACTAAGCTTCCCAGTTAAACCTCAATACAACTGGCAGAGGGAGTCAGAACAGAACTTGCCCATCCTGCACAAGGCAGTGGGCTCCATCTCAAGCACACAGGATGTGAGAGGGAAATGGATCTTTTGGGGATGGCAAAAACTGCCAGGGCACACAAGGACACCCCCAGGGCTTGACAATGAACTGGAATAAGACCGGAGTGATTCTCTATAGCCATTGGTTGTAGCTCACAGCATACAGGACAACGCCAAAATGCTGGGTTCCAGACAGTGCAGAAAGTCTTTGAGACACAAAAGCGTTCTGGTGCATGCACTTTCTTTATATTCCACTGAGCTTTCAGGCCCTCAGGAAGCCACACTCAGAAATCACCTAGGCAACCAGGCTTGTACCAGTGATGCTGTTCCCACTCACAAATAGATGTGTTTTTTCAGTTCCTATTGCCCAGAAGCTGAAGAGAAACAAAGAAACAAAAGGCACAATCCATATCCTGTCTGTCATTGTTAAGAGCTAGGACAGTCCCAGGAGAGGCAGTAAAAGGAACCGCAGGAAAGGTGCATAAGCTATACGTGGGAGAGAAACATGGGTATGTCTCACAAAAATGGGTGGGCTTAGAATGTATTGTACTAAATGGAATTATCCAATCTCAGAAAGAAAGCTACTGAGTGCTATCGCTCAGTTATAGAACCAAGCCAATAATGTGTATATAGGGGAACAAATGCCAGATGAGTACAGTGTACTATGTAGAAAAACAGAGCAAGAGTAAAGAGCTAACTATTACAGGATGATGAAGGACTCAATGCACGTGAAAGACGTGAGCTACAAAAGAGGACAAAAAGCTAATTGGTTTTCTAGTTCTAACTCTATCATGGAATTTTTGGATTTTCATGGTAGATATATGCATAAAAATACATTCAGTAGAGAAAGCATAAAATCCAATGTGACGCTCCACAACTTCCATCTCCAATGGCTACTCTAACACTGAGTTGTAGAGTTTTAGGGGCTGGTTATTTTGTTTTGTTTTCTACTTTTTAATTAATAAAATTTAGAATAAAATTAAAATAGCCTGGCATAGTCGTGCTGGGCTATTTTAATCCCTGCACTTGGGAGGCAGAGGCAGGTGGATCTCTGGGAATTAAAGGCCAGCCTGATCTATCTAGTGAGGTCCAGGGCAGCTGGAGCTAAGCACAGAGACCCTGTCTATAAGATAAGATAAAATAAAATAAAATAAAATAAAATAAAATAAAATAAAATAAAATAAAATAAAATAAAACAAAAACTTAAAAGACTGAAATGATCCTTAAATGTACACGTTCTCCTCATCACTGGTGTGTGTCTAGCACAGAGATCTCAATCTTGTCAATGTCAACATATACATAAACATATAGTGTTTCCTTTCTTATAAAAATGAAATGATATGATAGTATATTTATAATCTTTAAGAAAGATTTTAGAATCTTACTATAGTAGTTAATGTTCATCCATTTATAAGAACGAATCTATATTTTGATTAATCATACGGTTAAGTGAACTTTTTATTAGTTAATTTATTTATGTAGCTATGTAAGTATTTACTTTCAATAAATTTCTGCTTACAGCAATACTGGTTCAAAATTAAGGAACTTTCTTTGCTATATTTATGAATGAATGTGTATATACACATACACACATGTATTTGTATACATGTATTTCTCTCTCTCTCTCTCTCTCTCTCTCTCTCTGTATGAGAGACTGTGTGTGTGTGTGTGTGTGAGTGTGTGTATGAGTGTGTGTGTGTGGCCTGTATGTATTCTGTTCTTGGGTTAAGCTATAGCAACACACACTTCTGAGAAAACTAGGGATGAATGGGTAGGTACTGCGAATCATTTTCTCATCTCATAGGTAGGAAGTTGTACCAAACTCTTCTTGGGGTTCCTGAGAAACATTTAAAAAACATATTTATCCTGCAGAGACTTGATGTGCCAAGGCAGGAAGATACCCAGGGGAGCCCCCAGCCACACAAAGGAATATGGGGGGAGGATTGTGAGGGGGAGTGACCAGGAGAAAGCAGTGAGTGGGATGTAAAGTAAATAAATTAAAATAAATAAACAAATCAAACAACATGTTCATTGGCAGCTGATTGTTAGCATTGTAGCCGTTGTCCTGACCCTCATGTGTTTTTTTCATTGGTAGTTTCCTCTTTGTCCCCATTGACTTGTACAAGCCCATCATATCTGAAGGCTTTTATATATATTCTGCTCATCATATATGAAACATTCTTCCTAAATTAGTGACTTACATCTCTATTGTATTTTTGTGATCATTTTTACATAATCAAGTCTCTCAAGGTTTAATTTTGCCGTGTATCCCTTTGGTGTGGCTCCTCAGACTACGTATTCACATTCATTCTCCCCTCTCTCTTCATTTTCTAACTTTCACGTGCACATTGCTATACATCGAGAGACTACTGTTACAATTAAACGGAATGTATTCGGAAACCACACAATATATAAATCACTTCCATCAAGCCTTATTTGCCCTATAGTGTACCTTTATGTTACATTTGGAGTTGTGTCCTATGGGGGGAATTTCCCAGCATTTCTCTTTACCTCTGATGGTTGAATATTCAGTATCATGTGGAATGAACTCTTGTTAACACTAACATCATCACGTCTTTTCTGGTCAGCATGTGAAAACACTGGATGCTTCCTCCCCCCTACCCCCATCTTGGTTGGATTTCAAATGTCATATTCATCATCACAATAGCTTTTATCCAAGACTGAGCCTAGAGAAATGTCCATACATCATTGGAGTTACACAGTGTACCATAGTCCTTGGTATTTAGGAGACACCCACTCAAGGAGTTCTGTGTGTTAGACACATAACCGGGGCCCCAGAAGATAAGCAAGGCATCAATCTTAAGAGTCATCACTCCAACAGTACCACATGAGAGAAACAAAGATTTAAGAGAAGAAGAGAAGCAGATCAAGTTGTCCACAGTCCACTGAATGGGCTACACTTGAGGCTAATTCATAACATTGTCAAAGGAGGCAATTCCCTTTTAATGTCATCGAACCAAGATGGTTCTGTATCCACTGGAGGACTAAGGATGAAAAGTTCCAATGTAAGAAGTTACAAAGACAAAGAAATACAATCTACACAGAGCACAGTACACAGTGAGTTGGTGGCTTTCAATCACCATTGGTGGGATAGGCAATCAGTGCTCACAAGGACTGGGGCACAAAGCTACTGGGTAGGGTGTTTAGGAAAAGCAAAGCACCTTTACTGAGGTCCTACAGTGGTATCAGACATCATGTTAGGTATTTCATTCATAGACTTGAAACTATGATTGCAGTCATCTACATATTGTAATACATAATCAGCCAGAGTGAAGTTACAGCTTGGCTTCCTTCCACCACACAGAGTTTGGGATAGTTGATTATCGTCCCTGTAAATCACAGTTCCACCAATAAGAAATTGGTCTGCTGAAACTACATCAGTGTATGGGAACAAATCATAGAATTCAGATAGTAAGTAGCATAATGTCCGAAATACAATAAAAATGCAATAAAAGATAGGTAATAGGTGAGGAGGAAATAGGGATTAGCAAGCAGATTTGGGCATGGCCCATACAAATATGGATAAGAAAGGGTAATGGGAAAATGACCTCTGACCTCAACATACCTGCACACACATGTGTGCATTCACAAGCACATCCCCATCAAATAAGTGAAAATATTTATTTTTAAAAAGAGAGAGAGAGAAGAAAGATTTAGGGATAATGAAAAATACATATTCAAGAAGATGGGAGAAAACTTTGAAAAGCCAATGTTATGCAAATCACAGGGCTAAGTGTTTCAAATGTACAGTCACTCTATCAAGTCTTGCCAGAGGGCTAGAGAAATGCTCTTTGAACAATGTTACATACCCATAGTTGGTCATCCATGCCCGGAGGGTTCTTTTTAATAAAAGCACCGTAGTATGTAGCAATGTTCCTGTGATGAGAATATTTCTTCAACATGTTAATTTCTTGTTTGATTTCTTCCTCTTCATCCTGTGTGAGAACAATAAATAGTGGACATGAACATTCAGTTATTCGGAGAATTCTATTCTTCATTGCTATAGATAGCAATTATCAGTCTTTTCTTTAGTTGATTAAAAATAATTATTATGCTGTTTGGTTAAACATTGGTAGCAAAAAGGGGTCTTCTTTTGCTATAGCTAATAGACAAGCATGTCATTGCCTGGAGGGACATAAGAAAGTCCATCTCTTCTCATGGAGGCTATCCGGTGAAACCTACAATCAGCTTCAGGGAAGCCTTTCCCTCTGGTACACACTGCTGATCACATCACCTGGGGAAGGCTGAGGACAAAGAAAGGAAAAACACATTTGGCCTCGGATTTACATTTTATTAGGTTTGGTTTCTTTGAAGTGACCTTTTATTGAAGTGCCTTGAAGGAAGGCAATGAAAGTCAGATAGGAGAGGGAGCAAGGCAAGTTCTCTAGATCTGAAGAAGTTCACAAAGCGGGAGTCCTTATCACGTTCATGAAGCTCAACATGAAAGGAGATGGGGGGAACATAGTGTAGACATGAAAAGACTCCACAGACTACGTTTCCTGACTTACATATTTCATTCAGTTTCCAGTTAAGAGTCTACAGACTTAATACTGGAGGGCACCTGTGTGCTCACCACAATCTGACCTTATGTGTGTGGACTCCAGTTGGACTGTCTAACCTTATGTGTGTTCATCAGTTGGACTGTCTGACCTTACTACTGTATCCTTCAGTTGGACTGCCAGACAGTATTTTCTTCTCTAGGACAAAGGACTAGTAAGCAAGGACTATCTCTGAGTATAAGATGTTATGTTACCACAACTCAAGAAGCCATGACACATGTTTCAGCACCTTTAGCCTTCCATCCATATGCATAGCCTACATGTATGACCTTGCAGGATCCTTCCAGAACCACTTATTGTGCTGTCTACTTCCTTTCACATAACTTTAATGTGTTAATACTGATGAGATGTTATTTATAGTCCCCAAGGACAAATGTCTTCCTTGAGTCTTTCAGGCAATGCAAGGTCCCCACCTCTAAATCCTTTCTTCTCCCTCAATGATTCTTCACACATATGAGGTGTGTGTGTGTATGTGTGAAACTGTGCTATAGTTGTACTGATACTGAGTGTCTATTGCATAGATGTAACTCTCCTCTGCTTCAGACATCAACTCTTACACTGTGATACACATCAGCTTTTTTGAATTCTCTGTGTAAGATGTGAGTGTCATTACTTGGGAAGTCTCATTCAAAAGATGAAGAACCATCCTGGGGGTACTGGTGGCTGCTTCCATTAAAAGGGGGAATTATGCAGGTAATGAGAGGTATAGATCACTTTCTTGCTGTACCTGACAGTCTCACTGTAGGCAGAACTTGAAAGTCGGGCAGGTTCTACAAGTATTTGCTGCCTGCCTCCAGAATCTTCAACAGGAACATGGAAGATAGATGTGCCTGAAGATGGCTTACCATGTCATTAAGAGAAGTTAAGCCACAGTGGCATCCAGTACATAACTGAATCTCAAATAAATAGAATGGAGGTCAGAGGAAGTCAGTATCACTGTGTAAAGGTAAGCTAAATCAATCATGGCCATGAAGAAATGATAAGTATTGCGTTTGTGGTCAGAGCAGAGCGATGAGGAGCTGGGGTACACACTAGGTTTGGAGTCTACCCCTTTTGAGCTGATAGATCTCACAACAGTAACTTAACTGTTTTGGAATCTAAGTTTTCACAGCAATAATGAAATGCAGATGTTGCAAGTTGAGTTTTCTATGCTATCTACATAAGGCATATGAAGATTGCAAAGTTAGATACAAAATAAACACAGTGGCTAGTCTTCCCATGTCTGACAAAAAAAAAATCACAGATAACAAGCTTCACCAGACAAGAGTGTCAGTCACTTGAATTTTAAGTTTAAGTTTCATTCATTCCAAAACCAATTCCAGGCCTCTGGGTCATGGTAATGTAGTTCCAATATAACCTTCTATAGCCTTGTAAGTGAGCATATCATTTATCAAAGCTTCCAGCCGGACAACAGGAGTTTATACAAATCTGCTGGAAGCACTTTGGTCTCACAGTATGTCCCAGTGAGAGAAAAGAGGCATAATACTCCCCAAAGGATGAGAGCATCTGAGGCTAAAATTAGATGCAACAGGGCTGTTGGTGTTGTTGTTTAATGTGTGTCAGTGTATACTTGTATGCATGTGCTTGGGTGGGAGAATGAGGGTCAGAGGACAACCTTAGGTGTCATTCCACAGATTTTACCCACGTTTTACTTTTCATATGGGCTTTCTCACTGGCCTGGAGTGTAGTGGAAAGGCTAAGTTGGATATTCAGTAAACCCAAGGATCCATCCACCTCTGCCTTCCAGCACTGAGATTACATGGACATCAGAGCACATAGGTCCTGGGGATTGACCTCGGGTCCTCATGCTTGCAACATCTTTACTGACTGAACTGTCTCCTTGACCTTAGACTTGATAGTTTGAATTGGTAGGACACTCTCTATTTTATAAACAAACTATTCTTACATCTTAAGCCATAAGTACAGGAAACAAGCTCACGGAGAAACTAATGACCACTGAACCACACTGAAAATCAAATAATGGAACTAAATTGTTTCAACTTTAAGAAGAGAGTAATCCAATAAGCCAAGTCCACTATCCCATGAAGATCTATCACTTCAACCAGACTTCAAAGCCTAGTTTGATTCATTGTGTTAACTTCAGCTATGGCATTTAAAGCCTCCTGGTGTCAGTTATTTTCAGCTGTGGAGGTAAATAGGAAACACATTTAAGCAGCTACCAAAATGATGAAGTTCTGACTTGAGCATAGCTTTCGTATCAACAGAACAATTACTTGGCCCCATATAATCAGAGGGGTCTATTAGTGTCTAATAATTACAGTAAGCAGAAAGGAGTGACCATGACACTTGGTGCCTCTCCACCGAGAGCTCATTACTCCTCTGCTTGAAGCTGAACCTGGCAGGTAACCAGTTGGGCCAATGGGACATTAAGAGACATGCCATGGCAAAACCTGGAAGCTAGGCATCTCCAACAGTGTGCAGAGGATTATGGTCCTAAAATGCAGCTCAAAGGAGCTTTATGTAATGTTCTCTATGCCAGAGCAAGGACCTGTGTGTGCACTGTCTTAACATTTAAAGTGTATATATGACATATTATTATTATTTATTATTGGTACTGGTGGTGGTGATTGTGGTGGTGGTGGTGGTAGTGGTATGTGTGTGTGTGTGTGTATTTGTGATGCATAGGCATACTTGTATCAGCGTGCATCTGTGCAGGTTAGAGAACAACTTTGTATAGAGGTTCTCTCCTCCTTCCCTTGTATGGTTTCCAAAGATTAAAAATGTGAGCTTTGACTCTCTGTGTACTTGTCCTAATGTAGTGTTCTTAATGACCCCAAGTAGCTTGATGTAGGAGCTGTTTCTAAGGATTTGATTTTTACAAATGAGGTAAATGACACCTGGAGAGGTTAAGTAACTTTCTCAGCACACTCACTGTAAATATTAGGGTTCAGATTCACTTCTAGACTGGGCAAGGATTCCAAAGCCAGTTACCGTAACTAGAAAACTATCATACAGAAGTGCAATTACTCATGCTGACTAAAACAAAGCACTAAATAGAAAGAGCTTAGAAACATAGGGAGAACCTGATTTTGTTCCTTGACTTAAAGGAGCTTGTTACCATACAAAACTTTTTACTTAGATCTCAAGAAATGATGGCGGTGGTTAACATTGCGTATTTATAATATAGGGAAACACTGCTTGAGTATCTGTATAATAGGATTTTAAAATGAAGTTAATACAATGTGCAATATTCTTGTCCTCTAAAACAAAGTATTAGCCCAATGTCTAACTCTTAATCCATGGAACAGGAATAGAACTGCACCAAGTCTATAGGGAAGTAAAAGTCACACAAATGCAGAAATCCCCAAACAATCCAGGCTGTTGCCAATAGAAGAGGTTGCTCTCCACAAATTGAGAGCAAGGCTCTGTTGCTGAAAACAGCACCCATACAACTCATTGAATATGGAGAATCTGAGCTGGTGCCTACAGAAAACCTTCACCCCTACATTCTAGTGCCTTTGGTACAGGAAGGTACTCTGCAGACCATCAAAATCGAAGCAGAAACACTGACTGAACCACGAAACCTCTGATCCACAATCTGCCCTGCCTGCCAAAATATACCAGGGCAATGGTGGCTCAAAGCTTGTGGGAGTAACCAACCACCATGTGATTGGACTTGATGGCCACTTCATGAGATGGAACCCACAACCCAACACTGCTTGGGTAAACAAAAACCAGAGACTAGATAGGCTAGACAACTTGGGTAAAACCAAACACTACCTGTCCAAAAGCAGTAATAATAAAATGAAACCTAATGAATGATAATCTGTTATACTCACAGATCAGAGCCTCCTTCAGCCATCATCAGAGAATCTTCATCATGCAACAAATGGGAATAAATACAGAGACCCACAGCCAGGTATTTCGGGGGGGGGGAGGGAAAAGGAAGGGAGGGATAGAGAGTGGAGAGGGGAGGGAGGGAAGGAGGGAGAGAGAGAGAGAGAGAAAGACAGAGACAGAGAGAGAGACAGAGACAGAGAGACAGAGAGACAGAGACAGATATAGAGACCTTGGAACCCTCAGCACTAAATGGGTTGCATCCATCAAATCCCACCCCTCAGAGCTCGTCTTCCAGACACAGGACCGATGCACATATGAACTCACAGGCACTGTGGCAGCATGCACAGAGCCGGCACAAGTTCAAGCCAGGTGGGGTTTCAGTGCTGAGATGGAGAAATGGACAGGAGCTAGCATCTTTGACCAAGAAGCTATCTTCAATTGACATCTGCTTGCAAAGGAAAAATTAGTTTTCTCCAATGTAGCCTCATTGGATATAATAACCACACTTAGGGACAGACCCACGCCCAACAGTAGCTGGCCAGAATGAAATCACTGCATTGTGGAGACTTTTTGTCTCATGGCCTCATATTTATTCGGATGGTTCTATCTTACTGGTCTTCCGCTCTTGTATTCTTATGTATTATGTTTTCTGATTTTGTGGTGTGTGTGTGTGTGTGTGTGTGTGTGTGTGCGCGTGTGTGTGTATGTATGTGTAGATGTGTATCTATGTGTACATGTATATGTATGTGTGTGTTTCTTGTGCTTTCTCTATGTTAATTTTTTGTTTTTATTAAATTCTGTGGTTTGCTTGTTTGTTTTCTAAAGAGAGAGAAATATGGCATGGATTTTGGGTGGGTTGTGGAGGAGGGAGATCTGGGAGGTGTTGGAAGAGGGGAAACCATGATCAGAATATATTATATGAAAAAAAATATCTTCAACAACAACAAAGAAATATAAATTTCCAATTTATGAAATCTAAAGTCACATCATCTTTAATATCTTACTGTCTTTTTGTTTCAGAGTCAAAATTTACATTTCTTGAAATAGTTACAAATGTTATTTTCAAACTGTTTGCCTGGAAATGCCATTAGAATTTTCATACATATGACTGTATTCTGTGTATGAGTAGGGCTATACACCATGCCAAAAAGAAGGCTGGCATTTTTTAGTATACTCAAAGTTGATGTATAGCATGCAGGCTGAAGGTATTTTGTTTATTTATTATTTATTTATATTGAAAATACAGGTTTTATAATTATATTCTGATCACAGTTTTTTCCTCCCTCATCCTCCTCCCCACCTCCTCACCCATCCAACTGCATGCCCCTCCACTTTCTCCAAACAGGAAAACAAAAAAGCAAACAAACCAGAATTAAAAAACAACAACAAAAAACAAAGAAAAAGAATGCACAACAAATACACACATACACAAATGCCATCATGAGAGTATGGGGTAGCTGGTATCATTGTCATCAAGAAACACAAGTTTGAGCTAAGCTCAATGATGAAACAGCAGTGATGTCACTGATGAAGAGAAGGGGGAAGCTCGACTTAGGCCTTTGGGAGTGAAGTCACTTTTCTGAAATCATGGTTTTCAAGGTTCTTATGCAGATGGTGTATTGTGGATTGCTTCCTAAGAGGACCACCATGCCATGGAAAGATGAAAATGCGTCTGTGAGAGACACAGAAATGATACCATGCTCTCTATATTAAGCACTTTACAAGTGAATAGATTTAATCCTCAGCCTAAGTATATGAAGAAAGAGGTATTATTCACACCTGGAAGTGTAGCCCAGTGGGGATAAGCAATAGACCCAGTATATACTAGAGTCTCTCAGGTAGACGTCTGGTCAGGAGGACTGATTGTTTATAGGGTTTTTCTCTTTCCATGGGTCTCTCTTTCAGGCCTGATAATCATGTCATTCACTCAGTTATTTGGCTGACATCTACTAGAAATGAGAGGCCTGTATTCTCAAGTGTCCTAAGCCACCAGTTCAACCAACAGCTATTGGAATTGAAGTGAGTGACCTTTTCTACCTGGGAAAACTCTGCCACTGGCAATGTCCCTCTTTGGTTGTGGTTGTCAGGAAAAGTAACTGCCATGGTTTTGTGACCTGCAACTTGGATTTCACCCTGGACTGATTTTCTTCTTTTTTCATCTTCTCTACTCTCTTCTATCTGTTCCTGTATTTTATTTTATGAAGCATCTACTACATTCCATGCCAGGCTCTGCATTAACAATCTGTGCGTGGGAAAGGGCAGGTGCTAGTATATGTGTGGAGTGTGTGGCTGGTGTTCCATGTTTGTGCATGCAGTACAAGGCCCCAGCCACATCCCAGGAACTAGTCCCAAAGGAAGAGGGAAGAATGAAGGCTGAGCAATGTATCTTTTCCCTTTGAAAAGGTGTATCATGTACTTCATTGAAATATTCTGCGTATTAAAGACATCTACTTGAACAATCTTACAAGCGAGGTCCCTAAGGTCTCTACTGTAGGTGAGCCTCAGGAGGGCATTTCTAGGTTTGGGATAGTTTCATATATGGGTGTGCCCTTCCTGAATTCCTTTTCTTTCCTAACCAAAGCCTTCCTCTACTGTAAATCTCACTTAGCTGTCACTTTATCAAGGGACATTTTCTACCTACACAGCTAGTTTTCTCTTTAATTTTCCCTCAATATTTTGCCTGCTTCTTGAAAGCGAATTGACTCTTTGACTAAAGTTACTGCTTAAGAATTAGTCTTTTGAGGGTGTTGGAATATTAAGATTCTGCACTGTTGTGTCCCTGTCTGCCACTAAATATTGACACTGAATATAGCAATTCATTCTTTCTTTTATAGGTGAATGGTCTCAGTTTTCAGTTTCCAGAATTTGGCCCCACTGTCTTTCTTGCATCTCATGTAGTCCTTAATTTTGGAAAGAGGCTTATTATTCAGGATGAGGCTAGAAACACAGTCACTTAGGTGACCAAGCCAGAACTGAGCACAGGATAGTCACACAGACTAACTCAGATATGGCATGGAGCTTACAGGACAGGCTACTGACCCACATACAAGTACGAAACCTCAGTGCAAATTCTAAAAAAACTCTTCATGCTTACCTAACTCTGCCTTGTTCAGTCTGTGTTCGCCAGGACTAATTAAAATCATGTTTAAGGATATAATATGTAACATGCACTATACAGCAGATTCTACTTTAGCCTCAAGCCAAGCTTGGGACATCTGTATATCTGTTAAGTTTGTTAACATTACTTAAGCTTTAAAATTTCAATTCTTTATTTGTCAAATGAAAATAATGACAATATCCGCTTAGGGGGCTTCTTTGAGTTTTGTGTATTACAACAGTAGTGTTTGGCTCAAAGTAAGCACTGTGTTAGTCATTTTACTTTGCTCTGGGCCATTGTGCTTAATAGTATATGTTATGCTATTAATCATGACATAGAACATCCCCACTTTGGGAGTAAAGAACCAAACGTACAGGGAACAGTATGTATCCTTGACTTTACTGAACCATATACAGTGAATTTTGTGTGTGTGTGTGTGTGTGTGTGTGTGTGTGTGTGTGTGTGGTCATTTCAGCAAACATGTACTGAGCCCTTTGACAGTGTGCAAAGCATCCTACTGGCCCCACCGGGGAAAGCCTCTACTGCAGTCTTCCAAAAGAGACAGGGCATCAGCAGGACTCAAAAAGGCAGAAGTGGGAACTCTAGAAAGCTGGGCTTGTGGGGATCCTTCCAGCAGGCAAAGCACACCACTCCACCACTGTTCACAAGCTCTGTTCTTTGTTTTTGGTCTGGCATTATTTTGGGAAAGAGATCAAGACTTACAGGCTTCTAAACTCAGTTCTTAACAGGAAAAAAAAAAACAACCTCTTTTAACTCATGTGTACATTGTTTTTCCTTAGGACTATTTGATCAAAGTGGTGTATTGGGAAGAAAGAAAACTTGAAAACCTTGTCATAGTATTAAATCCCTTCATGATCTGGATCAATCTGTCCAATTCATCTATTTTTAAGATGTATTTTTAGTTTTAAATTTTGTATGTCCTTGTGTGCATGCGAGTATATGTACAGGTGCTCTCAGAGACAGATCCCCTAGGCCTGGCATTATAGTCAGCTGTGAGGTTCCCAGCATCAATGCTGGTAACCAAATGTGAGTCCTTTACAAGAGCAGTATAGACTTTTAACCACTGAGCTATGAGGTGTCTGTTCAGATTTATCTTGTATCAATCTCTTCTTGATATTTTTAAACGTCAAAACTAAATGATACATGATTTCCCGAACATGCTGTCTCAGCTTTTGGTACTCTGTATTCTTGGTTGGAAATATCTTTGACTGTGGGATATCCTGGGTTTAGCTTCAGATAACTGACCCATCAAAGAAGATGGACAACTTTATTTGTGAATTTTATACGATCTTTGTTTCCAGATATTTGGAATAAGGTTATGCTTAGCATGAGGTCCTCTTCAGATGAATGATCATATTGTTTCATCTTTAAATTTTCAGTATCTGTCACAAAGTAGTAGAAGTATTTATTAAATATACCAGTGAGAAAATATTTACTCAGAATTATCAGTAAATACCCTTCTACCGTGTAGACCTGCAGCTCTGAGGTTGAAAGTGTGTGATGAAAGGTGGTATTAAATTGCATATCACTTTAATAGCCATGCTACATTGAGTAAGCTACTCAATATGTCTGGGTTCCGCATCCCTAAAATGGGACAAACTAAAATAACCTGTTTTGTAAGTAATTGAAGGAATCAAATATATATAATATACATGAACTATATAAATATTAAATATATATATAAATGCACACACAGCATTTAAAGTAATTTCGGAAATTTTCCATCAGTGTTAGCCACCAATATCATTTATTTGGGGCTAGAATATAAAAACATAACTATGACATTTAAGAAGCAAGTAAGTCTGAACACACTATGATTCCAAGACACATAATGTGAACTATGACACTTGGGTGTGAATGGAATCCCCGTTTTAATCTATCCAATCACCTCCTTGCTTACTTCTCTCCTTTCTCTCAGGTTCCCCTTTGAGGAATTACCTTCCCTATGGTACTTGCAGAGTCAAGTATCCAGTCCAGGCGTGGCTGAAAAGAACAGAGGGAGCGTGTGGATTCAAGAAAGGCCACGCTTATACATTCCGGCACTTTTTAATGGAGACTCATACTAATGAGGAAATTTGAGCCAAAGTGGACTCCAGAGACAGAACTCACACCATACCACGTGTCTTTCTGGACCTTGCTGAGTTCCATGAGTGTGGGTTTTAAATATACACTAGCTAGTAAATTCCCTTTTCAGCTTCCTTCAGTGTGAATGGAGATGGTAATGCAACTCAAGATGCCTTGACTAATGTAAACATGTCAAGTCAGCTTAGAAATTATTATGTCATTCTGTGCTAGATGCAATTTAGGCTGTCATTAATTTGCACCAATGATTTAAATTAAAGAACGGGAACATTTATAATCAAAGACACTTGGTCTCACACTTGGTAGCCAGAAGAAAGTAGATTCAAAATCCCAGGAAGAGAAAGCCTTATCTTTGGTAGTGTGGCAGCTTTCTTTCTTTTTGAAGAGTTTTTTTTTATCATTTTTAATGTCATATATGCATGTGTGTCTTCATGTGAGTATATATGTGTGAGTGCAGATGTTCATGAAGGTCAGAGATATGCTGCCCATAATGTGAGTACAAGGAACCAAATTTAGGTCTTCTGAAAGAACACTATATACCCTTAACTGCTGAGCTATCGCTCCAGCATCTCTTAAGGAAAATATAAAAGAAGGGGAAATCCAAGGGGATTCTATAGCAGAGGTGCAAATCTGTTTGTGGACACCACAGAACTACTGAGGGCCCAGTGATGCTGACAGCACACTGTGAGAGTTATCATTCTAAATGGGTCAGGTCTTCTTAGGTAAGTTTGGGGTTGCAAATGCAGTGGTGAGGGAGTTTTCACAAGGTATTGAAAACAGACTTTTCATAATGATTTAGGCAACTGAAAAGGACTCCGAAGACCAAGATGGAGCATAAGCTGTAATTCTGAAGCCAATTTGGCAAATCTTGCAGTGTCGTGGTGCTAAAACTGGAAGGCTGTAAGCACTAGATTTAGTCTTCTTTGTGACTGTTTTATATAAAAGGAAAGATTCTAGGATAAAATCAAGAATTTGAAAATTAATTTCAAGCTTATGGCCTCATCAATTTCATTGCAATAAACTACAGTCACTTTGCAGTAGGTCACAGAACACAATCAACAAAGACGACCTTTGAGAACTCATTTCAGCTTTGAACAGAACAACCATAATGAGCCCAATTAAAATAATTGTTGAGAAGCGTTTGCACTGGGTTCCATAACACACAAAAGACAACACCACAAAATTGAATCGATTGCTTTCTAAAGAGAACATAGAGTTTAAGAGAGGAAAAGCTGTTACTGATAGTCACAGGCAGGAACATGATGCTAAGCTCACTGGATCTTGCCTCAGACAGCAGGACAATAATAAACCTATTTCCTGCTGTACACACCACATCTGCCTTTGTTGAGGGTCAATGGTTAAATAAGAGTCAATGCTGTGACCATATCACAGAAATGTATCCAGCTCTTCTGAAATGTGTTCTCCAAGAGAACAGAACTCAGACCATAAAGTGCCTGTTTTATGTAATGGGCTGGCACTCTGAAACACAGAATGGTATTCTCTGTCTGTTAGCCTTGGGGCAATTGAGAGAAAAGCTGTCAAATCATTTTTCAAAGGGCTTACTTGCCAACAAAAACCCAGTTGAGAAAGACTAACTGGTATTCCTTCATGTGAACCTGCATATGCCAGGCTATATTAACTAAGAAATAGTTTTTACTGCAGGCAAGGTGGCCAGCACTAACTACTAAGCATGGTTCTTGGAACAACTTAAAACCTCACCTAGAAAACCCTCTACTGGGAGACTGTCCATCATGCTCCATTTCCACCTTCACATCAATAACCAACTTCATGCAGTCCCATCTATGCTGTCAGAGGACCTCAGCTCTCACTCTGCAGAGCCACAGAACAGAACTTGAGCCACAGTGTAGCCATCTTGGATCCATCACAACCATTAATCGCTAAGCTGCCAAGTGTATTTTATTATGCAGAAATATGACTCAATCCAAGAATGACTGACTACTATGACTTCAGCAAAACTGCCAAAGAAGTTCTGATTTGTTTTCTAGTTGAGGCTTTGTAAAAAGGCTTACATATTTATTATGAACTTCTAAATAGAGGCTCACAATTCTAGATTTCGATTTCTATATCATATCCTGTTAATTCACTATTTCAATACCCACTCCTTTAATTCCTACTTATAGGAGCTATATTTCTTTCTTTTCTGGTGACTTTTTAGAAGCATGCAGTGTAGTTAGATCATATGCAATCTACATATCCTCTATCTTACTCCTTCTGGACCCCTTAGAATCTTTAATTTTTTTCTTCTTTTTAAAAATAATTTAATTAATCTTTGAGAGTTTTATACAACATTTCACTATTTCACCCCAATCTCTCCCTTAACTCCTTCCAGGTGCACTCCCACACCCCTGCCTCCCACTCTGTCTCCTCTTTGTAATTTGTGATGCCTATAATCTCCTGGATGTGGGGGCATCTTCAGAAATTTGGCAGACCTACCAGGAGCCACATCCTTCAAAGAAACTGACTCTCCCTTCTCTAGAAACCATCAACTGTACATACTTTCTTAGTCAGAGGTAGGTGTTCATGGACCCATTTCTACAGAACCTGTATTTTTAGCTGGATATACTGCTAGACAGTCAAGAAATAAAAATCATTAGAAGGGACGTCTCTGCATTCTACCAGGGATAAAGTCTGTAGTTACACCAAACTATAATGTGACCCTAGTAGGTAAGGAGGCTGAGAGTTGAAGTGACAGAACAAAAGGATAAAGCCATCCTCTGTTTTACCATACTGCTGTCAAACACCCCTGATAGCTGTCTTAGTTTCTGTCCTAGTTGCTTCGATAAATATTTTGACAAAAGCAAACTAAAGGAGAAGGAGTTCAGAAGAGATCACAGTTCAAGGGTCCAGCCCATCATGGCAGGCAGGTCAAGGTGGCAGGAGTTGGAAGGAGCCACATAGCATCTACAATCAGGAAGCAGAGAGTGAATTCCTGTTGCTGCTCAGTTCTCTTGCTCCATTTACACAGACCTGGATCCCAGCCAGGGGAATGGTACCACCCAGAGTGGGCAGGTCTTCTTATGTCAACTAATTAAATCAAGATGATCCCCAAAAGTATGCTCAGAGGCCTGTCTCTTCAGAGACTCCAGATTTTTATCAGCTTCACAATTAATACTAAACATTATAATTGTAAACCTCTAGATTATTTTTAACATGAAGGGAAAAAGACACCTTTATCATGCTTATAATCATCTGTTTCAAGTGGCAGAGCATAACTCTAATTTGAGTAATCCACATGAATTTCTTAGTCAATGCCAGGCGACCTACTGAGGTCAAATATTTGAATTAGTTTGGAACCACTGAAATGGATACAATGTGCTAAAGTCAGTAAAAAATGCAAACCCACAAAACTAGTAACAAACATTTTAGAGTGTCATTCAAGTGGTAATAAGTATATAGAAACAAAATTTTCCTTTTAGTAATTAAACATAAAGTATAATTTAGAGAGAAATCTAGATCAATAATAAATAAGGAATAAACAAATAAGTCCATATAATGTGTGATATTTATGAAGATTAGTGAGGTGGTCTTTTAGAAAACCTTATAACTCATACTTAACCAAATATAACAGATTCTGTCTAAAGGGTATGGCTTAATGGTTAATGTGCCAACAAACTGTCTATTTTTCTTCAGTCTGTTCCTTAGTTATTGATATCTTTGTGTAACTCATTCACTGGATGGCTGTTTATATTCAATATTTCACTTCTGGCCAAATGGAGACTTTGGTCTTTTAGCTTTTATGTGCAAGAGACAGACATCTTAGAAAAATTCCCAGGACAATAGAAAATTATTAACATAGTTTTGATGTCCTGTGAATCCTTTAAAGTCTGATTTCCACTCTATAATCTTGAAAGGTTATTAAAATATTTTAAATTAGAGGAAGCAAAAAGACTGAAGCCATTAGATTGTATTTAAAGTAATGTCTAAAGGAATATTAGATTGCTTTGATCATCCAGCAGACATTTAGAGTTGCTCTCTAAGAAATAGGAATTTGCAGCTATGTGATTATTTGATCAAAAAACAATTTGTTTTAGAAAATGCTCATGATAAATGTAGTTTAAGGATTTTACAGCTATCCTGGTTCTCCTCTACTTCAGTGTTGGGCAGCCCCTTAGGGGAACAGTTAAAACTCATCTCTTCTTTGTAATCTCAGCGTTATACTTTTAATGCCTTGGAATCCCTGCTCTGGTTTCATATGCAAATATCCATGGTTATGTTTATGTAAATTATCAGCACACATTATTCAGTCTAAGAACCTAAGGCAGCATGTAGTATTGGATTTAATTGGAGTGATTTATTCCTGGCCTGCTCAGTTGGCTGTTGTAGATTCTTATTTCTTCACATGAATCACAAATGGAAAAGGATCTGGAATATTTAGGAAGATTACTTTTCTGGCAATTTTTTTTCCTGTCAGTCACTTCTTTGTTATAACTATGTAGCTAATGAGATAACAGGATAAAAATGTCTTACCCCTGTGACGTCCATAACCTTAATGGCAGCAAGCTGTCCTGTTTTGACATGACGACCCTGTAAGAAAAAAAATAATTTCAAAAGGTTTAGTTGTGATGAACAATGTTAGTTTTCCACTCCAACTCAACACATCAACGACTAGATCAATGTTACAGTATGCCAGAAACCAGACAGACACAGCTCAGATAGACACATAGAAACTAGGATGTTTGAAGATCTAGTTCTAGTTAGTATTTGATTTGCTTTTTAAAAATCTCTTTGACTCATTTCTACAGGGGTTCTCAAGTACATGAAATGGAAGTGCTGGACAATTCGATTCTCTTTCTCTCAAAAGCACTAGATAAGGGCTTATGAGAGAGGCAGATTCACACAGAACTGGAGACTGGCTTGGGTGGAGGGGACTGAGTAAATCTCAGGAAACAAGAACTGAAGAAACTTTCTTCCAGTTCTTAAAATGTTTTGAATTTGGGGCTGGAAGTATGGCTTAGCAGCAGAGTAAGTCCAGTACTCGAAAGGTCTAAGGTTCAATCCTCACAACTGGAAAAACAATTAACAAAACCAGCTGGCTCAAACTGCTGGCAGCTGAGCACTGGTAAGCTCATGGAACCAACACTCAGCAATGGGGACAGGGGACGGGGACAGGGGACAGAGGACAGGGGACAGGGGACAGGGGACAGGAATGATCACTTTCAACTCTTTTCATCCCTAGGAGCATCTAAAAATGATGGAAGTGAAAACTATAGGACCTCAGCCCATAGGGCTGGGGACTCTCCTGAGTTAAGGCAGTCAAGGTCACAGGAAGATACAGCGGCCGCAGAGCTCTCTTGGTGTGCCCAAATAGCTGTCAGAGTGATGGTGGCCAGAGGGACATTGTGAGACTCACACCCAGCTTTAAAGACTGCCAACCACATCTCAAACAATGTTGCTTTTCCTGTAAAGAATAAAGAGAAGGGCACCATAGACAAAAACAGGGATTCAGTTTAATATCACCAAACTATGTAACAGTTCTCTGAATTTGAGCTGGGCAAAGGCAGCCCTTGCAAGTGGGGCACAGCGCTCTCCAAAGCCTGGTCACGTTTGTGCAAACTGGTTTGGTAGAGGCCCACTGGCTCTGATTTTGTGGTCCAACTGCTTGCAGATCTTTTAGTCTCTAGACTGGTCTGTCTACTATGTCTAGGGCGTCCTTTGCCTTCTTGATCCTGCAGTCTGCCCACTTTTTTCTAGATTTAATTACAGCATGACTTCTGCCCTCTTCAGTTGGTTCTCACCTCTGTGCTACCATGGGACACATCCCAGTTCACATCATTGCATGGTGCCCAAAGTCTCACCATTCGCCTTCCTGTCTCTTTCTCCTTTCTCTCCCCACTGGTATCATTTGTGGCACTGCCCCTGGGATCAAATCTTAATTGGACCTTCCTCCGGTGAGGACCTTGATTGCCCAAGCCTAGACACACATTGAGTCTCTTTCTCCCCAGGGATGTCTGTGGGTTGCTTCTGCCAAAATAGAATTGGAGACACTATGTACAAGGTTTTTTAACTCCTTTGGAAGCACAGGCTCTTCTTTGAGGAAATAATTTGTTACAAGGATACCTCAATGTTTAATTAAAGAGTAGCAGCGGGCACAGAACATAGCTAGCCTACCGTGTGGTGCTGAGGGCAGAGAGCAGAGGAGAAAATCCATCCCTGTTAAATTTCACACAGAAGGCACTGGCCCATTCTTGGCTTGAAATCCATAGAAATAGCTGCTATTTTAAACCTAAGGGCAAATGATTTGTGTGTGTGTGTGTGTGTGTGTGTGTGTGTGTGTGTGTGTGTGTCTTCATTTTTTAAAGCGTTCTCTATGAATGAAGTAAATAAAAGAACACCTCTACACTCCATTTTAAATTTCACTTTCAAGGTGAAAGAAGGGCTGTTGATGGAGCTGATGCATGAATGATGCCACCTTGAGATGGCAGGTTAGGCTTAAATGAAGCTCTGCAAACAGAACAATGAGTGCCTTGGCATAGTCCCAGACAAAAAAAGGCATTCTCATAGTGGAGCAGGAAGGCTCCTGAGCTGTCAAACTTTGAAGTCAGGAAGGACCACAAAGGATCAGGGAGGACCCTGCTCAGCATGAGCTGCCTTTTACATCACCAGAGGATGTCAAAGCTGGTTACTATCTAGATTAAGGCGGACCTTCAGGGAATGGTTAGGAGTCAGTTGACTTCAAGATCATTAAAAATCTGAGGTACAGTTAGAATTGAGGCACACATGCATGTCCACACAGACACACACACACACACACACACACACACACACACACACACAGTGGGGCAGCAGGTGTTTGGAGCTCACAGGTGCTAAAGGTTGTGAGTCAGACACAGTTCACTCTTCTGCCTTCCCACTTCCTCCTGTGTCATTTGTTGTAAAGAACTGTGCTGAATCTTCTTCCAATAAAAAATAATTCAACACCAAGACAAAATGTGAGTCACTCAAGCCGGCTTAGGCCTTTCCTTTGTCTGCTCCCTAAAATGAATGCAGGAGGAAAACAATGGCTTCCTCAGAAAAGGCTGCAGAAGCCTCACCTCGGTGTCTGTATTTTCTAAGGCAAAGCATGAAAAAGCCTGGAGCTGCTTGCCTGAGGCTAGCCTGGAAGAGAGCCCTTTCATTTCTGGGTCACCAACACACATTTTTTTCCAATGGAGCACACATGCTGGATCAGACAATCTCGGCACCATCCACACCCCCACCCCCTTTCAAGGCTCCTTCTCTTTTGAATTAGCTTAGAGACAATCTCAGCTCCACTGAGAAAAGCTTCTTTAATTTTTTTTAGTTGCAAATGAATGTGCTGCCTTTGTATTGCCAAAGAATTCTATGCTAACCCCTGCTGGTCCCAACCAGGGCTGTGATTTTCTTCCTTTCTTTCTTTCTTTCTTTCTTTCTTTCTTTCTTTCTTTCTTTCTTTCTTTCTTTCTTTCCTTCCTTCCTTCCTTCCTCCTTCCTTCCTTCCTCCTCCTTCCTTCCTTCCTTCCTTCCTTCCTTCCTTCCTTCCTTTCTTTCTTTCTTTCTTTCTTTCTTTCTTTCTTTCTTTCTTTCTTTCTTTCTTTCTTTCTCAAGTATAGATTTCCAGTATAATGAAAACAAATCAAATCAAATTGAAGGGCTGAGAAAGTGTTGCTCAGTGGTAGAACACTTGCCCAGGATGCACCAGGGCCTAGGCCTATTCTAACCACAAAAAAAGGAGAAAAGATAAGCATGTAGAACACATAGTAGTGGCTGGTGTCATCTTGTAGATCAATTCTGGTTAAATCTATCTATATCTGTCCATCTGTCTGTCTATCCATCAGTCACTGGTGACACAGTATACCATCTGGAGTGGTGGTTCTCAACCTTCCTAATGCTATGACTCTATTACAATTCCTCATGTTGTGGTGAAACATAAAATCATTTTGTTGCTACTTCATAACTGACTTTGCTACTGTTATGGGCCATAATGGAAATATCTAATATGTAGGATAGCGGATATGTGACCCCTCCCCACCATGAAAAAGCTGCTTGACTCCCAAAAATTTTCAACCCACAGGTTGAGAATGGCTGATCTAGAGTACCTGACACAGACTGACGTCTCCAAAAGGTGTCAACTACACCATGCACACTTTTTCTAAGAATTGCCCTCAGCTGAAGGAACTACCCCACCGAGGGACAATAATGACAACTTGGACCAGAGTGGAAATGTTAGAATTCTAGAGAAAGACAGACAGCTTAGAAATACACAGAAAGCTAAAGCTATAGGGCTTGAGGAGAAACTAGATACAGATTTTCTCCAAGCCTTCTGTGGTGTGTGATGGAGAAGGAACTCAGCCAATATTTGCTAAATAACACATTAGATGAAGTTGCGATGTGTGTGAAGATTGTGTTCCCATTCTTGGTGCCACTGACAATCCACATCAGTCCCCGTTAGTCCCTCAAATTTCTGTCTAGCCACAAACTCTATGGGACCAGATGCTAAAGAAGGAGGGTTCCAGGCAGTGACCATGATTGCCTGGCTCGCAGAGAACATAACGTGAATTTAAGTGAAGCTCTTTTAAATTCTCCAGAGAGTGGATCTCAGGAAAATGATAGAGGTCAGAGGGAAACAGAAATGATCCATCCAGCTTTACCTCTGCCCTGTTGCAATGAGGACAAGGATGTAAGTATTCCATCTCCCACACCCAGTTAAGATGAAGGCGGAGGTATGACACCTGCCAGTCTCATCCTCAAGATGTCAAGACATATTCAAGAATACTATTATCTTTAGAAAGAAACATGCCTTGATGGGGCTGGAGAGATGATTCAGTGGTTAAGAGCACTGGATGCTCTTGCAGAGGATCATAGTCAATTCCCAGCACCCACATGGTGGCTCACAGCCATTCATCACTCCTGTTCCAGGCAATCTGATACCCTCTTCTGGCTTTCAGGACCAGTATATGCACATGGCCTCAAACACCCACATACATAGAAATAAAACTTAGAGGGAAACACACCTTGAGACAGAGAAGTATATTAAGAGGATTCTATGGAAAGAGTCCAAAGATGCTTAAAATCACAAATGCTCACAGAACTTTCCCGGCACAGTGTCTACTCCTAGGGTTTCTCCAGGTCAAAGACAACCACTGTTGCCTTGGTTGACACGTAGCACTCACTGGTGACCTCAAAGGCACTGCTTAGCAAATCTACAGAAGAGAGTCCTGACTCCTAATAGTTCCCAGCCTGTAGAACACTCCAAACAAGGTCCTACCCCAGAACTGTCTCCATGAGATTACTCTCTTCCTCAGTACCACACACCACCAATCCTCTGACCACCTCCTCCAAGGTTTTGAAATTACTCAGGGCTGACACACGGAGGGCTAAGACTTGCTTATAAGACTCCAGGAAGGAACAAGAAACGTCTTCCTTCTTTTTGTTGGAAACTAAATGCCTCAGTTTTTGTGTGGCTGCTTATAAATCAAAATGGATGCTTCAAGGGAAGCTAGTCAGTTACTTCCCCACTCCCTCCACAATGGTTAACATATGCAGATTCCTCAGTGGGGAGCCAAATGTCTGTGCCTAGGAATGTTGTGCACAGCTGAAGTGACAGTGGTGAGAATCAGACAAGCTGACGGTGAGGAGGACTCAGTGGAGGGCTTGGAGGGCAGCAGAGCCAGTCTCTGGGGCCCTAGTCTGGCGCCAAGAACACATTTCCAGTCATCTCTTCCTTATGCCCCGAAATGAGCAAAGACTCAAGCATCTTCCTGGGTTCTGTCTAGCTCACCCCACAGAATGGCTCTGCCTATCTGTAATTCTATGCTCACTACTGAAAGAGTTAATCCCTGAGAGGTGGAGTTCAAAAGATAAGGACAGGGTACTCACAGACAAGTTGGCTTCCCCAAATAGTCCCTCCACCCCTACCCCACACAATCTTCTTTTCTATTCTGAGTGAATGGTGGCACCTGGGGGACAGAAATGGCATCTGGAGTCTGGACTTCAGTCCAAGAAGAATTTTAAAACTATCTTCAATCAACAAAGAAGAGGAAGATCTTGTGGTAATATACAGAAAAAAAAAAAAAACTATCCAATGCACCAATGTATGCAGAACTATTTCAAAAATAAAAGTATTAAAGCATCCACCAGCTAAATGTTAATTTTTAAAACTTAAAAGTACAGGATGACAAGAGAGATGCCAAACTGGATGGGAGAAAGTCTATACAACACCAGCCCTACACAACCAAAGTCCATACAACACCAACTCTACACAACCAAAGTCCATACAACACCAACCCTACACAACCAAAGTCCATACAACACCAACCGTACACAGCCAAAGTCCATACAACACCAACCCTACACAACCAAAGTCCATACAACACCAACCCTACACAACCAGAGGAGGCTGGAACATGGAGAAATAGTCTTCCCAGGGAAGGGCACCAATCGGTTTTCCAATAGCAAGCGGTCGGCCTGGAGAACCCACAAACGAGTAACATCACACAGACTGCAGCAGGTTCTATTTAAGAATATATATGTGTATATACATGTACATATAACAACAATTAATAAACAAAAGAGACTAAAAATTTGAAAGGAAGCCAGGAGGGGTATGTGAGAGAGTTTGGAGAGAGAAAAGGGAAGGTAGAAATGACATAATTATATCATAAATCTCAAAAATTAAAAAAAAACCTTAAAAGTTCAAACTTTGTTGACTTCTGGTGGTTTGGGTTTCTGTTGTGTGTGGCAGAGGGGTATATGGACCCTGGTGTAATCAGAGTCTAAGAAGTTGTTTTCAAAGCCACAGAACATATGATTATGGTGAGCTGGATAACTCTCTAAGATGCAGAAAGGGACTGTCTTTGTCGCAATCTGTCAAAAGCAGAGTGGGAAGCCTTTAGTGTTCCACAGCTTATGAGCGCACATGTGAGCCAAACAGAAATTACCAATCTCTCCTGAGATCCTAATGCCCTAATGCCTTGGGTCTTAGGGCCCAGTCCTCAGGTTGCCAGCCTCTACACCCTACAAGGGAAAGTTTCTTCTTGTCCATTTATCCGCTACCCCAGCCTAGGACAGCTTCTCAAAATAGATGGCTCCCAAATCATGCTAATAAATGTGAAGTTGCTAGGCTTGGTGAACTGGGTGCTTTGCTTCATTAACTCTGAGCCAAGAAATCAGTGAATTGACCGGCTTGACCTGGGAGAAGCTTGGAAAAGCACTATCTGGATAACAGAGAGCTGGCATACGAAGGACCTGTCATGGAAGGGGAGAAGCATGTGGGGAGAAGCACGTGGTCTGAGGCAAGGATTCCGACATAAGGGTTTGTTTCTGATTTGCTTTTCCATGTTAACCAACAGACTGGGGAAGCCCCTGGGCAAACCTGATCTCAGTAGCTCATCTGCTCATTATCAGCACTGGGGAGAGGGAGAGGGAGGAAGGGGGGGGAGCGAGGGAAGGAGGGAGAGAGAGAGAGAGAGAGAGAGAGAGAGAGAGAGAGAGAGAGAGATCCTCTTATGATGTCTTCCGTGGCCCTGCTTAGATTTGCCATTTACACCCAACACTGACTCCTCCCGTAGGCAGAGGTTTATCACCTAGTGGATAAGATGGGGGGGGGGGTGCGGGTTGTGACCATGAGGCATAGGCAGGGGGACTGAGGAGGACAAACAATAGTCACAAAGACAGTGCTGAGTTTCAGAAGGAAGCTTTCCACCCCCAGAGTGTCTCAGTCACCCCCAGGTGTCAGCAGCAGCAGCAGCAGCAAGAACAAGCTTGTGCACTCAGAGCTGTCAGACAGCAAAAGGCCCACAGTGTTCCCAACCCAGGAGCACAAATGGAGACCATTTGACTCTCTTGTGGCTGCTGCTGTATGCAGCCTCTCCCACAGTGTCCTCAAATCTCCAGAAATTTTCATTAAAACAAAGGAAATGTCAGTCGGGAAAGTTCTGAAATATAATTAGGACCCACCAAATCTAAAGTAATTCAGAGGGGAAAAAATAGACAGTAATGAAAGGGAAGCTCTCTGGTCCTTACTGAATCTCTGCTGTACGGCTGACACAAAAATCAATTTCAACAGGCTTTAGCTGAATCTGAGCAGGAACCAGGGTGACAGATGAAATTTAGTGAGCAATTTACTGGAGTCATAATGATTCCTGAGCAAGGGGAAAAGGGCTCTAGTGAGGGCCCTTACTCAGACGTCTGCTCTGTAAGAGCACGTGTGCATCACTATATACCCTACATGCTATCTATGGGGTGGGACTTTAAAGTACCATATGTTTTATCCTAATAAATGACTGTGCATTAGACTTGTACCTCAGACACTTTAAAATGGTGGTTTCCAGCAAGGCAATTTTGCCCCCTGGGGACATGTGACAGTGTCTAGACTTCTGATTGCTGTGACTATCTGTCAATACTGGCATCTTGTGAATAGGGGCAAGGTTTGCTGCTAAGCATTTCATATTTAAAAGATATTCTCCTTTGTCCAACACACAATTATTGAGCCCTCAAATGTCAGTGGAACCAAGGGATGAATCTGGTCCTTGGAGTTTGACATTTAATAGATGCCCAGTGCAGAGTGAAATCCGTGCAAACCCACCAGTTACAAAGATGACTAGATAAGGCCTTACCTGGGGGTCTCATGGGTGGTGGGTGGGGAGAGGACAGACAGGTGGCATTATTCTGTCTTTGCTTAACAGCACCTCACAAATGATTTTAAAATTTGTTTCACTGTTTGTATTACAGTTTCCATCCCAGCTTATATCATATGTTGAGTATATTCCCTTTGCCCTCCCTTTTCTTATCTCTCCTCACTCCCATCAAAACTGCCATGATGATCTTCACAAAAATAGAAAAAAATAAAATTAATATGAAAGAACAAAAGAGCCTATATTGCCAAAGCAGTTACTCCTGAGCAGAAAGCATAATGCTGACATCATCACCATTCCTGATTTCAATTATATTACAGAGTTCTAGTAACAAGACCAGTATGGCGCCGGGACAAAGTCAGACACATAGAGCAATGGGCTAGAAAACAGTACTTTCTGAAATGAAGTCAGTGCTTCTCAACCAAACATCTGTGGTCTGTAGGACACAGGTAATACTAATTCTCAATGATGTGGCCTCTGGGACCACATCTGAGACCGTTCTTCTGACTTTCGTGTGTAATAGGCTACTTAACAAGGTCTTCATTGTCTCCTTGAAATGGATGACATAGTCTGGGGACTAAACAGGCTTGTAGTGCTTGGACACAGTGGGACAACTGATGCTTAGGACGTTGATTTCACAAAGTGTGTCCCTTTGTGCTAGCTAGTTTCATGTCAGCTTGACACAAGCTAGAGTCATCTGGGAAGAAGGGATCTCAACTGAGAAAATGCCCCAGGTTTGCCTATGGGTAAGTTTGTGGGCAACTTTCTTGACTGATGATTGATGTGTGAAGGCCCAGCACACTGTGCGTGGTGCCAACCCTTGCTGCCCCCCATGTCACCAGCACAGGACACATGAGCTATATGCTTTCTAAGCATTGACCGTCATATCATGCTGTGCATTAGGAGAGCAAGGGCAAAAAAAAGGGGGTATTGCAAAAGTTTGTGTTATGAATGAAAAGCACCCTTTCAGAGTGAGAGACCACGGGCAATCTGACAGCAGGCACACCTGTCCCTGGGAAATTAGTCACTGGGAACAAGGACTCAAGCGTCTCATTGATGTATGTTCCCTAGAAAACAGTAATTCTGGAAATAGATTTTCCTGAAATCTTGGGGCAAGGAACATAAGTGAAATATGAGAACACCTGAGAAAGAGCAAGAGTCCTGTTTAGTAAGCAAGTCATGCCCAAGCTCTAGGCTGGCCTGAAAGGGCAGACAGCTGACAAGGTAGTAAGTGTATTGACGGACAGCTAAATTTAGCTGCAATATGACTCCCCTGCTAGGAAGCTTCCTCTTCAGGAGGGTGAGGTTTCCCTGACTCCAGTGAAATTCTTCTTTTGACCAGACTTTCATCCTACAGTTCGCTGACAAATCAGGGATGGTAAGGACTGGAGGAGAGGATACAGCTGAGTCTCTGACCACCCTTTCTTCTCACACAGGCCAGGAGACAGTCACGGGTCTGTAGTCAAGCTTTGCAGGTGGTACAAGGCAGGATGGTGGTTAAGAGGAAGGAATTGGGGGATAGGAGGCGTTCATGGGTGATCTGCAAGGGTCTAGAGTAACTTTTGGTTATAGGCCCCTTATCCATAAAACAGATATAGTTAGGTTACTAGTTTTCAGTAAAGATTAAATTAAAATATAGAGAGACAATTGGTTTTGTGCCTGGGTAAGTGACAGGGATATCCCAGCTCTTTAGGTGTGTTATGAGAACTATTTATATCCTGTGTCCTGCCATCCCCATCCTTACCACACTGCGAACCTGGTTCCCACATCCTCTTCGAATGTACCAGAGGGCCTTTACTTCTCTTGCTTCTGCTCTGCCTGCTTGGTGCTGTCTTTAGGTCTATATCCTGGGCTCCTGTGTCACCAAGAGTCCTCCCATAGACACCACAGGGAACGGCACACCTTGATTCTTATCAATATTTTCCCTCATCTTAGGGTCACCTTGCAGTATACACTACACTCACCTACTATCTGTAGGAGGCATCTTCATTCTCTAATGGATGTGTCTGGAGAGCAGGGATTTCTCTAGGTTTTAATAATGACTACATCTTCAACAGCCTATTGCACGCACGCGCAAACACACACACACACACACACACACACACACCATAGAAATCTCCTTTATAAGGCATAGCAGCAAAGATAAAAGAAGCACAGTCATCATAGAAGAAAACTGAGGCTTTCAAAGGAGAAAACCGTTCAGCTTGACTTTGCATCAAAGTAACGAAGCAGGAAAGCATTGCCTTCCTCTTTATTCTCTTCACACCTCTGAAGCTTAAAGAACAAAATAAAGGCTTCATAATTAACATATTTTCTATTCAGGACGATTCATTTCTGTAAATATATAATTATTTCATATAAATGTTAGCAACACAGATATTGAAAAGTTATGGACTGCTGAAAAGTTAAAAAGCATAGAAGCAAAGGTGGCCACACCCCCAAATTACATTCCTCCTGGCAGCAGCTGACATTTAAGCCTTACAGGTAGCAATTAGGGATGAGACTGCTTTTAGAACCAGAGAGAACATTTGACAACCTTTCCTTCCTTTCTTTTTCCCCAAAGGAAATAAGAGATAGTTTATTTTCTGTCAAACATGAGTGACCATAGCCCAGGAGATCAGATTCAGGTCACCTGCAGTCATGGATTCTAATGTGGAAGCATGGCCATCAACATTGTATGGTCAGAAAATGATAAAAAAAAAGTTATAAATCAATGCATTGAAAATACAGTGGGAGGCAGGTTACAGAGAGGTGGGAAAATGCTGTAGGCGGCCCTTCCTCCACACAGCGCGAAAAGATGGAGCTAGCAAATGTTTAAGCCTTTCAAGCTGCAGTCAGTCAGCAAGGTCACCCACATGGAAACACACAGCACCCTTTCCTCACCATCTTCCCCCTGCATTTGCAATCCTGGTGCTGAAGAAGGAGATGGAAGTTCACAGTGGGCTGACCACCAGCCTCACAGAGTTGGTGAGTTCCAAGTTCCAGTGAGGGACTCTGTCTCAAAAATTCAAGGTGGACAGCTCCTAAGGTGGCTTGTGGCCTTTATACGTGTGTGTGCACACACCAAAGCACCAAACACACAGGTACATGTTCACACATTTACACATAGTAGAACAGAAAACCAATGCTCATTTATTTAACTAACAGAACGGAACTACTGGCCCTTAAGTATCAAATTGGATCAGCTACCATTCCTAATCTTCTAAACAAAATACCTGTCCAGACAACAACAACAGCAACAACAACAAAACCTGTATTAGATGGCACAAACGCAATAGAAATGTAATTCTAATAATGATATGTGAACCCATGTATTACCCATTGATGGACATTCAACAACTACAGATATGAATACTATAAAAAACTTAGCAACTGATACATGATGCTTTTAAAGGCTAGAATATTCCTTTTCTTAAAAAAAAAACCAGAATATTGCACTTTTATCATTTCAAAAGCTTTCTTTGAGGAGAAAGTAATTCAGAAAACAAATTGGAAAGGCATGAAAAATCCTTAGGAGATAAATAGACAGAAGCCAAAGGAAAGAGGATATGTACATTCCTTTCAGAATTTTGATCTCTTCAATTTTCCAATAAAGCTCTAGGCAAGTCCGTTTAACTTTTATAAAGAAGGGAAACAGGAACACTTGTTATGCCCCTTTCCCTTACAAGATTCAAGTACAAACAGGAGTGACCAGATCAAGCAAGTTTCTATGGCCCACCTTACTGACTCAACATTTCAATTTTGTTGCCCATAATAAATTCCCATGTAGTTGTCTAAGCTTGACAATCTCTTTACAGGAAGGACTTCACAACATATTGTAGATACCAGTATACTGAAGTCTTAAAATAAAAAGTAATTAAAAAAAAAAAAGGTCCGGGGATTGTCTGGCATGTGCAAGGCCCCGAGTTCCATCTGTTATATGGGGGATGAAGGAGGAGGAAGAGAAAAAATAGCATGTGTTTTTGTCTTAAAAATGAACTATTATTGCCCTGTATTAACTGGTACACTCTACTTAATAGACTGGATGTTTTCTAAAACAACAACAAAATCAACTGAATCGTAACAGGGTGCCAATGCTGGCTCTATCATAGGACTTTACCTACTTTGAACAAAACTCATAATATTATGAGATGATTTTCAAAACAACCAAGGAAGATACTTGAAAAACCTTGTTTAACTTTTGCAACTACGGAATACTTTGCATGTAATTGTGTAGATAATAATTTGTAAATAATTTATTCCCATATTGATAATACTTGCAGATATTCATAATAAATACAGCCTTGGGAAAAGTAAGCTGGAATCGAAAGACCTCTCCTTGGGTCCTCTACCTGCACTGTGCCCAAAGGTGCATCCTTTGCAGGAACTGGAGCCCGATAAAAGACTTTAGACTCTACAAAACTGCACTCACGTAATAATGTAATTTGCACAAAGACAGCCTACGTCAAAGTAGGGGAAGGTAGGGGAGAGAGGTCCCATGAAGCTGAGTTAAAACGATTTCTAGTAAAATCCGGGTGTTAGGCTAAGGAAAAACATGTAACAGGCATGAAATCTATAAATGTTGCTAGAATAGCTGGCCCCACTTATGTGAAAATAAAAGGTAAAACAGAATTTACAAAAATTAATATTCTTATGTAAATTTCTGATGAGTGGTTTACTAAAGCTTCAGAATCAGCAAGGAAGGTTGGAAGACCTTTTAAAAGATATTTTTTCAACAATTAAGCTCAACCCTCAGTGTTTTGGTAATTAGCACTACACTGGTCTGTAAGACAGATAAGAAAGAGATGAGTTTTTTAAGTCTGTGTGTTGATTCTTAGCCTCAAACTGCCTTCTCTTTGGATCCTCTCATAAGTTTCCATTCACCTGCTCCTCTATTCAACAGGCACTCACCAATGAATAACCCCCTATGCAAGTGCAATCATGAGGAACTGCTAATTCTTGCCTCCATGGGAATTAAAATCTGAGTTCTCATTCCCCATAGGCTTTAAGTACCATGAATATCGTAAGTGGCAGTGATGTCTTGACAGAAATGGTAAGGAAGGGAAGAGCTCTGGAGTCTATACAGAGAAGAACTGGAAGGAAAGCAGGCAAAGACAAGGGAAACCTGAACTGTGCAAATTCAGGTGGAGTGAGAGCAGCTTCAGGGAGAGAAGGGGGAGGGGAGGGGAAGAGGAAGAGGGGAGTAAAAAAAGAAGGAAAGAGGGACAAATGCTTCAGGAGAGAGGTGGACAAAGCTAGGCTAGTCATTTCTGCTACATCTTCTGAGCTGAACTGGCTGAGATCAATCTCACCCCAAACTTCCCAAGTCCAACAAACAGGTGAATCAGTGAGGTTACCATGGAAACAACGATGCCTCACTAACTATAATAAGTGAGATGCCACTGAAGACATGAATAGTAAAAAAAATATATAAATAAATAACATGCCCCTGTATGCCTTCTTCAAAACAAGATGGATTCTAATTACTGTAGATAGACAGGAGGCTGGGAGTAATAAGCTGGGCAGTAATCACAGATGAACCTTAAACTGATTAATAAGCTGACACATACCACACCAGGCACTGTTCTAAGTACTTGACATACACTAACTCACTATAGAAAACTATTGCTGATGTCCTTATTCTACAGACAGGGACACGGGTACACAGACCTTAACTGACTGGTCTAAATTTCACTGAAGATGAACAGACTCTCACTAATGTTCATTTGTCTTACTCAAGTTTCCATACTGCTTCATGTAGAAACAATACCACCAGGGGATTTTGTCTGACTGAAAATGTTTCAGGAGTTCAGATACCTAGCATTAATCTTTCTAATACTAGTTTCTCCATCAAAATCTTAGGTTTATAGCTGTAACTCATCAGAAGTAAGTTGTAGGATACAGATTTGCAGGTTGAGAACGTGATATCATTATGGTAGACAGTGTCCCAGAGTTCTACAGCCTTGGAACTAGACTGACCAACCCAGACAGGAGTAAAATGATACAACAGGGGACTTTCAATTTAGCTCCAAGTGATCAGAAATACTAGCTCTTACAAAGGTAAGGGAGGCTGTAGGAGACCCTGGGTAAGGCACTGGCCAATATACCAGGGAAGGGTCTGAGTCTGTGTAAGGCCATGAGATAAACACATGCGTAGAGAACAGAGGGGAGAAGGCTGAAGAAGCAAATGACAAGGGTTTCCAGGCTCTCAGAACTTCAATGAACTGTCCCCACCAGCTCCCAGGGTTTGAACATTTGCTTTCCAGGTGGTACTGCTGCTCTGGGAGGTTATGGAACCTTTAGAAGGTGGAGCCTTGCTGACGTGGGTCTCGGTGTGAGCAGGTCTTGAGGCTTTATATCCTCGCTCCACTTCCTGTCTGTGCTCTGCTTCCTGGCTGCAGATACTCTGTGACCACCTGTCTCAATCCTCTATCACCATGCCTTTCTTAATGTAACAGACTGTATCCCATTAAGCTATGAGCCCAAACAAGGCCGATTTCTTTCCCATTGCTCCTTGCCGGGCATTTGATCACAGGGACAAGCAAAGTCACTAACACAGAGACTAAAGAGTGCATATTGGGGGATTAAGAGTTCAGTTCAGTTTGGATCTCAGAAAGATCTACCCATCACCACCATCTTTACCCCTTTGCTACCTCTGTGCTCATCACCAAGTCCGGGACTGGGACTATAGTTCTTCCTCCTTCATTGAGGCCTGAAGACTATTAATAACATCATGGTCTGAAAGAAGGCACCACAGAGTAATAGTAAGAGATTCCAGAGGGAGAGAGTGCATTCTCAACCATAGAGGGGAAAGCCTTGTGCCAAGACAGGATGGAAGAAAAGACCATGGTGGGTAAGAAAAAAGCTTACAAAGAGGACAGCACACCTCTGTCCGTATGAATGGCATCCAATGATATCACTTTTTAATAAAAGGTTCCATCCCTATGCAAAGAACAATGAAAGCAGGGACAGAGGAGGAGACGGGAGCTTTCCAGCTAAGTGTTTAAGAGAACAGGAGAGGCAGTTGCACAGGTGACGGCAGGTGAGTGCTTAGTTCTAAGTTGGAGGTGTGCAGTTAAAATGCAGAACAAGTCACACGTCTGGATCGTGCTTAGGTAAAGGCTCTGTGAGGAAGATGAGCTGGAAGAATACAGGATGAGGCAGACAGTGCATGATAGCTAAGACTGATTAAACTAGAGAATCACAAGGCCTAAAGCCAGAGAGACACATTATTAAAGTTTCATGAGGACCAAGAGACTGACAAAAGAGGCCAGAGGATCAAAAGCAGGTGTGTGGGGTATGGAATATAAACAGAGCATCAAGGGCAGCATCCTCAGACTCATTCAGACCCTGAGCAGAGAGGACCCAGGCCTTGCCAAGTCCAGAGAGTAGACTGTCCTTCCAGGTAAGACTCATGCAGGGATATTTGAAAGGCTACTGCTTCGTAAACAGGCCAAAATCAGGTGGCCTCCTCAGTACTCCAGCCAGTTCCCTGCAAAGCCAAGGTTCAGATGCAGGCAGTAGCAAGGTTCGGATGCAGGCAGTAGCAAGGTTCAGATGCAGGCAGTAGCTGTCGGGTCCTGTGAGCTTTTGATAGTGAATCGCTTCATTTAGTATCTTTTCATTTCAATCTTGAAATACAAAATAATAAAATGGGGATTTTTGCTCTCAGTCTGGGACAACGTTATAAATGAGAGAACACAGTAAAGCTGACTTATACTGTGGGGATAAGTGACAGTTTTATTTTCGGTGTCTGGTTATTACCTCGAGTTCGGAAGCATATAAAATTCTGCTAAAGATGTATCTTTGTGCTTCCTTGTCACATCTGCAATAAAGGCAGAAGCCTAGCCAGACACACAACAAAAATAGTGAAAATGCACTGTACTGCATGGAACATAAGTCCAACCCCAAGAGACATGTCTACCATTATTTCTTAGGACTAAGTCTTACTACCTTTCAAGTCCAGGGCATTGTGGAGGGATCCAGGAAGATAAAGCCATGCTAGGCCACATATTTTCCAGGCAGGTCCATTTTGGCATGCAAATGAGAATGTGAGATTCCTTTGGTGGTAAATGGAGCTGTTGTCTTTCTTTTATTAAGAATCACCGAGGCCCTCCATTGCCTTTACCAAAGGAGACAAGGTACCTGCTGCTGATTCAGAGGATGAAGGAGATGGAGCCACAGAGAGGAAATGGTAGTCAGGGACCTCCTTTGCAGCTGCTTACTGCTGGCCAGTCTTGGGGAGCCCTTAGGCTATCACAGGTTCAAAGACACATTCAAAAGGAATAAAGGTGGAACACATCAGCTAAATTCCATCTGGAATAATTCATTACAAAAAAAAGAGAGGCAGAGGCTGGAGAGACGCTAAAGGCAATAACTGGCTGCTCTTCCAGGGGCCTTAGGTTCCTTCCCAGCACACCTGTGGTGACTCACAATGGTCAGTAACTCCAGTCCCTGGAAACCTGAGGCCCACTTATGGCCTCCATAGGTACCAGGAATGTACATGGTACAGAGGGAAATAATCATGTAAAACATCCATGGACATAGATTTAAAAAAATTTAGAATGTCAAATGTACTAAGATAGTAGCTAGTATCACACAATGTTTGTGTGAAAGCATAGTCTTCATGCATTCTCAGAGACAAATACTCCAAAGATAGCTAATTTCACTTGCTTGAGACAAAAAGGGTCTTCATGTGCTGTCTGGGACTCATCTCACTTACTGAGTCTACCCTAGCATCTGTCTCCAACCATGCTCCGAGTCTCCTGACTGCCTGGGAAGAGCTTACAACTGAATTTTCACTCAGCAGGCTGATTCACACAGATCACTATTTAGCTGTCATGTGAAGGAAGTATCATAATCTCCCCATTCCACAGATGAAGAAAGTGAGGTTCAGTCATACAATCACAGTTAGAAAGGCTAGACTCTCAGCCATGGCCAGGTGCCTCTGCTTCTGTTGCTACTGACCCGCTTCCCACTCCGTAGTTCCTATGGGTGGGCTCAGGAAGCACCGCCTATACTTGTCCAGCCTGCCCTCTCATTCTTCACTCTGACCTGCATAGAAGTCTGGTGGCCTGATATGACACTCACTGGGATAGGCCTGGAGATTCCAAATGGGTCTGTTCACCTGAGACATTGGGGCTAGTGGGTAAAATGGCATCTTCATAGAAATGAAGTTTAGAGCTGGTATACTGCATACCTATACTGCCAGCACTCCAGAGGCAGAGGAAGCTGGATCTCTGTGAGTTTGAGCCCAGCATGGTCTACATAGTGAGTTCTAGGGCAACCAGAGCTATATAGTGAGACCCTGCCTTTCAAAAGTAATAACAGTAAATAAATAAAATTAAAAAAAGAAATGAAGTTTGGCTTAGACAGCTTCAGCATCTAAAAAAATTGTAGGATATGACCCATGTGTGTCCAACCTTTGGTCTGTGAGGCAAATGAAGTAACATAGAGCCAAAGACAACTTGAGCAGGAGTACAATGCAATATTGTGAACTGAGTTACAACATTATGAGAATTTTTTTGATAACTCAGTCAACAAATGGATCTTGAGTGTCAATGTTGTAGATCACAGTATAGCCTTGGTTTCCCGAAGTTAGGCATAGGCAGTCCTAGAAATGAGAGGTCTTACCTCAAAAAGTAAGGTGGACAGAGACTGAGGTCACTGTCTGCTCTCCTCATACAAGCAGACCTGGAGAAACAGACAGACAGACAGACAGACACACACGCACACGCACACGCACACGCATGCACACACGCACACACACACACAACTGAATTTTACATACAAGCTATATAATGCTTAATAAAAATGGCACACTCAGTTATGCTTAACAAAACTATGAGGATTGTTCTCAAAATGAATTGTATTTCTAGGCACTAATGTTATTGATGCTTAAGTCATTTTGAAATTGCTATCATCACATTTCTCTGAATACTGAAAACAAATTACAGCCTATTCTTGATGTTTTGCATTTATATCATTTTAAACTTGTACAGAAAAGAAAGAGGGTTTCAAATTGGAAATATCTATTGAGGAATATATATATATTATACATGTACATATACACATATAATACAGAAGTATTAGTATTGTATACACAATTCTTATTATATATTATGTTAAAATATATGTATATATATATACATATATAACAATATATAAGACTAAAATGCAATTGTGGTTTATATATTTTGTCACCCAAAGAAGACAGAACCCAGTTTGGAGGTCCATTGCAACAGTTAATATTTTGTTATTTAAATAACTATGTGTTTATATGTAGGAGCATGTATGCAGGTACTCCAAGAGGCCAGAAGAGGGCATCAGATCAGCTGGTGCTGGATTTACAGGTGGCTATGAGATGTCAAATGTGAGTGCTGGGAACTGACCCAGTTCTCTGCTTTTCAGCATGTACTCTTAACCGCCCGACAACATTTGAAAAATCAGTTTTGTAAAACCTCCCACTAACCACAACATTTTTAAAGGAGACAGATCTCTGCCCAAAAAAGGTCTAGGGGTGCAGGAAGGAAAGTCTTGCTTTCTCACCTTCATTGTTTCTCCCTTCAAAGCTTCTTCAGGGCACGTCTGCGAGTTCCTCATTCTAACTGTTGGTAGCAGCTCAGGGTTGGGCATGTAGTAGGCATGAGCAAATGACTAATTAGGACTCAAACTTCCGTGAGAACTAGGAGCCATAGGGATCATGTCACATATAAAGGCAAGGGTGGTTAAAAAATGGACGAGGGAGGCAGAGTGAAGAAAGGGATTGAAATAAAGTACCAAGGGAACTGCATCTGGACACAGCACTACCTGAGCATGGCGGAAACCTTCCCTTTCAGCATTAAGAAGTTGTCTCCACAGAAGTCAAGACAGGAGTGTGTGCACTAAGAGATAACCACTCCAACTCTGCATTGCTCTTCCCATTCAGAAGGAAAGACACTGAATAAGTATCAGGCCACCAGCATGAGTGATGTTTTCCATATTAGACAGTCACAAGAGTCTGGGAGAGGGATGCTTGCTTAGATCCATCTGCTTATGACTTTGTTAGAAGCAAAACCAGAAAGCAGGATTGGGCTGTGTTGAGTCCTTTTGATAGCATCTGAATTCTAAAGAGTGTGAACACTGACTAAGATTTGACCAAGTAAAAAAAGAAAAAAAAAATGGGTGGATGGAGGCATCTTATGTTTACAGCCCATGATTTTCTTTGGGTAGAAGGAGCTGGTCTACTGAATTTAGTGGCATAACTGGAGTCCGTGGGAATAGGACACCATGACCTCAGAGTAGCCACTTTCCCAGGCCTGGTGAACCTGAGAAGGTCTTTGATCATAAGCACCTCACTCAGCATCTTTCTTCTACTCTTGGGTAAATTTAGCCCTAGACAAACGTACATGGAGGCCCCATGTCATTCCTTGGTCACTTCAACCTATGTTTAGTATTCTGGATCATAGAGCTAAGCTATGACTATCTAATCCTAGCACTCAGGAGGCCAAGGCACAAAGATAATGAGCTTGAAACAAGCCTGAGCTACACAATAAGACCTGGTCTCAAAAAGAGGGAAAGGAAGGATGAAAAAGAGGGAAGAAGGTAGGTAGGTAGGTAGGTAGGTAGGTAGAATAAGTTAAGTTCCTTTCCCATAAACCTAATTTTAATAATAGAAAAAAATTAGAAGACATATTTTAGAAATCCTCTCAAATATAATAGCTAAGAAATTCCAGCTGGTTGGACCACTAAGATCCTAAGGCAAATTTCAATGATAAATTTCTTTTTAATGTTATCCTCCTCAAAGGGGACCCTGATCAACCAAATTCAGCTACTGATCATTCCCTTAAAGAAGGAAATACACAAAACAAAGTTGAAAATGGCATCTTTGATTTTGGACATCTTTGATTTTGGTGATTTTAGTCCCTAGTACTTTCAAACAACTCGGTAGGGCAAAGGCTGTAACTAGGTGGCCTTCCATCATTTACACAAAAACATAAAGAATAATGTGCGCTTCTCAGGATCTGTTTCTAGATAATGCTCAGAAGCAAAGCAAGTTTTATTCTTTTTTTATATTTCATTTTTAAAAATATCTGCCTTTAACACCAGTCAGTACAAAGCCACATAGTGGTTAAAGTCCTGAGAAGGAGAGACGGAGTTGTCAATCCTGAATGGGAACTCTTTACCAATGCCCCCTTCCATAAGGCTCAGGGGATATCAGAGAAGGGGAGGCAGACTGAACATCAGAGCCAGAGCCTTCAGATGGAGAGGCATGTTATGAGATGCTGTCTTCTGAACACGACATGGCTGCTGAACTTAGGAATTCATCACAGCAGTTGCTACCTGCACAAAATTAAGGCAATCAAGATTCCAGCATAGATGGAGCAGATGCTCTCCAGCGCCACTGTACCCTACTCCTCACTGAGGAGCTACTGGCAGCTGACAACTGGGAGAAGGAGGGGGATCTTATTTTTTCTCTAAGGTGTTCCCACTGGTAGTCTTCCCAGCTCTGGTGGATGCTCCCACACCTGTGCAGTAATTGGAATTCCTGGTTTGTTATTTTTTTAAGGTGAAATTGGGTAAGGGTATTATGGGGACATAAAGGTGTGTAGATAAATAAATAGAAGATAGGGAGGGTCATGATTTATACAGGTATAAAATTCTAAAAAATAAAAAAATGTCTTAAAAAAGTAATATGCAGAAAATGGGATCTGTGTCTTTAGTGTATTCAAATAAGCAAGGCCAATATATTTGTTGTGTTGAATGTGGGCATGGCCTTTGGATGATGGTATTCTGAGAAGCAAAATAAATGAGGATTTAGAACATAGGTGAATCATACAGCTTTTCCAAAGACTCAGAGACTGGTGCTCAGCCCTAAACAGGACATGACATAGCCACTTTCAATGTATCCGAAAAACCACTTATTGTCTCTAGAAGACCTTGCTTCAGCCTAGCCCCCCCAAGGCCATTTACAGCCACACCCTATTGTGCCTATTATAGTTGTGATGCTGCTGCAGTGTGTTCTATTGATGCCAATTCAATTCAGAAAGTAAAGGACTGACATTCTCAGAAGAAACACCTACCCATAAACCTCATGTGGGCAGAGAAGATATTAATCACCACTTTTAATGGGAAAACCACAGGTTCAAATAAACCCAGAACATCCCTAAGGATCATGATTCCCTACTTCCCCCAAGGAAACGGCAAAGTTTTATTGAGTCCTATGTATGTAATGCTATTTTGTTGAAACGAATTTTATATAGCTTAGTTCTAGCTAAGATTGCTTCAGAATCCTATGTTAACTGTTTTGAAAAGGGCCTGTTTTGCAAACACTGGATTGCACGTTTTAGCTATTTTTCCAGTTACTCCTTGGTAGCATAGGTTGGGGTCCAGCCCCTGGGGGAACTAAGTGAAGTAGTAGCGTAGAATTATACAAATGCTCAGAGACACAGTAAGACAGATGTTGACACAGAAGACAAAAGAAGAGAATTGAAGTATTGAGGAATTGAAGAAGAGAATTCCTAACTGGGCAAAAGCAAAGTGTGTCCAGTGCTCACATCCAGTCCTGGTCTGTGCAGGGTTGTTCCAGGGCTTGCTTGAGACTTGTTTCTTCCTCTAGTGCTTATTTATTTTGCCTCTGCCTGATTCGGTATGTATGAAAACTACCAGACTTTCTTACACTATCAGAAATTCAACAAACAGCCCCAGCGTTCCCAGAGCCCAGAGAAATTCTTTCTAGCTGAGAAATGAAATAATGGAAGCACAATCTATGAAGAGGATAATTAGGGCTGGAGAGACAGTGCAGTCCGTATACTGTTTGCCAAGCAAGGATGAGGATCTGAGTATGTATCCCTCGCAACCGCATGAAAACACTGGAGCAGTAGTGTACATCTTTAATGCTAGACCTGGAGAGGTGGAGGTGGGGCAAGAGGGATATGTCTCAAGAAACAAGGTAGACAGTATGTGAAGAACAGCACCCAAGGTTGACCTGTGGCCTTCATTTGCATGCCACTTCACACACCAACACACACACACACACACACACACACACACACACAGAGTTAGGTATTTTTCTTTTTTCTTTTGTGTGTGTGTGTTTGTGTGTGTGTGGGGTCACATATACAGCATCACACACAGCCACATACACAATTTAAAAAAAATTGAAGGTCTCCCCTTAAAATCCATTAGCAACCTCAGTGACCTCCTCTAAGAATGATAACCCCATCCTTCCCTAATAGGAGTTGGGAGAGCATCCATGTGACAGATGTTCATAAAAAGGCTAACTAACATTCTTACTGCAGAATCTCCCTGTTAATTATACTTCTTTCATCACAACACTGTCCTTGAGCTGGTTACCTGGAATGGAGACGAACACTCAGACGGCAACTGGGGCATGCTAGACATGTCAGATACTCCAGCACCCATTCCACTTACAAAATGTCCAGCTAAGGTTTCCAATAGCAGAAAATCTCAGGGGACATCAACTGCCGGTGACACCCTCTCTGGAGGCATTAACTCCTCCTTCATCTTCCCCATCCATTAAGCAGCAGCTGAGGTGGCACCGAGAATGGAGTCATTGCTACTCTTCCCTCTGAGCCCAGGCTGACCACATTACAGTAGCAGGGAAGATAGGACCCAGACTATATACTGGCTGAGGGGATACAGCTCCTCCAAACATCTTTGACTACCACAAGTGATGGCTGAGGTTCTGGTTTCATTACTGATGAATCTGATTCCCAAGGGAAGTGAACCTCTTTTGGTTCCTGTTCTCAGATTTTCCCTGGACACCATAGACAAACACATCCCCTTGTGTGGATATTCCAGGCATGTTCTTTCTCTATTGTCTCTACTTCTTCTTCTTTTTTTTTTTTAGCACAGCCATGATTGATATCTTGCAATCTCATGAAGAATAATGGCAGCAAAATGTAAAGCATATGTGTCGTCTCTAGAAAGCCACATGGGCAGTAAAATATAGCTAAACCAAGATTTTGTGAGTATAACTCTTAGTGTCTTTGGGAAACTAGAAGTGTTTTTTAAATTATCTTCTGTGATTAACATTTTATTGAGAACTCCCACAACTCTAGAGAAACAAAACAAAGAAAACGAACAATCCAAAAACCTTCAGCACCAATAAATAAGGAGCCCTTAAAGACCACTCCGGCTCACTAATGATGCTCTTACTGACAGAAGCAGCTGTCAGAGAGAAAATGGAGATAATGTTGTTCTCAGAGACAGGAAGATGACTCATCTGTTTAGCCCTCTGGCTGGTTTCTAACTCCTCTCACCTATTTCCAAGGTCCCCTGTCCATCAAAGGAAGCTGAGCCAACAGGAAACCTGGATTCAAAATAACTACCTATAGCAACTGCACAAGCTATCTATGACACCATTAAAGTGAGCCAAATCCAGGCTTCTCTTGGCTGAGGTCAGCCAAGTGCCAAGTTACAAAAGATTTCAAAGGAACCCCTTTCACCTCAGGCACATTTATGGCTTCTCTCCACTTTTTTTTCTAGGGAATCCATGCCTAGACATGTGCCCCTCTGCAGATTCAGTGTGGTTCTCAGGATTTCTCTTTCTGTTCACTGGATCTTCTTGGGAACTCTGAGAGACTTGCGTATCTTCCTGGTAAGGTTTCAGGTGAAAAGAATCAATTTAATGACCACAATCTCATTACAAGTTAATAATTACCTCTGTTTTCTCATTCGATGTCTTAGAAGCTTGCATGTTCTCTCTCTCTCTCTCTCCCTCTCTCTCTCTCTCTCTCTCTCGTAAAAAATAATTTACACAGCCACACATGGGCACACTGACAAAAACTTGTCATTTGAAGTTGATTTCTCCTTTGGAATGTATCATGGTGATCTATGCTGGTGGCGAGATATATACAGCTTATGTTCCTGAAACTGAATGGCCATGTGCTTATACAGAAGTGTGTGTGAGAGAGGAGGGGAGAGGAGAGAGAGGGGGGAGTAAAGGAGGGGCAGAAACACAGAAAGAGAAGAAGAGAAAGAGGGAGGGAAAGAGAGAAAGAGGGAGAGGGGAAAAAAGGGAGAGAGGAAGAGACAGATCTACTACGGTATAAGAGCTTCCAGAATTAATGGCCTCTTTGTACTATGAGTTCTGTGGGGCTAAATGGATCCACACTTCAGAAAACAAGAGAGTCAAACTTGGCTCACAGTGGTAGCTATGCCATCTGGTTTCCAATGAGTTGTTTTTAGCTAAAATTTCAGTTAGATTCATTAAAACCTAAGACATTTTTGTGTTTGGTTTAAACAAATGGGCTCACATAGCCCATTTAGAAAACTCAATAGAACTTCCTTCTATCTCTTTAGTGGGTAAAATGCTTTACAAAATTCCTGGGGGTCAAATTGGATGTTTTTCCAAAACCAAGTATTTAAAGATAGTCTTGACAACTCACCAAATAACTACACTTGCTGCTGTCTTGCGTCTTTATTTTGAAATCTTTTCCTACACAGAGAGTTTATTTTACATGAGGTGTTTAAGGAAAATCCAAGACCAATAAGAATAGATTACTTAAAAAGCTGATGAGTCATGCTTTACTAAGATCCTATCTGCTTTCCTTCCTTCTGCTTTCAAAGGCATACACAGTAGATGCAAGGCATTCTGGGAAAGGTAGAGACAGACACAGTAGTGAGAAGTTAATGGTTCACTTTAATACTGGAATGTGCAGCAATTAGCAAAGCCCTTGGCACTAGAGGAGCTTTATCTTCTCCACCCGTCATTTACATCCTTGAACAGCTCCTTCAGTTTTAGTTAATCTAAGGCAAATCCAGACATCTCTGCAGTGGTGAGGCCTGGCCAAGAGTCTCTTCAAAGAACTTTCTTAGGTTAGGGTAGAGGCAGCAGATATAGCAGAAGTGTACACTAACCTTGTCAGTGCTGCTGCTGTAAGGAATTCTTTGCTTGGATAGGGCTCTCCTACCCTTTAGTCTCCCACATTTCTTCATAAAGAACTACGAAAGGGGATCTGGGGAGATAGCTCTGTTGCTGCAGAAGGATGTGGACTGGAGTTTGACCCCAGAATCCGCAGAAGAAAAGAAGCCAGACATGGCAGCACTGTCTCAGAATCCCAATGTTGGGAAGGCAAAGTTAGACAGGTCCGTGCTGATCACTACCCAGCCAGCTTAACCTAATTGGCTAGCTCGTGGCCAATGAGTAGCCCTGTTTCAGAACACAGGGTGGCATCAGTGAGAGGACTTAGCAGGGAAGAGCAATTGCCACCAAGGCTAATGACCTGATTATGATTCCCATGATGGAAGAAGAGAATAAATATAAACTCTCATAAGCTGTCCTCTGACTTCCACATATGCATCATGGCATGCATGTATGCACAGAGAGATACACATACGCACATGCGCACACACACACACACACACAGAGGGAGAGAGGGGAGAGGGAGAGGGAGGGAGGGATGAAGGGAAGGAGGGAGGGAAGGAGGGAGGGAGGGAGGGGGAGAGAGATAGACAGAGACAGAGAGAGAGAGAGAGAATTTTTTAAACTGAGATGGAATGATGACAATTAAGGTCAATCTTTGTCATTTATGTGCATGCACACACACAGAGACATAGACACCTACAGGAACACCTAACCACATGCACATGCACAAGATACACAAAAGGAATATGGAGGGGAACGAGAATGGAGAATAATAGATTCTAGCAAATGTCTTTGTAAGACAATTCCTTAGAAGAATAGACCAGGCACAAATGAAGATTACAAGTCCTTCTCTGAATTGCCCTCTAGCCAATGCTCAAGAGAAACAGTGGAGGCAAGGAGCTTGGCAGGCAAGCATTTGTAATTTTACTTTGAAGTTCCTTTAAACAGTAGCATTCACAACTTTCTGTCACTCTTCCCTTCCCCCTTACAGTGAGCCTGGGGCCTTGTGTATGCTTGAAACCCATCTAGTTATATCCCAGTGCATTTTTGCCTTTTAATTTTAAACAGGGCCTCACTGAGTTTCTTGAGTATCTAAGATCACAAGCCTATATACCGCCCGGTAATCTTTTCATCTCTGGGAAGATGACAATTTAAAGTCGAGTCAGGCGTGTAATTGTTAAATTCTGAAGGTTATTGTCATGGATACTGTAGACCCCAGAGTCTACAGAGGCCCTAGCTGTAGGCTTTGTGTTTCTAGTTGCATCTAGAGCTTTCTTCACTGGGATAGAAAGCCCAAAGCTCTGAAGTCTTCTGGTAGTTCCTAAGCACTGGATCCTGGATATTAGTTCCCTCTGAGCCTCAGATGCTCTTCTGTGCTTGTTCCTCAAAGTTTATGAACTTAGAAGCTCACAGAATGGGGACAGGCATGTTTTACTCAGGACTAAAGAGGTTAACCTTCTTATCCTCAGGTCCTTCTTCTACTTCAAGCACCAATACCATTAATGTTCATAAACTTATTTCTTATTTGTGATACTTTTGTTTTAAATGGTTTTTTTTTGTTTTGATTTGGAAGGTACTCATAGAAGCTTAGTTATTTTAAGAAAGTACAAGTACATATTCTTAATATGACCCAGTTACTCGGAAGCAAAATAATCTTCCACTTTCTCATCTCATTACATTATAGCACAAGCACTGGGATATTTGACATTAGTACAAATGCAGTCTACTCAAGGGCTATCTACTCAAACCCAACAGAGCTTTCCATAAACTTTCATGAAAGCAACGCGAGGCTAGATAATATCCAAGAAGAATGCCATCTGTGAAGGTTAGATCCAATTGTTGACTCAATATGACCTAGAATTACCCAGGAAGAGAGTCTCTGTGAGAGACTATGCATATTGGGTTGGCCTGCGGGCATGTCTGTGGGGAAGATTGTCTTGGAGGATCATCATAGTTAAATTAATTGATGTGAGAAGATCAAGCCCACTGCTGGTGGTATCATTCCCTAGACAGGTGGTTCGTGTGTGTGTGTGTGTGCATGTGTGTGTGTCCTCTGAGCTGTACATTGCATAATAACAGAGAATTAGAGCTGAGCACAAGAAGTTAACACACATGCATACATTCCCTAATGCTGTTGAATATGGATGTGACTAGCTGCTTTAAGCAAGTCACCATGACTTCCCTCCTATACTAGGCTATATCTGGAACTGTTGTAAGCTCATTAGACATGTTCTCTCACAAGTTGCTTTTTGTCACATGTTCAATCTCAGCTACAAAGAATAAAACTACGACACCATCTCTGAAGCAAGAAGTTCTTAGACCACACATAATAGTGTCTGTTCTATCATCTTTTCTAACTTTATTTAGAAATTCAAGAATATTATTCATCCATAGAGGACTGGAGAAATCACTGGCAGTTGAACCTCCCATTTAGCATAGGAAACTGAGGTTCAGATACCATAGTGTCTTTCTTAGTTCTATCGACTTAGTGTCTTTTTTAATTGTATCGACTTAGCATAAGACCCTGATTTACAAACTAGAGATTCTCCAAAGCCAGTTGTTTTCTAAGATTCTATTTCAAAGTAAATATATGAATCTTAATTCACAAAACTTCAACAGAACATATATTGCCATGACAATGCTCTGAATACTTGTGTAATTTCTTTTTACTCCCTGTTCTGCATCAGACACACTAATACACCTTTATTAATATCCAAGAAATACTGAGAGTGATAGTTACATTTAATTATCAACTGACACAATCTAGACTACTATGGAGTCTAAATGAGGCATTATCAGGATTAGGTTATCCTCTAGGAATGTTGTGAGGGAATTTCTAACTGAGTTAGCTGAGGTAGGAAGATACATGTAAATTATGGGTGATAACAAATTCTCCACAGTTTTCTTCGTATTTATTTCACTGAAGTATCACCAATGAGGTCAATATCCCTGCTGTGGTTCTGAAGACCCAAACCTAAGCCACGTGTTGGCCAGAAACCACGAATGGCTGTTCTCATTCTTGTAATGGTGGATGAGCCTAAGCAGGTTTTGGATCCACTAGCTCTTTTCTTGTCTTGACTAGCTCAGCAGACTTCGGGGTGCTAAGTTCTTCCTGGTTCCACTGAACCGTACTTTATGATGCTTCCATGCAGTTAATATTATTTTAATTTTGTCAATTTACAAATTAGTAATCACCATGACTTTTGTATTCTCTATAGCTTCCATTCTTAAGACTCTAATGTCTTCATCAAAGATACTGAAGAAATAGACTTTAGAGTTCCCACAACTGAGAGCTTGTAAGAAGCCATGAACCATAGCAGCTCTACCTTTTGTGTGATCAGTGTATCTTCATTAATGACGTCACTAAAGTACAACTTTGCTGGTCACTTGACTATTTTAAATGCTTCCTAATAGTTCTGCATATTTCACGGACAAAAGTCAAAATCTTCAGAGTATCTCTTTATCTATCTATCGATATATATATATATCTCCAAACAGGAGCCTGAGCCCTAAGGAGAAATCTTAGTGAGTAGTGAAGAAACATTGCTTGGTCAGATCAGTGGATAAGTATCATTTTTGTCAACATTAGGGCAGATGAGCATGTCACATTACAAGGTAATCAATTTTAACTCCTGGTGTTATTTGTTTAAAGTATGACTCATACCCTCAATCAACGTCTACCTAATAGGTGATTGTCTGAAATGTCAGGCTAGACCAATGGGTGAGGCAGGCAAGGTCTCTCTGTTAATGAAGTTTAAACATGTTGAGCAAACTAATGAAGGTCATTATCATGCCAGATGATGACACATAGTAGTCAGAAAATCACAAAGAAAAGACATAAGTGTAGGATTGTCTGTAAAAAGGAATACAAAATTTACATGTGTAGAGGTAGGAAATGGGAGCGGTGACTTTGAGCTGATTTCTGGTTAAGAGAACAACGTAATAAAGGAAGTATAAATACTTTTCAATGTTAAGACAGCCACAAGGTCAGTGGAAATAGTGAGCAGCCAGGTCAAGACAGGGCTGGGGTCTCGCTTATTCCCTATAGGTCTTTCTCAGAAATTTTTCAATAATATTCTGACCAACAGCCATATAGCAGCAACAGGCTTAATCTCAAGGTTCCCCTTTCTTCAGTTTTGTTTACAAAACTGCCTTTTCTGCTTGATTTCACTGACCTTTTAATAATGCAACCAGATCAGATTTCGCTTCTGTCTGTCTTTTTCATGCCTTCCCCATCACCTCACACACCACACTCTCCTTTCAGAAAAGAACTTGAATGCCACTCTTCATCACTTTCATCTGGACATTGACAGAAAGAATAAAAGCTAGCTTTTTACATCTCAATCTGGCTGCATCCTCCCTCCTACCAGGCCCATAAATAAAACGAAAAAGTCTACATGACTCCTTAAGAAACTTTGGGAGATGAAAGTTCAATGCCTAGAAGTAATTTCAGCTGCAGGACCCACAGGTGAGAGACAAAGTTACCCAGCTCTCATCTTGAAGTTCTTTCTAACGTTGCTCAGACTTGCAGTTAAGAGACAACAATTACACCAATACAGATACGGAGATCTGTGAAGAAATTAGGTCTCATAATAAGCACTCGGGTAATTACCAAAAACTTATTCTCCCTTCATTTTTGAGAGAGAATGTCACATTTGTCCCAGGTGCAAGCCCTCAATGATTAGCCACTGTCCTCTCTTCCTGAAGTACATGGTGACTTATCTTGACCATCTCAGCCTTCTTGCAGATGACTGGCTTAAAGGTGGTTATGACATCTCTCAGCCAGTTAAATAGGAAGTAATCATTCTGGAAATCCTCTTAGAAAGTTGTCTCACTGATAAAATTCTCAGTCATACCGAGGGTCTAGTAGACCCATCTGAGGAAAAATGGAAAGCCTTTCAGCTTTTAGAGAACCCCTGCCACTGTGAAAATTCACCATGCTCCTTCCAGTCTTAAACATCACCATAGTGTTAGCAGAAAGCCTGGGAAAAGGGAGAGAAGACACAGATAGCTAACCTAGGCTGGAGGGGTGGTGATCAGGCTTCCTAGTACAAGCAAGAAGGCATGGTTGGAGTGGAGGCAGCAGCCTGGCCAACAGAGGGGAGATAACAGTGTTTTAGTCAGGCTGGAGCATCTTGTGTGAGGCAGGATGCCAGGAGCTGGAGAGGAGAAAGTTGGAGCCAGGTAGCATGAAGCAGGCTAAGGAGTCTTTGAGCTTTTCTTAACACTTGGAAGAACTTGGAGATAGAAGCAGGTGTTTACAAGAGCATTCTTCTCATGATCCAGTGCTTTCTAGTGGCTCTCAGTTTGGAAGTCATCTCCCCAAACTACCTTCTGCTATGATGCAAATGGATAAAGGAAAGCAGTTTAAATTATAACTGTGTATTTTTAAGGGATCTAACCTCTTAAACATGAAACAAATAGAGATGAAGTTTGCAATTGTTTTAGGATAATAGAAACAAGTTGAGGTAGGCTAACTCCAAGAAATATAGAAACAGGGCCCCAGGAAGGCTGATGAACATTCTAAAGGTCATTTTTGGAATTTCAGGCCTCTACCACAACAGAGAAGAGCTATTCTCAGGGTAGCAGTGACAGGGTTCCCTACCCGTTGGCTGTCAGCATCAGAGAATAGACTCCATTACTTAATCCCAACCAAAGGTCCCATAAGGATGGGACAATAAATACTTGGCATGGTGTGGCACCCAGACTTGGCACCGTTAGGAATGTGTGGAGAGATCAGAGTTTTCAGCTGTTTCATCTGCACTTTTAAAATAGGAAAATAGATCAGAGTCTTGAGCAACTGTAGGCATTCAAAGCAGAGTATGATGGATGGAAGATACTGCCAGAGAAGGCGCTGGTGAATGACAGTACTCAAGAAAATTGGTGCAGCTCTTTGTTATTTAAGAATCAAAAAGTGAGAACATTTTTAATAACAGAAGAAAATCTAAAAGAATTGTAGAAAGTAGCCAATGTGGACGGGATTCTAAGTTTATAGTGTTCTGTCTTAGGAGACATAGAATGGATAGAAAGATATAGGTCAATGGTTGCTGAACTTCCTGAAGATCTGCTTTTTGTTTCTAACACACACATGGTAGGTTACAACCATTTGTAACTTCAGTTTCAAGGGATCCAAGACCCTTTTCAGGTCTCCAAGGGCACTGCATGCATATGGCACACACACACACACACACACACACACACACACACACACACACGTACACAGGCAAAGACTTATACATAAGAAATAAAGATAATAAAACCTTTAGGGCTAGGACATGGCTTAAGAGATAAGAAAACTTGCTGTTCTTGCAGAGGACCCAGGTTCTTGTTCCAGCACCTACAAGGTAGCCCACAATCATCTGTAACTTCAGCTCCAGGAGATCTAATGCCTTCTTAATGCCTTGGTGGGTTCTAGGAATGCATGTGGTGCACATATATGCATGCAGGCAAAAATTCATATATATATATGTGTGTAAAATACAATAAGTAAATCTAAATAAAAAGATACATGTATGTTCATTCTCTGTGTATGTGTCTGTGTATGTGTGTATGTGTATGCATGTGAGGTGAACATGTATAAAGAGAGCTGAGGTCAATGTTGAATGTCTTCCTCACTTTCCCATCTCCACTAACCCCATCACTACCACCGAGTCACAGCTGGGCATGCCCACTCCCAGCAGTTTACATGGATACTGAGAATTTGAACTCGGGCATTCAGTTTACCGACCGAGCTATGTCTTCAACTCCAGTGCTCATTTCCAAAACTTCCTCTGACTTTTCAGAATAGCCACAGGATAGTGTTCCTCTGTGGAAACTGATTCTATTGTCTATGTGGATGCAAAAGATCTCTGTGGTCCCAGATCTCCATTTGCTCTGTCAGACAGATTTCAAAATAGAGGGGGCAGGACTAGAGAAGTTGGGAACATAGTTTAGTTGAAAGGATGCTTGCGTGGCACCCACTTCTCTCTGGGTTTCATCCTTAGCACTGCTTGAACCGAGCATGGCAAATATGCCTGCAACCCCAGCACTAACAAGACAGAAGTGGAAGAATCTTAAGTTCAAATCCCAGCTACATAATAAGTTAAATGCCAGCCTGAGCTATATGAAACTTTTTTTTTTAAAAAGGAAGACAACACTTCTTAATGTATTTAGTCTAATTTACATTCTTAGTCTTTGTGATTCAAACAAATGTTCCCAAAAAAACACATGTATTAAGAACAGCTAGGTTGACAAGACAACCATGGTCAAAATTCTCTGCTACAGAGGTTCAGTTTTGTGAAAGAAACCAAGGATGTAATAACCAATATCAATTTAAACAAGGATTCCTGACACATAGAAAATGGAAATCTTAAAGTAAGACTCAACAGAAGCTAGGCCCCAAGGATGGTTGGCTGGGCACTGGTGCATACTTACACACTAGTCCTCCACCCCTCCCTTTGTAAAACCAACTACAAGAAGAAGCCTAGATTTGTGTCAAATATTCAGGGGCATTAAAGAAAGCAAGAATCTGGTGTTCATTGGTTGGGTTGAGCATCTCAATACTCAGTAGTTAGGGGGAGGATTAAAGAGTTTTAAAGCAGCCAGTGCTACACAGAGAGAGGGGTGTCTACAGTCTTCTCATCTTGCCTTCCTATTAGCATCTCCCAGTATAGGGAGGAGTGTCTGAAGCAGGCAGTCCTTACTTGGTCTCCTAAACACGCAGTAGGCTATGCTCTTCTCTAACTGTAAAGCTTGTCTGGGGCTGTCTCTACACTCACTACTATGCCTTCGCTGCCTAGAATTTGGCTCTTTCCCTCACACTTCTGATATGTGCCAAGTGTGGACTCTAACTCTGTTGTGCAATCTGGACAATTTCATGGGAAAAGTTGGGCCTGAGAAGGACATTTCACACAAAGCAAAGCAAACAGAAGTTTGAGAAAACAACCTGGGAAGAATGATAGGCTGCCTTGACAGTATTCCCATCATCTGGTCTTTGTGAAGGCACCAGAAGCTGATATCTTTCAAGTTGAAAAATCCTTCCATCTTCAGTCAAATTGGCTTCCTTCTGTTCCCCCAAAACATCATATTGGACTATTCTCACCCAGAATCTGTTCAGAACAGCCTGGCCAGTGCAAACTCCAAAATCATTCTATTCCTCTTTCTGTATACTTTTCTTATAGAAGCCTAGATATAGAAAATGGCATTTTCAGTATACATGAATTTTTTCTAGTGATGAAAATGAGAATAGATGAAGTATATCTTGGGATATACTTTTATAAAAACATGAATTTAAAATTTATCCAGGGTATAAACTGAAAGTGAGTTTTTGTTTTTGTTTTGTTTGTTGTTTGTTCGTTTGCTTTACCAGGCCACCTTTCCTTTACAGTAGTAGCCACCCCATGAGGTAGAATGAATCACTGGTAAATATAGAACTTACACTATGCGGCACAGTGCCAAGAGGTTCTCAGATACCCAGCCAAGGCACTACTGCAAGGCTGCACTTCCCATCCAGCTTTGTTCAGTACAGTACCAGAGAGCGCCTGTCTCAGCAGGTCCTCAGAGAACATGGCCAACACTTTCCAAACTGTAATAAGATACAGCAAAGAAGGATGTTTAGTTTAGCAGGGCAGGGTGCTGAGGCCGTAAGGGAACCAGAAAGAGTACAGATAGCCCTGAGTGCGGCGATTTCTGCATCTCTCCATGGGCTGCAGGTTCACTTTCTGGCAAGCTCAATCTTCCTACAAAGGCACCTCACAGCTCTAGATGATCTAGCAGTGGTGCAAAATATTTTGTCCCCAGGTTTCTAATTCAAGAGACTTCAAGCTTTTATGAGAGTCATTGGCACTCTCCATACCTCCAGGGCTATAGATTATCTAATAACCACACCCTTGATTTAGGGTAAAAAAAAAATAAAGGTAAATTTTTACTCAGATTAAGTAGGAAGGGGAGGGAGCTGGAGAGATGGCTTAGCAGTCAAGACTACTAGATGCTTTTCCAAGAGTCCTGAGTTCAGTTCCCAGCCACCACATGGTGGCTTACAACCATCTGTACTGGGATCTGTTGCTCTTCTGGTGTGTCTGAAGACAGTGACAGTATCCTTATATAAATTAAATAAGTAAATAAACAAATCTCTTTTTTTTTTAAAGTAGGACAGAGAAGAGAGCAGAATTCTCCTAGATCTCTGTGTCATATCCTACATCTGTGAACTCCATCAATTTATCTAACACCTAATGTCATAAACCATGGGTCATAACCACATCCAGGATTGCTGAGCAGAATGAGGAGGGCTCACAAAACTTGGCGATAGTAAAAAGGTTTCTGAATTCTCAATCACTAGAAATTAATTCAAACTCAAATGGGTAACACATCCAAGGTAATTCTAGAAGTCCCTGCACATGGTATATTGTGTAATTTCAATGACTCCTTGGTTCTGAGCTCTCGACATACTTGCTTTGCACCAGGCAAGCCATCACACAATGCAACTAGAATTCTGCCTGTACTATTTCAGCTTAGATCTGAGAGTACTACATGGTATACATTTCACCTTATGTAAAAGTTTTCTGCTCTTCTAAAGCTATATCAGTTTAATTATGGAAAACAATATTTAATATTTTCCTACTATCCTTCTTCAGCATGTAAGTTATCAAATTTATTTATCTTTGGACTAAATTGTGCTAGACTGATCGATTTTAAAAATTGCTATTTGAATTGCTGAGAAGTGTTGTAAAGAATTATTAAATGAATTTGCTTGAGATTGGGGAAGAATGTCCAATGATTTCTAAGATGGCTTTAAACATACTCTTACCAAAAAACCACAGTTTTTCTGCATATTTATGTTAAATAGCAGTCTTACGATTTATAGTTAAAAATTAAAATATCATGTTTGGAAAGATGGTAGACTCAGTAAAGTGCCTATTTCACAAGCATGAGGAATTTATATCTCACCTTGCACATAAGAGCTGGGCACAGTGATGGTGCACATTTGTAACCCTAGTTTGAGTATGTGGTAGGTTAAAAAAAATAAGACAGATACACAAAGCTCATTTGTTGGCAAGCCTCACTGAATGGATGAGATACAAGATCAATGAGAGACTGTGTCTCCACACCTAAGGTAGAGAATGGTCTAGGAAACACCCAGTATTGACCTTTGTCTTCCACTTGTACTCCCACATGTGAAAATGCACCTTTATACACACATGCACATACCTACACAGATACCCTTCCCACAAACACATTAATGTGTTAGCTCTGGAAATAGCTGAAGATGCTGTAAGTCCTGCAATACAATTCAGCTATGACTTCACTCTTTATGTAAAAATGAATATACAAACACATCTCATTAATATGCAAATTTTTAATTACTAAAAAATGGTAACGTATGCATACCACAGAACTGTTTTGAAATAAGGTTCTTTATGATTGATTGTCAAGATTTATATACCTACTTTGTACATCCACACACCTAGGGTTGCAAAAACCTGGCATGAAAAGCAGCCACAGTGGAAATGTGTATGAAAACTTGTCACGCATGTGCTAAACTCTCAGCACTTAATGCCAGGCTTGTAGTGAGTGGGGAAGGTTCTCCCAGATACTGATCTTCACATCCGTTCCCTGCCAATTCTCACTCTCTGTGATGACCCAGCCTTTAGCAACCCTCTTCAGAAGAAGGCCACCTGGCCCTTCCATGGCACCAGAGCTGCCTGAATTACTTATGGTTCTTCCTGAAAACCATCCCAATCAACAACTTCATTTAGAATTGAGCTTCCATATTAAAAATGTACCTCCTGTCTTGGAAAGATCACACTTACTAGGGAGCTGTCATCAACTAAACTGTACACTGGCTCTCAATTCTCTTTCTCGACTCCCGACTTGCATTTCTGACATTTTACCACAGAACTAGCATGAACTGGCTTAGTAGAATCCTTTACACTTACTATTTAATGACCATTTTCATCTTCTGCCATCCTCCATGGAACATCTGACCACCAGAGTCTGCCTTCCGCAGGAATCCTCTTAGGCAACTTAACAAGACATTTACCTCACTAGACTTTATCACCTCTGCTCTTTAACTAAAAATCCTCCCTTCTTTTTGTGTGCAAAACTAAGTCCAGTTCATCCCTGAGGTTGATTCACCTGGTACAATTGTGCTGGATAAAATATGTTAGTTTACTGTAATAACTACTAGTAGTCTCTGGTTTTCTTAGACACCAATCATGCACACTGTGTACAAACTATTTGCATTATCCCGTGAAAGGTAACTTCAAGCAGAGACCAGCTAGTGGAAGAAAGTGATACAAGGAAATGATTATTATAAGGGGACACTGGCTGTAGAGTAGCCAGAGAAGGCACTGGACCCATCAAAGATCCAGGAGGTAGGAGAAAGGAAAAGTTGGATCAAGTCACTGAAGGAAGTGTTTCCAAGGCCAGAACCATGGGTACTACATGGTCATGCTCAGGAGTCTTCAAAGTCTATAGATGCAAAATGGTTGGTTGCAACCAAGTCTGATCTTTATACATAGTTTCTTTATAAACTCTCAGAAGTGTTTTCAAGGCCAAAATCATGGGTACTGCATGGAATGATGCAGACACAGATTCAAGGCTATGTCACAGCAATTAACACTCTCTGAACGTATCTCCTCCATGCATAGGAAACCTATTTTGTATTTCATTTTAGAGAAACTCAAATTTCATGTGAGGTAGCCCGTTTAGGTAACCAAAGGTTTCCTATTGACAGCTCAAATGCTCAGGAGTCTTCAAAGTCTATTGAAAAGCTTCAAGGAAATTGTAATTAAATGTACAAAATGGCAGCATTTTGAAAAAAACTATAATTTTTCTGAGAATGAAAGAGAATAACACTGTCTGTAATTAAATTCCAGGCTCTAGTACATTGTAAGCATGCATATTAAACACTCTGTACTTCATCACATCTGACTAAATGAATAAATACATTAAACCATCCAGACACACAATTGAACCATTTCCCCGAGTATTCTTTAAACACAATGAACAAGATTGCAATGGCATCATGACTGATAAAAAATGACAAAGACACTGTTAACCAACTGAATGCAAAGCATCAACATGAATTATTTATGCCAATAATATTTGTAGGCATACAAATTATATATTGATGTTATATTGAAGTGTTTAGTCTTCCAGCCAACATACACCACACATTGTTCCCCTACCTCCAAATTTAAAGCCCTTGAATAGCTTAAATTCAGTTTTCCCATTAAAAAATAGAATCATGGGCAAGATACTTTTTATTTCTCTAAAAATATTATCTTTCTGCACTATGAAACAATCAAGCCACAAACTACGACCATGACTAGCATTTGCTAAAAATTTGCTAGTCAAAGGGCCACTGAAAGGCTTTACTTCTATGAAGGGTGCTGTTATCTTTGCTTTCTTCTTCACAGAGCAGATAACATGTGGTGGCCACCTCTGTAATGGTCTTGTCTCAATTCTGCATTATGGCTGAATGATCATATTTTTATGGGAGGGAAGCTAAGGAAACTCTCTTAAGTTAAGGGCCAATGAGATTTTCCATTGTTGATCCAAAGTACATTTTAGGAAACTTCAGCAATGTCTAAGAATCTTCCTCATGTCTAGAAAGACTTTTCTTCTCTCTCTCATTTGTGAGATTACTCACATTCATCTGCACCAGCACAAACACACAAATATGTGTATGCATATACACAGTCACACTCCTATAGAACAGCTCAATTCTTAGTCGTAAACAGTTGGTGGACCCTATGTTTCCTTGGCTAACTATTTTTCCATGTCTAAAGGGAGCCATGTGGCTGCTGTCACTGTTGGGCTAGACAGCTTCTGAACTGCAAGTTCCTCAAGGGCTGAGGTCAAATGCTGTAATAATATCGTATCAACTGTTTAAAATGTCATTTGATTCAAAAATGTGGGCTGTCTTCTTCATGAATGACAAAATTGCTGAGAAGAAGCTGAACACTAGCTGTAGACCTCAGACCTCGTGGGATGGTATTTCCAGTTCGTGGGTATAGAAGATATGTAACATGCCATGTAGAAAGTCTGTCAATATGAAAGGAAAGACATCAAAGGGGAAAATTCAGACACTTCTTTAAAAAAATAGTTATCTTCTTAATGACATTCCCATGTCCAAATCCAAGTAGGGCTGATTTGAAGCTCATCCTTAATGTCTGTCTAAAAGTCTTCCTGATGTTTCCTCCAAACATTTCATGTGCTAATTTCACTTCCCAAAATACTTTTCTCCACCTGCCTGGTTTCTATCTCACCCCTGCCCACCAACCCAGCTCTCTGGACAGGTTCAGTTTGATCATGTAAAACCAGTTTTGAATCCTGTTCCTCTGCTGCCAGCTAGGTGATCTTGGGGAAATCGCTTCATGTTCATTGCCTCAATATCGTCTTCATTTCCAAAATGGAGATAACAAAGCTTGCCTCATAGGCTCATTGAAAAGATGACATGAGGTAATGGATGTAAAATGGTGGCTCGCAACAGAGTCTGGTTTATATAGTTTCCTAAAAAAAGAAGATTGTTCTTGTATTTGTGAGTTATTTCACAACTGTACCTTGCCAATTGCTTTATTAAAATGTTTATTTGGCCACTTGTCTTCTTCTTCTGTGAAATTGAGTTTGGGAGTTCTTCTCACTCAGTCTGAGTTCTCTGAGCAAAGTATCTAGGATCCAGTAAAGACTCTACATACTACTCTAATAGATCTTTTAAAGTAGCATGATAATGTATCTTTGCAACTTTTGCTCATGGCTTGTCTAACACACATCTCTCTGGCCAGTGCTCAAGCCCAGCCTTTACCCTAGACTACTCATGTCCACCTGTCAACATACTATTTCCTGTTAAAGACCAAACCCAAACATCATTTCTTTCTTAAAAGTTTTTTCTTTGAAGATTAAGCTCTACTTTCTATAGACTCTCAAACACTCATTGAAAAAAAAGTCATTTTTATTAAAAGTATTTATGACCATTTTGACTTTCATCATACACATACATAAGTTATTAAAAAGAAAAGGTCATTTCTTGATCATATCTATATACAGTGATACTCTTCAATCCATGCATTACAGTCCACTGTACATAATTATTTAAGTTGGATCAAAATGAAAAGAGATAATTGACATGTAGGATGCTACAACTCAGATCTGTTACATGCAAATTTAATTTTAATTAATTAAATAAATTTCAATTAAGCTTCTTTCTCAGAATTACCCTTGAGTGTTAAGTACTTGCTTTAGCTCCAATATTTGATTATAAGCTTCAAAATCTCCCTTTTATGCCCTAATACATTGTGCATACAACGGGTACTTAAAAAACATTGGTTGAATTTAATTACTGAATTCTTTCTCTCCTGAAAAGCTCAGGAAACTTGATCAAGCTAAGGGCATCACTTCCTTGAAATGATACAGATACTACATGATACTAAGACGAAAGAAAAGCAGGGTTAGTTCCTTCTGCTATTTTCTGGTTGTCATGGAAACACAAGCATGGCTTATTAGACCATTCTTGGCTTTCTCCCATCCCACTTTCTTCTGGGATGAGTATATCAAGACCTTGATGCCCAGAGCTTCACTCCCAGAGAAAATAAACAAACATCAACCTACAGCCCGTGCCTTCATAAGGTAGGATTGAAATTTGTCTACTTAAAACATCAACTAGTGTGTTTTAGCAATGAGGCTTCTCTGGAAATGACATGGGACATGGAGAGAATTGAGGAGCCAGGGAAGGGAGAGTCTCCCTGGAGACTTGGTTCTTGAGATAACAAGGTGGGAATCAGACAATCAGAAAGTCCTTTAACCCAATATATATTTGATTCACTTAATTTTTTGTTGGTTGATGGGACCTTTGAGAAGGTATCTTGCCACCATCTAGTTCAGTCTCAAACCCAAGAACTGGGCAGTAAGCATCCAGTGATGGGAAATGCCAACATCTGTCTTTCTAAGAGAAAAACAGGGAGTATTATCGGTTTCCATGATGTTAATAGTATCATATGGCTAAACTGAAGCCTTCAAGTGACTGTCAATAAACTCAAGGTTATGAAGAGATTTGGACACTCAGCAAGACTAGTACCAGGTGGCTTCAGAATATCTCTATGCCTCTCACAGCCCACAGAGTTTTAGGTACTGTCAGCAAATAACTTAAAGGAACAAGAGTCATTTTAAACACACATTTTACTGGCCTGAAGCTTTAGTTTTATTATGCAATGCAGCAAGCATGTAACATACCTACATGCATATACATACATGTGCACACACATTCTAAAGGAAGGGGAACCTGGATGTAAGAACCAAGCTTTGAGTTATATAAAGATATACAAAGATCTGAATTTTTTGTCTACATAGCCTGAATACAGCACAAGTCTTGATAAAAAACTGACCATATGTCTCGAATCTGGACTATACCTAGACTCTAACAGCTTGCATCTTTGTTAGAAAGAATAGTCACCTGTTTCTAGTCAATCAAACCTAAACAGAAGTGAAATGCAAGCAACCCTTGAGTCTCTATTAGTAATACTTGCTGGCGTGCTTCCTCTAACATCCGGTCTAGACTTTTCCAAAGGCTTGATTCAAATGAGTGCTGCAAGATGCATTTTAATGATGACAGAGCCATAGGACGGAAATGGTACATGTCTCCTAGTCACCCAGGGAAGGCTGCTTTTTCAAGGAGCTAAAAGGAATTCCTGCTTGGACCTGGCATAGACAAGTAATAAAAGTTCAGTCATAGATCAGTCATGGTGAGGCATGTGAATCTCTGGGAGGTCAAGGCTAGCTTGGTCTACATAGTAAGTTCTAGTCTAGCCAAGGCTACTTCTACATAGTAAGTTCTAGTCTAGCCAAGGCTACATGATAGCTTTGTCTCAAAAATGTATAGCCATGAACTATTAAATGATTTGTTTATAGGAATATTTGTTTTAACAACTAGAGTTAACTAGAATGCTTGGTAATTCCTGCCAAGGCCCTGAGGCTACATTGGGAATCACATGCACTCTGAAGGAAGCTTATACTCCTTATATCCTAAAGGAGGAAGTACACTTCCTATATCTATACTAAAGAAGAGTTAAAAACAGATGTTAGAAATGAAGCTCCAGAAGAAGACCTGTTTCACCAGATACACTCTTCTGTCTGACCTGGCTACAATGTGGGCTTTCATTACATGCTCTTATCTTATTTGTGCTTTATTTTATGCCTTTAAATGGATGGTCTTTAGGCTAGCTATTCTATGTGAGACAAGGAAAGAGAAATTTTAAAAGAATCTGAGAGGTCCAGGGAATGAGCAGTACCATCTCTTCCCATCATATTGGACCCCTCTGTAGCTGGAAGGCAAACCAAACCCTTTCTTCCTTGAGTTGCTTTAATCAGGGTATTTTAACTAAAAGAGAAAGTATCCCATAGCAAAAGGTAGGAAGTACACACACATATATGTCTATTCTAGTCTCTCTTCTACATAGAAAGATTCAAACATGAGACTCTACATTAACTCACTGACCTTATGCTATTCACCTCCCCAAAATCCTTAGAAGGATTAAGTTTCTAGGCTTTTAATACCTTCCTATGAGAAAATTTCAATATATGATGCCTTGGGAACACACTCAAATCATTCAAAGCCCAGCACTCAGTGACAGTAAAAATTGATAACATACTAATATATTTTAATTAAACTTCATTTTATTCACAAGCTGGAATTCTCAATCAAATATTTTAAGTAATATTTTAATGTTCCCAAACCTTATTAAAATAATTTTATATTTATTTTCCTAAATATGATAAAAAATAGGCTTACCATAGAATATCATGACTTGGCTTAAGTGTGCCCCAGTTTGCAGTGTAATAAAGTTAGTGTATATTTCTACTATGTACAATATATAATTATATATCATAGCATAACTATCATTAAATCTTTACATTAGCTATTATACATTTATTGTATTAAAGCTGTTTTCACAGTCTGCCAGTAATAGCTTATCAGTGTCCTAAAGTCATTGTGAACCATATTTAAGTTGCATACAAAGCCATCCCATTGTGGGCAGAAGAGTGTTCAATGCATATGTAAATGCACAGGAAATGTACTTGCATGGGAACCAGCTGGGATTCCATTAGTGGCATACCTTTCTAAAAATATGACAGCTGTCTTTCCTTTTCTGTACCCTAAGGGGATGTACTAAAGCTATGTATTAGAGTAAGCCATCTCCTGGTTGGAAGATCAACAGTATTTTTTTGGGGGGGGTATGGAGATCAAATTTCAGTGCCCCATCACAGAGCAAGCATAGCTTGATAGCTGTCCCCTCTCTTTACCTATCTCCTTATTTCCCACTGGGTTTTAGCTTAATGGACACAAGAATATGCTATTTTCTCAGACAGACTCTTCTATTCCAGAGAACTGTCCTGTATAACCAGAAAGTCATGGAATACTAGACACCAATTACCTTATAACTTCTGGGTCATAAGAAAGGTCTCTGTCCAAGTATGTCAGGATCTCTAAAGAGCTGAGGAGTGCCCTGGAAAAGCACCTTGGAAAGCCCCTAAGAATTGAGAAGGAGGTAATGAATGATGTTCTCTTGCCCATGTTTTCTAAATAATAGAGCAGATATAGCAAAATAACACACCCACACTCACACACAAGGCATTAGTCACAGTGACAAGATATCCAAGAACGTACTTCAGGGAGGAAAGATTTACTTCTGCCCACTGCTTCACAGTTTACAGTCCAAGGCCTCCTGGCCTTCTTGCTTTCAGGTCTGTGGTAAGGCAACAGGAAGGGAAGCATGTGGTACAGAAAAGCCAATCAGCTTACAGTGCTGAGACTGGGGTACAGAGAGATGTATAAAGCCTAAATATTCCCTCTGAGGGTGTTCACCTAGTCATCTCATTTCTTTCCACCAAGTCTTATCTCAAGATTCTATGCCGATGTCACTGGTTTGTGACCAAGCTTCTGCTGATGAATTTTGGAGGATATTTCCCATCTAACTCATAACAAGCCAATAATTCAACAGGATTGAGATGAAGCACTTTATCTTCCATGTCAAATGTTACCATGAGAATTTCAGCAGGAAATCCTGAAATCATGGGTGCCCTGTGTAAGACAATTTCTGAAGCTATGAAAAGGCTCAGACAAGGACCCTCACATTGATTATCTTATATTCATTTATTTGTGTATTTTGCATGTTCTGGAAGGGCAGAAATCACACATGGAGGACAGAGGACACCATAAAAGGATTTGTTTCTCTCCTTCCACAGTGACTTCCTTCAGGCTTGCTAACAAGTGCCTTTCCCCATTGAGTAATCTCATAGCCCTAACCTCAGTCTAGAAAACCAGAAATCAGTAGCTTATTAATAAATCTTTGATCCTGAAAGCCTCACAACTTACAGATTGAATACGACATGCTGTAAGGCAACAACTATGGCCATCACCATGTTAGTGACAAGGACGGAGGCTGGCCTTTGAGAATGAGAGGGACGGGATGGATGATGAGGTCCTTGACACCTGACAATGAGCTAAGCCACAAGCAATGATTTTGTTTTCCAGGAGGGAAGCCAGGGTGAGCAAACCTGCGGATTAACAGTTTTATTTACTTTATACTTTCATAAAGAAGTCTGGAACATGAATAATTCATGCGTCTTAAGGGACTGAGCACATAGGTGTGGATACCCAGTTTCTCCACCTTACCTTGCAGAACATAGACACATTCCTATGGGGACTGAGTTAGTCCCTATTTTAACTAATGCCTAATTACTTGTTTACACATAAACAAGTACCCCAGAGACCTGATTTCCACAGGGAAACCAGCCAAGAAAGCTTCCTTAGCATCCAGAGAAATAGAGAAAGCACATATAAGACCCATGGATGTTCCCATTGCATTTGTCTATAATTCCTGAGAGGTTTTTTGTTTTTTTGTTTTTTTTTTTTTGGTGGGGGGAAGGCACATTGGACAAGAGACTGTAGAGATAGCTCAGTAGTTAAGAATATTTACTGTTCATTCAGAGAGGCCCCAGATTCAGTTCCCAACACCTACGTGGTCACTCATGGCTGTCTGCAACCCCAGCTCCAGGGGATTTGTTGCCCTCTTCTGGTCCCCATGGGCACCATGCATACCTGAAACATACATACACATGTAGGCAAGCAATGATACACACATAAAATAAGAATGAATGCAAAAAAATAGTAAGATGTGATCATATGTGGGCTACTCCAACTTATCAAGATATATTTTGTTGTTGTCTAAGGGTGAATCGAAATGCTCTTCTAGCAAAGCACCTAGGAAGCAACCCACATCTTCTGGCTGCATGGAAAGCAAGGTTCTACCCTTTCCAGCCTGTGGGAGCCAAGCCTCCCATACACCACAAATGAGCTAAGGAGAAGGATGCGGCAAGGGAGTGTATCACGCAGAGTTCTGACAGCATGGATTTCAATTCACATAAATAAAGATGAAGTCTGCAAGCAAACACAGATATGGCTGCAAGAAGACAGCAGAATAAAATATTGTCTAATAGGAGTTTAAACTACAGGTACAGCATATGAGTTGAGATTAAAAAGGACATTAACACACAATTAATTACGACTGGGGAACAAGGATTATCAGCCATATGAGGAAAATCTCTAAGAAGAAAGCTCTGAGAAAAGTCAGTGAAAGCAAAGCTAAGAACAACATGAAGAGAGCTGAGAAATCCCATCAGCTGCCTAAGAGAACACAATGAAGCTCCTGTGAGAAGCCCCTCCTACCTCTACCCTGTTCTTGTCACTTAGCCCCCAAATGTCTGTAGTCATCAAGAGGGGTGCTATTTTTATCCTAAATTCCATACCTATCATATTCATCCAACACTTCCAAACAGTCAAAGACTAGAGACCTGGACAGAATACTAAAATACTGTCTAAAGCTATTTAAAATGAAGCCACAGCAAAGCATGGTGATTTCTGATCAACCATGCAAGCTGAGTTGTTCTTCTGTCTTCATACAACTTTAATAAAGTGAAGAATTAAAAGTCATAAAACTCACAACAATTAAACAGAAAATATAAGCACGCGCGCACACACACACAGAGAGAGGGA
>NW_021604564.1:13104648-13160472 GCF_004785775.1 Grammomys surdaster | reverse complement strand
ATTTCCAGAGGGACCGAGAAGCCCTACTTTTTAGAGAGCAGAAGGATGGGGAGTTTGGGAAGGAGAACCTAGTAAGTAGAGAGATGACCTTGATGTGGATTGGTGCCAGAATTTGACAGTGTAAAAGATGACAGGCAACAGGCAGTGGGAAAATCAGGATGATAGGAAGAGATACAACATGAAAACTGAGCTATAGTGGTCACCAGCTTCTCCTTAAATCAGCCAAAGTAACATTTACTGATTTTTCAAGTTTTAGAATCCATCTTTGACAGAATAAAGCAAGTTGCCATAAACCCCAATATAAAAGAAGCAAACAGAGATGGTACACATGGCAGTCCCCAAAACCTAATGTAAGAAATTCAGGACTCTAAAAGTACTGTTTGTAAATGAAAATGCAGGAAGCCGCAGCCTGCAGAAACAAGCTATGTTATGAACATTATTTCAGTAACAAATAGAAAAACAAAACATAGAAATGGGCAGGTGAAGTGGTCAATGACCATGTCACCATTGGAGCAGGAAAGAGAAGCAATTGCTTTTAGCAAAGAGATCTGAGAAATAATAACTGATACTCAGGGTTTTCAAATATATGCCAATATTATTTATTTTATAAATTCATGACATTTAAATAAAACAATATTTTCTCTTCAGCAACTTCCCAGATAAATGAACATCTGTGAACTAATTTGGGAAATCATTGTTTAGGGCAAGGGGTGACCAGCAGCCTCATTCTCTGCTTGGTTGGTAAATAAAGTTTTATTTGAACATGGTCTGTGTAGACTTTGTCTACTACAGCACCTGGGCTAAAGTGGTTGCAACCAAACCACATAGCCTGCAGAGGGAGAGCTCTTCACTGCCTTTGCCTAAGGTTACTGACCCATGATTCCTAGCATAGAAGATATTCTAACAAAAATGTTAGCAATTGCCAAGTTAATTCTCAGAGATTCAGTTTCCAGATAAGGCTCTGCCTTCCCCCATACATACACTACTCCCTTATTATAGGCAGGACTTGGGTCAGGAATTGGCTTGTGTGGAGTATGTCTGTAGTACTCATGGGCTCTTATGTCCACTAGACAGTGATGGAAGATGTGTCTGTCCATGGTAATCTCCTAACCATTCATGTGACAGTCAGCCCCAAGCCCTTGTTCTTCAACACACTGGATATTTCCTAGGAATAAATAAACATTTTTCACACGTTCATCAAAGTGAATGTTGCCCCATTCTCAGTGTGGGGATTACTGCTTAGCATGAGGAGTCAGCAATTCTACACCAAAGACTAATCAGATAAATCAGACTAGTCAGTAAAGGCGTGCCACAGGTACTTGTTTAAAAGATATGGGCGGCCTGGACGCCATGCTCTTCATCTTTTCATCACCGTCCTTTAAATTTTCTGAAGGGGACTCTTGAAGTGACTCCGTGGGCAGAGGCACCTGCTAGGCCCCGAGTTTGAAGACTTGAGTTTACTCTTCAGAATGACATGGTAGGAGAGAACTGATTCCCCATGCACACAAAATAAAGAAAGGAAACATGTTCTAAAAATTTAAAATGCCTAAGTGAGTTGCATCAAGGTAAACTCAATTTATGGAAAGAGCAGATGGGAAGGAAACTAAAGATGGGCCAAGGAAGCCATTGTTTTAAAAGCAGTGTTCCTCTTCAAGGCCAAGGGCTGGCTTTGCTGATGGCAGAGTGAAGGCTAGACACCCAGTCACAGCCTTCACTTGTCTCCTCTGTAGGAGAGATCTTCCAGCCTTACCCCCTACTTATTATTTAGAGGAAAGCTTCTAGGGAATATCTAGCAAAAAGTTCCCACCCCCAACATTTGTAAATAAGTCACTTATTTGTAAATAAGTCACTAATATATGCACAGGGTCTGTGCATATATAAGTGTCTTGGCTTCCAGGGTTAGCTGAGGGTAAGGCACATGGCAAATCTTTGAAAATTGAAGTTATTATTATCAGATGTGTAAAATGTTAGTTTCTGTCATTATTCCCATCTGACAGCATCTAGAAAATCAACATGCTTTACACTCTCTTTTAAAATTACCTTCAAAAGCATAATATAATTAATCACATTCATCCCTTTAAAGAAGAAGAAATGTTAGTATACAATGGTGTATAAAATCTTCTTACTATCACATCTGTAGGCCTTAGGGAAATGGAGCTACAATGAATGAGAACTAATGTTTCATTATTTGTCACCCAAACATGTCAATTATCAATATGAAAGTATTTCCAAATATTGATCACAAAATTAATAATTCTAGTTAATGTGTATTTTGACAACAATTCCTAAATTAAAACAATACAGATCTCTCTGGCTGTGTGTTGTGAGTATGCTGTTATGTTATTATAATGTTAACTACAGTTCTGCTGAAGAACCTAACAATGTCTAGAACAGCCAGAACAATGGCAGGAATGCAAAGCCCTGAGTAGAGGACCAGGACAGCCTTCCCCAAACCTTCTGCATGAAAGGACTCAAGGCTGGTGAGGAGGAACAGCACCACACTGCCAACAGATCACAGTTCTGGCCACATTCTGTTGCAGATTCAATCAGAAGTAGCTCAGACTAGTGAATTGTAAGGACTTTGATTGGTTTTTAGCAGACATGGGTTCAAATATGATACTAGCTAGTAGCCAGAAAATAAAAAAGCCAGGCATATATTCCTCTAACTCTCCATCTTCTAACCTATCACTGAAGAGCTCATGTCAGGGGCCTGATGCAAGGATGAAATGATCTTGAGTAGGTACAGCCCTTAACAGCAACATATTCGGAATATTATTGATAATCGTCTATATTCCCAAAGTTAATATGAGAACTGTACCAAATATATACTATTTTATTCTCTCTCACATATAAACATAGTTTGTAAGCATCTCAGATGGTATTCTTAATGTTATCATCCCTGTGGGTCAATGAGCTTGTTGCTTGCCCACAATGGTCAACACAACTTTCCCCTCCCCCTGATTTCCACAATGAATTCCCTCCCCCACTCACAGCATCTACTTGATGGAGAATGAGTTGTAGGGCTAAAAGAAGTCCTCTAGTCTATAATCAGCATCTTGAATTCTAGTACAGAATACAACCTTTGGCTATCATCAAGATAACATTTTCTTCAAGGCATAGATCCAAGATCTCCACAGCAGAGATTCACAAGAAGAAGCAGAACCAGCATGCATATTTATAGGTCACTGCCTTGGTACAAAGCCAAATGGATTTTTGTAACCAAGATCTCTGCCAAAGGAACTATCTGTGGGTTTTCTTAATGGGATCTCAAAACCTTTTAAAATAATAAATAGAAACGGAAAAAGAAAAACAGAGACATGAGAATAATGATTTCCAAACTACTCTCCGAAGCTTGTGAACCAGCGCTGTTCGGCTGAGGAGGACACAGACAGTTTTCTTTCCTGGGGAAGATGCAGAGAGAAAAGCTAAAACATAGAACTCCAAGCAAGCAAGGAAAGGAAGCTAGTGGCTCAGGGCACTGGAGTGACTGGAGACCTATATTTAATATAGACCTGGAGAACTGTTCCTAAGGACACAAGTAGGGTGACCTAGGCCAGCTCCCCCAGGTCTGGACCTCTCTGAAAATGTCAATGGGATGAACACCTCAGCGACTCCTTTCTCTGACACTTTCCTACTAAAAACTAGTGCTATTAAAAACTAGCATGTAAAACCAAGAGAAAAGCATACCCTTAAGCTAAGAAAATGTGTTTTTGTGCCTGGAGAGATGGCTCAGCAGTTAAGAGCACTGACTGCTCTTCCAGAGCACCCTGGTTCATTTCACAGCACCCACAAACCTCTACAACTCCAGTTCCAGGTGATCTCTTCTAGCTCCTGAGTGAGGTACACATGTGATGTGTGCACATAGACAAAGGCAAAAATTCATTACCTATAGAATAAAAAGAAATCTTTAATAAAAATAAGTGTTCTTAATAAAACCATTACTTCTGAAATTGTGAATACAGAATTTTCATGGTTTCTTAAGAGAGGCTAAATTTTATACTAACTCATGAAGTGTTGGAAACTGTCTTTGAATTTCCTCAGGCCTAAGAAAGCACACAGTGCTCTGAAGGTCTCCTATATTTTCATTCTTTTCCACAGGAAGTCTTTCTGTCCTTCTGGTTTCCCTGGGGAATGAGGATTATGTAGACTTCAGAATTAGCAGGAAGATGTGAAGAAACCAAAGCACAGACATGTCAGAATCACCCAGGAGAACTACAAATGTGAAAGCTTGCAGACAGAGTCTACCACAAAATGTTCCATTTCTCCAAAGACAGGAACAGCCAGGTCAGGGAAGAACACACGAAAAAACAGGCTCCTAAAAAGCAGGCCACCCAGGCCCACCTCTTGCAAACTAAGGCAAAGAAGACATAAGATTCTAGGCAGATTGAAAGAAACCCCACAGATCCATTGCTGAGAGTAGGTAGGAGAGGGGCTGGAATCCTCAGCTTCCCTCTATCATCAGTACCCCACACAAGACTGGTTCCCAGAGACAGGTGTGAAGCCACGGGAGCTCCACTGGGCAGGCAAGGCAGTGAGTGGGAATGCAGGAACAACTGGCCAGAATGACCTCATGAGGGGTACTGGACACTATGTCACCACCCTTCTGGAGCGTTCCATTTCTTCTATACTGGCATTATTATGGTGCCATTGAGAGGAGTTACAGCATGACTTTATCCAGGCAGGCCAAACGGGAGGCATTCTGACAGCGTTGTGTCTGCTGTCCAGAGAATAAGATCAGTTTCACCTGGGAATTGGATCATGAACTTTTCAGCACATTCCACTTTTCTGCATCTGGAACTGTGGGAAAGTGCTCCAGCCATTAGTGACTTAATGAGCCCACCAGGGAGTCTGGTACAGCCCTCAGCTTGAAAGCCACTCAATATTCAACAACAGCACAGTCTTGAAACACTGGCCTGTAAACACCTGTTGGGCAATAGACAAGTGCCTGAAAAGATGGTCTCCTCCCTCCAAAGATGCTCTCACCAAGTAACTTCACTTGATTCTTTGTCTGAAAAGTTCCCTTGCATTTGCTGTTTGTAAAGAACCACTCTGTGGCATCTAGTCCAAATAAACCCCTGCCTGTGTAGTTTCACCCTGTCACATTCCATTTAAAGGCCTGTCTTTTATAATTTTTATGACATGTAAAGGACCCCACAAATCTTCCTGAGGTTCTAGCAAATATAAACTCTCAGGATTCTGGGAGCAAGTGCTCAGAGAAGAAAAGTCTGGGTTCCCTCAGATTCCCACAGGGGCAGAGGAGGCACTCAGAGTAAATGCTTTTTGAGAGAAATAGCAAAACATCAGGAAACTGGGCCTGAGAAGATGCCAGGACTCAGCCACCCTCATAGAATAAGAGAAATGGACAGCAGAGAGAGTGATCTTCAAATCTTTCTTATCTTGATATCTAAGTTCATCACAGCCCTGCTATAAAGTATGAGGTCAAACTTCATGAATGCAAACCACAGGCAAAGGCAGAATGATAGCATGAAATATACCTTTAATGAATTAGCTATTCCGATTGGTGTAAGATGGAATCTCAGGGTTATTTTGATTTGCATTTTCCTGATCACTAAGGACTTTGAACATTTCTTTAATTGCTTCTCAGCCATTTGAGATAAATTAAAGGGTGCAGACTCTTATCTTCCCCAGATTCACCTGTCCTTAATTATACAGTTCAAACAAAAATGTAAGTAATTTATTCTGTTGTTCTTCTGTGTGTCCACATAGTGCATGTGTGTGGCCATGTGCATGCCATGGCATGCATGTTGGAGGTCACAGAACAATGTGTGAAGTCAGTTCTTTCCTTCCAGGTCTACATGGCTTCTGGGAATGCAGCTCAGCTTGTTGGGTGTGTATGGCACATGTGTTCACCTGTCCAGCCACTCCATCCTCCTTGAAACATAGGAGATTTTAATAAAACTTTTAAAAGATTTAGTGTGTGTGTGCATGTGTGTATGCCCATATGCATATAGGTGCTCACAGAGGCCATAATGGGATACTGGGTCCCCTGGAGCTGGAGTTATGGGTAACTGTGGGTATAGGGAACTGAAATCTGGTCCTCTGAAAGAGCATCAAGTGCTTTTAACTTCTGAGCCATATCTGCAATCCCCTCTCCCCTTCTCTCCCTGTCCCTCTTTCCCCCTCTCCTCCTCTCCCCCTCTCTTCCTCTCCTCCTCCATCCCCCTCTCTCATATATATATATGGATATTATATATATGGATATATGAAAATATGGAAATATGTATATGCATATGCATACATGTATATATTTGATAATGTGTTATATTTACCCAAGAGAATCACACAGTGATTGAAATGTCTCAGCAATGCTCTGGCCACTGAGGTTGTTAGCAGTACTGATACATGTTCAACCACCTTCACTCAAAGAAAAATGGCTGAGAATATCAGGATGCAGACATAGGGTGGGAGAGTAAAAGAGATGAACTCTCAGGAAAAGAGCTGGATTTAAAGGTTTGCAGCCACGGCACCATGACCCCTGACACCTGGAGCTATTTCTTCCCTTTGAAAATGAAGGCTGAGACAGTGTAAATGGGTTTATGTGTGCACAGCCCCTGGGAGGTGTTGGGCATTAAAACAGTCATCAGGCACCAGCAGACACTTTCACTTTTAGTCTGTTAGGTGTAATAAATGAAGCAGTCTCCTCTTTTCATTCTTTATTATTTGGCAGACAGTAAGGGTTTATAATAGTAGTTCTAAACCCTGCCTCTCCATTAGAATGTTCTAGAGAGTGTTTTGTTTTGTTTTGTTTTGTTTTTCCTTAACTGCCACCTGCCCACAACCCAAGTAGATAGTGTCTAAGGATGGCCTCACAGTAACTGTGATCTTGTGCAGTGTGAGCTCTGAGAAGCAATATTGCTGGTGTTTTGGTTTTTTATGGAAATTGAGTTAGAGCGAACTGGTTTTACTGGAGGAAGGCCATTTGACAGGCTACCCTGATGTATCCTTTAACTTCAAGAGTAGGAAGATGCTGTCTTATCCTATCTTGGCAATCCTTGGAGATATTTGGTGTCTCCTGTGATTATAAAGGAGAAATAAACTATTTGCTATTTCCTTGTTCTCTTTGCTGGGGCGTGACAGGGAACATGTCTAGTGATGGCCTGCTAAGACAGTACCGCTAAATCATGTGAATGGTGGAGACAAGGCACCTACAGTAGGTCAGCTAATTATTCTTAAAAGCCTCCTCCCACTTGCTGTGCTCCACTCACTACAGCAACAGACACCCAAAGAGCCCACATTGCTGGACTAGAACACAAATTGTGAATGGTGAGTGAGTGGGAAAAAGTTAAAAGTCTTTGCATGTTACATGAAAGGCCATGGGGACTTGGTGCAACAGAGGGTGGGGATGGGAGATTAGTCAGCGATATCTAGAATCCCCAGTCTTCTATTACCTCACAGTTTAAACGATTCTCCATTGTCTAAGAAGGCAAGAATATACTTAATTTTCAGAAGCATAAGATAATTGTGGAGATAAAGTACTTGCTTGACATTTGTTCTGGATATGTTGATATCATCTGAAGGCAAATATAAACCAGAGCCACGCACACTCCTCCCCCCACATAGCAGGATGAGGTATTGTACTGAAGCATTCTGGGTATGATTTCCTTCTCATGGGGAGCACTGGTAAAAAGCAATTGCTGTAGAAGTGTCAAGATGTTAGAAGTTCATCATATGCTTTCAGAGCTGCTCAAAACGAATGCTGCTAGTGAGGTTGCTCACATGGTGACAAGCCACTAGTCAGAAAGCTGCTGCTCTTCACAACGTTGTTCCTTTAGAAAAATGTGACTAGGACAGGAATGCAACCAAGTTCTTCGAGTATCCCCTAGGCTCTGTGGAGCCGTGGGTTCCAGTCCCAGCTGTGGTGGCACACGCCTTCGACACCAACACTGAGGACACAGCATAATCCAGCTATGGTGCCACATGCCTTCGACCCCAACACTGAGAAATTACAGCTGAGGTGATCAAAAGGTCAAGGCCATCCTCAGCTATTTAGCAAGTTTGAGGATAGACTTGGAAACATGAGACCTTGTCTAAAAAAAGACACAGACATTTCATTTCTTATTTCATTTCAAGATCTCAGCACAGTTTCTCTCATTGTGGAGAAGTGTCTCAACTCTGTTAAGGTTAAAATAGGACATTAAATTGTGTTACCCATAATCCTTTTCAAATATATTATACCTATAATTCAATATGTCTAAAATATGGTACTAGAGTCATCTAAACAATTGCTTTTCCACTTGTTCTTTGGTTTTAATTCAGACCCTAGAATAAGACTTGTAAGGTCATTCAAGCTGTAGAGAACTAAAGCCCAGACGTACTCTTGGTCTTGTTGACTGTACCATGCAGTACCGTCTTTAACTGAGAATCATTGCATGTATCACCCCTAAAAATGCCACATTTTAATATATGGCTTGGAACTTGACTATAGAGATTTATGCTATATTGCATGATAATATGGCTTTCAAAAGATTTTAACTTCTGACTCTCCTCATATCTAAGAAGCAGCAGGTCAATGAGGCGTGGCATGTTCAGCATGGGATTCAGTCACTGTTCACTGTGCTAATGCTATGTTACAAGATCAGAGACACTCAGTTTCCTTTATACTTCTTCATCTCTTCAAGCTCATTAATAGCCTTCTCATGATAACTTATTCCAAGGTGGGGCAGCAGCTTAAACCATAACATGCATATTTCTACCTACAGCATCTCTTAGGAGCCACAAGAGGCACAAAAGAAATACTCAGACAGAACTCACAAGAGAAAAGGGAGAGATTCAGATGTGCTGAGGTGTGGCCACTAAACAGGAGTTTGGATGCATTTCTGAACTGGATAATAAGGCTCTACCTCTAAGGCACACTAAGTTCCTCTTGGCTTTGGAAACACCTGTAAAAAGATGACCTGAGATCAGTGCTCTCAAAAATTCCTTCACATTTCATAAGGCAGTGGCTCTAGAGTCTGATGGTGCACAACTACAATGCCAGCATTTGGCAAACTGAGGCAGGAAGGTCAGGGGTTAGGGGTCATGAGGCTGTAGCCTGTTTGGTCCAGCTTAAGCTAAAGAGACAGATCTTGTCTTGTAAGGGAGGGAAGAAAGAGGGAAAGAAGGGGAAAACAAAGGGTCAGAAGAAAGGGAGGAGATTATGGTCTAAGCCTGAGGATTTGGTTTTAGTAAGGTCTTAAAAACTCTCCATCTCTCCAGTTAAAATGTTTTGTCTCCTATAAATGTCACTCCCGGTATGATTTCCTGCCATGACATTCTAGATGTGGCTGGCTGGTGTGATTCTATTCCCATCCTCTCACTAGCCTGGCTCTGCCAGGAGCTGGTTCAGTTCTGGAACACTTCAAAAACATGTCTTTCCCACTAAATTTCTAGGGGAGAGATTCAAATTTAAAGTGTAAGAGAAGGTCTCAATTTTTGAACCCAGACAAGTAGTGTCATACCCAGTGCCTTCAACAGCATTCACTTGAGCTCAAGTTTACTCTTCTGTAGAGTGGAATATAACCAACCACGCTGCCAAGAGCTGTCAGACTATGGGCTGATGTTTTAAAGACAGAAGCAGAGGAATGAGGAAGAAAGAGCTCCTCTCACTTTGGGCTCTTGCAAAGGCATGTACTACCCTCACTATTAACACAGGATCCCGTATTCTGGAGTGACTTGCTGTTCTGTTGGTGCTCTGCGGATGTTCTAAGACATCTATGGATGGATGACGGTGATGAAGCAAGTATTAACATTTAAATCTTATAAATACGGAGTGGGAGGAGACATGACACATGGGAAGGGACTCAAATTTAAGCAAACCTAGACTGAAATTCCTTCACTATTATTTAGTTACCCTGTCGCCTGATGGCAAAGCAGGGAGGAGACTGTTTTCCTCATGGGCATTACCTGAGTACTAAATGGTACACAGCATTTACAGGGCTGTTAGTGCTGGCACATGCAGAACCTAACAAGTGATGGCGACAACTGTGAGTCAAATATACGTTTTACTCTGAAGACCTTCAGATCCCATGTGTCCACGCCTAATGATATCTGATAGAGCTCCAATGCCATCTCTGGATTTTAATGCTCAAAGCCTTATAAATAAGACAGTCTCTACCAAAGACACAAGCTAAGTATTTCTCTGCACCTGAAACTTCCAAAGGCTCATCTTCATCCTTTGTTCTCATGCATTTGCACAAGAATATTTCTTTTATCTCACTTATGCTACCTTCTTGAGAGTCACTGGTTAAGCATTTTACCATTTAGATGAAGTAGGCTTTTATTTTTAAATAAAAATTATCCTCTTCACAATGGGCTATAGTTACTCAGATTTTTTTTTTAAGTTAAGTGACCATAGATCGTATGCTGAACATCATGAGAACTGGTGTGGAGACAAGATTCTATCATATTCTTTTGAAGAACATTGACATCTATTTTAAATGGGAAAGTGACTTTATATTACAGCAAACACCATCTGGGTTTACTATAAACAACAGGTCAGATCTATGTTACTAACTTTTCTGTTGCTGTGATAAAACCATGTCCAAAAGCAACTTACAGAAGAGTTTCTGTTGGCTTACAGATCTAGAACAATATACAACCCACTGCAGTATAGAAGACAAGGCAAGTGGCAGGAAAGAACAGGAAACTGAGAGATCACATCTCAGCTGCACACAGGAAGCTGAGAAAGCAAGTAGTAGGGTATGTTATTCCTCAGAGATGTACTCCTTTAGAAGACTCTACCTTCTAAAGGTTCTATAACCTCCTCTAACATGACAGGGTCTCATTCAAACCACAAGGGCATCTAGTCCAGTTCTCTAGTCATTATCTGTCTAGTCCTGACTCTGGCTAGTACACACAACATCCAGGGGTCACCAGAGATGAGTGACTGATTTCAAACACAGAACCAAAGAATTCCCTTTCTAGGCTTTTTCCTTTTTAATGCTGTCTTCTTCATTCTCAAACGACCATGGCCACCCAACTCTGTCTTCTTGTTACTTGGAAAGTCACAACTATTTTTTACCACAATTTTAGTTATATTGTCCCATGCTACAACTTCAGCCTTAAAGCTTAAAAATAGACTACTCTTTTTGCCATATGTCAACAAAAGTTGCTGAATTGTCTTACTCTCAGAAATGGGGAGCTGTAATTTCTTTGGTCTATTGTCAATGGAAAGCTTAATATTCTCAGAGTGTATCTATCATATCAGAAGTAGAGACTATGGGTGGCTTAAGGACAGATGACAGATAGATAGATGGATAGATAGATAGGACAGATAGCTGAATAGAGAGTCAAAATAGATAAGTAGGTGGGTACTGGATGGAAAGAATGGATGACCAGATAAATGGATGATAGATTGGTGTACACAAAGAATCAAATTTCCAGCACTGAACTACAGGCTGCCATCTTTCTGGATTTCTCTCTCTATACACCTCTAACAGAGATGCTTTCCTTTACCTCCTCTGGCAAACAAGCATCCTCTATGGCACACTTCAGCTCATTTTCATTCTTAGTGGTTAGAAAGTCTTGATCCCCAAGTGGAGGTATCATACCACTGATAAAAACAGACAGCTTTAGGTGGCCAAGCCACCACATTAAACAATACTAAATCAACTCTTCTGATTTCAACTCTTCTGATTCTCTCAAGGAACACATCTCAGCTTGGTGCTAATATGCCTTTCACACCTTTTTAATAGGGCTAATTTTCTCCTTTCGAATAGCAGCGCTCATGTGAAGAAACTTCTTCAGGCAGCAGTATTTGGATGGAGAAGAACAACATCATTTGGCTTTTATCTAGTTTTAGTTGCCTTCTATTTGTACTGTTATTGCTTTCAATTTATGGTAAAGATATCCAGTCTGCTTTTTAAAAAAAAAAATTACAAAAAGTGAATTGATTTAAGAAACATTCTCAATGACAGTATAGGCAAGAATATAGGTGAGAATAGGGGAAAACTGTAGTAGCATAGCTCATTCTAGTTGCTGGAAGTGATAGATATTCCCCCAGCCCAACTCTCAGTACGATAACATAACAGAATTCATCTTGCCCTTGAAAATCCTAGTACTATTTGGGCATCTACAGGCTGTGGTAAGCTCCACTGACTTAATTTGGGAATGAAGCATGGCAAAGCCTCCTTCTCTAACATGGGTGTCAAGATAACTGCACACGTGGGAGCAGCAGACATGGGTGGGAGAAAGGTGTGTGAGCGGCAGATAGTGTGGGAGACTCTCAGGAGCCTTACGAGAAACTCTGCCCTTGCGCTTATGCCCTACTCACTGCGACTTGGCCTGTGGCCACAGTTAACTGTGAGGTAGGATAGAAAATGAAATCGATCTAGTTCTAACAGTAGGAGAAAGTGAGTTGGCGATCTTGGTGAGCTAACTGATTGGGAAACTATGTACTAGTGTATCTGCTTCTACTGTTGTATTGTTACTATGATGAAATACTTGACACAAACTAGAGAAGGAAGAAGAATATATCCTGGCTCACAGTTTGAGGGGATAGCCTGCTTTGGCAGATAAGTCATGGGAGTAGAGTGTGAGGTGGCTGGTCCTGTCTCACCACAGGCAGGAAGAAAGAATGATAAAAGCTATGGGGCAGAGGTTCCTTTCTCCTAGCTATCCATTCTGTGACTCTAGCCCATGGAAGGATGTTATCTATAATTCAGGTGGGTCTCCCACCTCCATTCATTCAGTCTATAAACTTCCTCAAAGATATACCCAGAGGTTTAGCTACCAGGCAAAGAGTCAATTAATACATGGGTTATGTCACTTTAGGGCAGAGCAGGAGAGGAAGCAGCCAGTTCTCAGAAACATCCCTTCATTTGGTAAGAATGCCTTTGGATATTAACATTTTTGTTTCTGATTTGCCTCTAAGCTCCTGCTATCAGGCTTCTTTTACCAAAATAATGTAAGGGCTAGCCAGCATGTACCTCAGATATGCTAAGTTAGGAGTTCTATTGCAGCAATAAAACACTGGGACCAAAAAGCAAGTTGGGGAGGAAAGGGTTTATTTGACTTATACTTCCATAGCACTGTTCATCATCAAAGGAAGTCAGAACAGGAACCCAAACACAGCAGAAACCTTGAAGGCTGGAGCTGAGACAGAGGCTATGGAGGGGTGCTGCTTTCTAACTTGCTTCTCATAGCTTCTCAGGTTTTTCTTTTTTTTTTTTTTTTTAATAGAACTCAGGACTGCCAGCCCAGGCATGGCACCACCCACAATGGGCTGGGTCCTTGCCCATCAACCACGAATTATGAAACTGTCCTAGAGCCTTGTGTACAGCCTGATCTTATGGTGATATTTCTTATTTGAGGTCCCCTCCTCTCCAATGACGTCACGTTGTGTCAAGTTGACATATAACTATCCAGCACACATTCTCTGTCCAGTTCAGTCCCCTTATCCCCAACTTCATAGAGGTGGGGTACTTACTCTAGGTACAAGCTATCCATGTCCTCCATCCCTCCCTGTCCTAATCTTTCTGTCAGCTTCATATTAACAATCCAATCGTGCCTCTCACCTTCCCCATAAAACCTTGCTTTGTGAGTTCAATTAGTTCCTTGAAATAGCACCTGTGTGGATGTTAATTGAAAGATCTTCCTTCCCTTGAGGGAAATTATGAGTATCTTATACAAAAGCTTTCTAACCTGTGCTGTTGTTTTGAACATGGTTTAGCCAGTGAGACAATGATAACACTTGTCTGGGTCACTGATAGTGGCCAGACCACAGGAGGGTGTCCCTCTGTGAGGGAGGAAACTTTCCCATGCAAACATGGCCACTACACCAATCTACTTCTAGAATATTCTGTGCTTCCTATTTGGCCACAGTCCCACCAAGAATCTAAGATGGAGAGAGTGCCAGCTCTTCAAAGGAGAACGCCGCCCCGACCTCAGCATCTATCTCTGGTCTCCATAGGTCATAGAAAACTAACACAGGACATCATGTAAAGACTTAAATGAACTCAGACACTTAACTGAGTGATCAGGCACTTAAATCATGTTGAATTAATACTTTTAAGAAGTATAATTTTAAACAACTCAAAGTAGCAAGTGTCAATTCTTTAGTTATTTCCAAAACACTATAACGTGCGACAGCTCTTTGTACTCAGTCAGGGCAGAATGGAAGAAACAAGCCCATAACTTAAGCCATCACTCAGCTGTGACCTGAGCTTGACCCCACTATTTTAAGCTCTATGAACTGTTGGCAGAGCGTGTATGCAGACATTAATTTCTATAAATACGTTTGGGAGCGAGGTGGCCTTTGCAACACACTGATGTCTCATGAGCTTAGTGATAAGATGCCAATTGGACAGAGTCACATTCTTCTGAAAAATATCTGCAGGTCCTGGAATTCCCAGAAACTAAGAAAATGACCTACAGGCTTGTGTATAGCCTGATCTTATGGTGATATTTTCTTAGATGAGGCTCCCTCCTCTCAGATGACTTCACCTTGTGTCAAGTTGACATACAACTATCTCTGTCCAGTTCGGTCCCCACACTCTCAACTCCATAGAGCTGGGGTACTTACTCTAGCTATAAGCTACACATGTCCCCCAGTCCTTCGCTGCTCTGATCTTTCTGTCAGCTTCATATTAACAATCTAATCCTGCCTCTCGCCTTCCCCACAAGACCTTGGTTTTGTTTTTAAGTGAGGAATCCCTGCAAAAGGTTGTCATCTTGCTGGCTACAAGAGAGTCCAGCAGCACTGGCATAATTTTCTCAATACCAGGTCCTGTTTCCATGTGAGTGGACTCTGGGTCCTGACTACAGAGGCCTCAGTCTATTTCCTACCTACAAGGCTGGTAGCAACTACTTCACATGGAGCTCCTGACTTGCTTCCAGGATCTCCAACCAAGCCACAAAGAAGTGGTGGCGCCATAGCAGGAGGACAGGCAAAGCAGAATGAATATTGAGCACTAGTCAAGCCTAGGTCAACTCACTCCATCCTTCAGGCCAGTTTGAAAAATTCCATAACAAATTCCTAAAGTGTATGGGTTTCCCAAGTCTTCTTCACAGAGCAACTTTCCTCTCTGTGGCAGAAAATACATTGCCAAGCCAGTCCTTATTGCTATAATGTAAAACAATTTCATGTCAGTTTGTCTGTTTGCTTATGTTAGTGACACGGCAGGAGGACATTATTTCTCTGTGCTTCTACCTTCAGCTCCTCAAACCTAGTGAGAAATCAAGTGTCTGGTGTGTGCTGGATTGCTTACTTGCCCCTCCCCCACTCCTTTTCATGTGTATGGGTGTGTGGCATGAAGACAAGCTTGCATGTATGTGGGCCTGTATTTATGCGCATGTATAGGATGGCCTTTTCTACTGAGGCAGGGTGTGCTCAGTTGCTTATTGTGGTTGTGATTAAACAGTAACTTGGGGGTGAGGGAAGAGTTTATGTCATCTTACAAGTTATACAACTCATTGTCTAGAGAAGCCAAGACAGGAACTCAATGCAGGAGCTTGAAGCAGAAACCAGGAAGAAATACTGCTTACTGGCTTATTTCCTTTGCTTGCTCAGGTACCTCTCTTACACCACCCAGCCCAACCTGACTAGGGATGACACTCCACACAGTGGGTCAGACATCCCTACATCAATTAGCAACGAAGACAATGCCTCACAGACATGGCCATGGGCAATCTGATCTGGACAATTCTTTAGTTGTAGTTCTCTCTTACAAGGTGACTCTAGGTTTTTCTTAAGTAGACAACTAAAGCTTACTATGATCCATGATCCCTGCCTGATTCCAGAGGTTGCAGACATGGGTGGTCTGGCTAGCCAGCTTGCTCCAGAAATGCTGTGTATACATCTTATAAGTGCTGGAATTACGGACAGGACACTACACCGGGCCCACATTTATGTGAGTTATTAGGACCTGAGATCAGGCCTTGTGCTGGACACAGTAACAGTCACTGTAACTGGCAAACCAGCTCCCCAGCCCTGTCTCTGCCTCTCATAGTCTAGACATAATCCTGAGAATCTGGACAGAACATAATATGGTATCCTTCTTCAATGTTCACTCTGAGATACTGCTTCCCGGATACCTCTCCTTTTCCTTCCACAATACCAGCAAGGCTTCATTGTCTTCACATGATTGGCTCACCAAACACAGATGGGGAGGGGCCCTGCTGAGCTCTGACACTTTACTTTAGCACACATTCACCCTTGACCTTTGGTAACCAGGGAAAGAATGGCTTGCTGCTGGCCACTGCTTGCACGATGGAGGACAAACATGCTTCCCTCAAGTTTTGATCACATAGATAACAAGTCTCAGGATGTCAAGTGATGTTCAGAATGGGAGAGGGTAGTTTTAGAATCTTGCCCTTCAACAATCTATGCTAATAATAATCCCCCAAATATTGGCATATCTTATTACTACAGGATCACAGGAAGTTCACAAATTATCTATGTTTTCCATATCTTGGAGAAAAAAATTAAACTCTGAAGATAATTTTATTACTTTAGGCCTATGTCTTCATCAGCAGGATAGACCTGGACTTGTTATTTTAAGACATTCTAAATGTTAAAAAAAAAAAGTAAGAAGAAGAAGAAATCAGTTTGGGCTTTATGTTAAAAATTTAATAATCACACCAAAGTAAAGGTCAAAAATATATTTAAAGCTAGTTAATATTATCATCAGAGTCAGAAAAAGTACATAATGACAGTTCTAATTGCTACATTCTCTTGTTTTGTACTTCAGAGAAGCAGCAATTACATTTCTGTGAGAGCTACGCTTCTGCACCTGTAATCTTGACACTGACATTTCCTCCAGCCGCACAGGCTTTGGTCCTGGTAGATCTAAGGCTTCCAGAACATTACCTCGTCCCTGATGGCTTGAGTTTGTTTGTTTTCCATGCAAAATGAATAAATGTAGCCAGGCTTGGTGATACAGGTCCACACTGTCATACTCAGGAGTCTGAAGCAGGAGGATTGTTAAATTCAAAGCTTGGCTGAGCTTCGGTGTGGGTTCAAAGAGAGCCTGGGTAAAGAAAGCCTTTGTATATCAAAACAAATGGAGGTGAAGGTGACTGGAACATAGCTTAGTGGTATATTACCTGTCTAGAACAAGCTAGGCTAAGGGTTAATTACCAGAACCATAGACAAAACAGAAAACTAGTTTAAAAGACTTGCCTAGCCTCTGTCAAAATCTCTCAAGGTTAAATCAAGTCTTGGTTTTGAAGCAGTGCTCCCTGGACCATCTGTGACTGCTGCCATCTGCAGCATCACCTGCCCTTTCCTGTCCTGCCTTTGGCAAGTTTCATCTTCTGCATTTCCAACTCTTTGCACCCTTTCCGAACGGTTACTAAAACATTTAGTTTGTAAAATGTAAAGTATTCATAAATATAGCTTTCTGAGGCCAAAAGTTGCAAAAATACTCATTCAAGGATCCATAAGATGACTCAACAGGTATATGCGCCACCTGCTGTCAAGCCAGACAACCTGAGCTTGAGTCCCAGGACCCATGTGGTAGAGAAGAAAACTGACAACCATAAGCTGTCCTTTGATTTCTCATATATGTGTCGTGTGTTCCGTCTGTTTGTGTAACTGGTAGAACATCTCTTGGCTGTCTTTTGCTTGCCACGTCAGTGAAAGAGGCCATAAGATGCTGGCATTATAGCCACAAGATGGCCAGTTCCTACTACCAGCCAGCTGTCTGGCTGACTGAGGTCCAGAACTACCCTGAACTCCTGTTGAATATGTGTGTGAAAGAGAAACCAACCCTTGAATGGGAAGCCTCCAAAAGGCAGTGCCACTTGCTCCTGTTGAACATCTATCCTATCCTGAGGAACTCAGGGATAGTTGTCTGAAGCCCAGTCCTTCACATCTTTACCCCAGAAGCTTCACAAAAGTCTATGTGCTGTTCTAAAAACTTCCTTCAATGCCAATTGATGTGAATAATAATGTGCAGGGAATTGTTGCATCACAGCACCATGGATATTTTCATATGAACCATGCAGCTTAACTGCCAATGTCACTTTTGGTCATGGAAGGATGTCATGAAATTTGTATTGAAAAGAAGGGATAGCATCAAACTGTAGCAGGCAAGCTTTTCCTCCCATCTTCCTCTTTTCAGTGAGGGCATCCTAAGCCGAGTTCCCTTTAGGCCACATGGCTATTCACCTATTCATCTATTACTAGTTATTGGCCACCTGTCACCTGGCCTCACTAGTTTGCTGTCACTAACTGTGAGACACAAGAGTCGGAGGTTTGATGCCATGTTGACTTGCTCTCATTGCCTGTGCAAAGAATACAAGTCTGAATACGTTCTTCTGGCCTCACTGTTACTCTGTATCTAAATCTGTGACAATAAGGACAGCTAGCACTGTTGATGCCATACAACCCCCTATACTGATGCTTGGAGGCTGAGCAGCCACTTGATAGAGGAGCAGGAGACTTTTGAGAATACAAGTGGTTGTTGGGCTTCAGAGGACTTAGGCTGCGCTGCCCTCCTGATGGGGAAAGAAGGCATGGGACTCCAGCAGACGTGAAGCTTTCTAATCTGGGATAGAAAACAAACAAACCAGGCAGTCTCCAACCACAGCTTCAACATTCTCAGCAGCTGGCCCTCAGGTTAGCAAATACTGGTGGTTCCCACCAATAAGGACTCATCTCTAACAATTGATTCAACCCTCTGGGGAAGTCTGAAAGGTCCCAAATAGTGACCATAGCCTTTGGCAGAACACATAGAGAAAATTCATACATCCTGACATACCATAGAACTGTGTGTGGAATTTTTTATCTTGCTGAAACTAGTGAGTGAGTTAGAAGCATATTATTGCCCCTGTGATGAATAACTTCCCTCAAGTTAAGTAAACAACATGGTGATATTTAATTTACCAAATAATAAACATGCATTGTAGGTAAATATGAATATTATATACATGTGTTCATTAACTACTGAATATCAGGAATTCTGTGGAAAGCGGAGCTTATACAGAAAAACAAAGTTCCATTTTTAGACAAAAACCAAGAGTTTTCTAAGATGTTCAATGTCTCTGGCTTGACAATGTTTTGTGCTTTCATTTCTGTTGCTATAAATTGCAAGATAAAAAGCAATTTAGGGGAAAAGGAAGGCTTTCTTTGCCTTATAATTCCAGGTTACGGTCCATCATGGCAAGAAAAAAAATCACAGTGGCAGGGGTTAGATCAGCAAGTCACATCGTATCCGCCATCACCAGCAGAGAGAAGTAAACGCACGGAAGCCTGCTTGCTTGCTTTCTCTAAGTTTTACACAGTTCTGGACCTCCTACCTAGGGAATATTACTACCTAGGGAACAGTGGGCTGAGTCTTTCTACATCAACTGATAATCAAGAAAAATTGGCCTGTCACAGACTGGCTCATAGCAAATCTCATTTAGACAATTCCTTGATTAAGACTTTCTTCTCAGGTGACTATAAGGCTGTGTGTCAAGTTGACAGTTAAAACCTAACCCTACAGGTTGGTCTCATGCATATTTGGATCTGAGCCAACTCGTAGATATTTTTATAAATTTACTAGATTTGTTAAATGGAACGATACACAGGCTTCTCCTTTGGCATTTATTTAGTATCTCATGGTACCGCTTAGAGTGGTGGCATGCTTTTGCTTCCTATAGGCCTGCATATTTTCAGTGAAAGTAAAAGCTACTGAGACAAAATTTGGTGGCTATTAAAAAAATTTTTTTCCAAAAAGATTATGAGAGAAGTATAATACATCTGCCATTATTTCTGGAAAGAAGAATAATACATATTCCTTGGAACATGTTACTTTAAAGGTGATTCTTGACTGTGAGGAAAAAAAACAATCTATGATTCCAATAGAAATGATGGTGTGGGAGGAAATGCCACGTGGTTGAGAAAACCACAGGGCACATTAATGAAGCACTCAAAAGCCAGGCTATTCTTGGGGAAATAGCCTAATGTTCTAAGCAGAAACTGTTAGAACTAAGTAAAACAAAATGCGATGCAATCATTCTATTAATCTCACAACTGCAGTGTTTATCCAGGCCCTGTTCTGTTCCAAACATGATACAGACAGAAATAACACACAGGTGAACAGGAGGCAGGCTTGGTCAGTTGACATCCTGATGCTATTTCTGCCTTAGAATCCCATGTTCATGCTCCTCCTTGTTTCCTGTAGCAACCAGTGGCATTCACACGAAAGGTTTGGGTTCCAGAAATTACCAAAATAATAACGATCAGGCAAAGAGTCCTAAAGGACATTGAAACCTGGCATCCAACACTTACAGGTGAAGAAAATCACATGGTTCTTTAAAAATTACTCCATGGTTTACATTATTTTCTTAAAGGGGGGCAAGCTATGTCAGTAAAACACTTGCCTTGCAAGCATAAGACCTGTGTTCAATCCCCAGAACCAAGTTAATGTTATTTGGTGAACTTATGTTATCTGGTGAGCTCCTGGTTCAGTGAGAGACACTGTGTCAAACAAACTAACCAAAAACCAAAACCCCTTAATGGGCAACAAACAACAGCAACAAAAGAGGCCTTGCGGGTGGGTACATCCTCAACCCTAAACAAAAACTGTGTGTGTCTGAGAAAAGCCTGGAGTGCTTTGGATGATCCTCCCCTAGAAAGAGCACACCAATCAGTTCTCCAGTGCAAAACTATAAGTCCTGAAAAGACACATACAAATAGCATTATATGGACTGAGCAAGTCATACTGTTTAGGAATATATATCCATATACATATATATGCAATAACAGTGTAAAAGAGGCAACGAATTTGAAAGAAAGTGGGAAAGGGTAGGAAGGCCTGCTCACTATAAAAGGGGCTGCTTGCCCCCTCCTCTCTCTCTCTTGATCTCTTGCCTTCTTGCTCCCCTCTTTCCCTTGTCCCTCTCTCCACGAGCTCATGGCCCGCCTCTACTCTCTACCCTCTACTTTTCCTCTCTCTCTCTCTCTCTCTCTCTCTCTCTCTCTCTCTCTCTCTCTCTCTGCCTCTACTACCCTCTTAACTCTCCTCCCCATGCCCTGAATAAACTCAATTCTATACTATACTTTCCTGTGGCTGGTCCCTGAGCTGTAAGGGATGCCTCGGCATGGGCCTGCTGAGACACCCCCTTCCCCCATACCTCACAACACATCCATAGAGCATATTCTTTTTCTCTTTTATCTCTTTATAAACACATCAAATACAATCACTAAAAAGTGAGTAGACAAACCCAGAGTGTGGAATACTGAACTGAACAAATGGCCCAGACTTCCCAACAACACCCTTCCCTCTTATACAAGACAGAAGTAGGAGGAGCATATCTAAATTGAAAACAACCAATCACATGGAGGAGTAGAGAGTGGTAGATCCTGAGTAGTTTTGCTGGCCAGTGGGCTCAGGTTATTTGGTGAGCTCTGGTTCAGTGACAGACACTGTGTAAAACAAAGAATCCAAGGCAATGTGTACTTACAGTGGAGACCATGTAGCTTTAGAGATAATGAAGGGGGTCTTAGGGTTTCTAGTGCTGTGATGAAATACCATGACCAAGAAGCAAGTTGGGGAGGAAGGGGCTTATTCAGCTTGCTCTTCCGAATTGCTGGTCATCACTGAAAGAAGTCAGGACAAGAACGCACATGGGGCAGGAACCTTGAAGCAGGAGTTGATGTAGAGGCCATGGAGGATGCTTGCTGCTTACTGGCTTGTTCCTCATGGCGTGCTTGACCTATCTTTTTATAGAACCCAGGGCCACCAGCCCAAGGATGGCCCCACCCACAGAGGGCTGGACCCTCCCCTATTGATCACTAGTTGAAAAAAATGCCTTACCGATGAATCTCATGGAGCCATTTATTTCCTCAACTAAAGCTCCTTCCTCTCTGATGACTCTAGTTTGTGTCAAGTTGACACACAAAGCCAGCCGGTACAAATAGTTAGGAAAATCTCCACATGGGCTTGTGTGTTCAGTGGTATGTCAGGGTGGTGTTCAAGAATCTGATACTTAATAATGTCATGTTGGTGAAGGGACAAGGTTCTGCTCCTAAATGAGAAGGTTGAAGCATAGAGGGGTGGCACAGCATGATACTGGCAAAAGTATTTCAACACATACAAATAGAAATATTTGGAGGATAAACAGAGCCACAAGCAACAAAGTGCTCACAAGGGACCAATGTAGCTTGGAGGTATAAGGATGTGTAATGTGCTTCTCCACAACTCTTCTGCTTAATTTGAAACTTTACTTAGAAAACACGTTAGCGAAGCATTCAATACAAAGTCTGGCAGCTGCCTGAGTTGGCTTCTGACAGATGTGGACAATAGAAAACAGGCATGATCAGGGGGCGCCTGGCTTTTGCTTGTGCTGTTGGCTTTAAACAGTCCCCTGGATGATAGAGTAACTTCATCTGAATGACAGGACTGCCCAGAAAGTGTACTTTAAGTTTTCAAAGGTTCACGATGTTTCATATGCTGCTCCTAAAGAGCCTCCTCTGCTTTCTAGTGTTAGGGACACGAAAGTGAGCCTTCTCCCTGCACAGGCCATTGAGACACAGCCCAAAGACCAGTTCCTGTTAAACTGCTCAGTGCATGAGTTCATGAAGAGAGCTGGTATAGATCTGAGACAATGTAGATGTGTATACCAGTATTTCTGCCCATGTAAATGAATCTTGATTTTAATGAGAACCCAGAAATTAGACATCAAAATTTTCTTTTGAATTATGAATTTGCTACCTATAAATTCTGGCAAAAGTCCACATATGAATAAATCCATCATATGTTTTAAAAGCAAAATCACAACCTCTTTGCAAATAACATTTTGATATTAAAAGAAAAATTATATAGAAGAACTCCAAGTTCAGGCCCCATCCTCTTCCTCTGCTCTTTGCACCTGCAGAAAACCCTCCAGGGCAGTGTCCCTATCACAGGGAGGTCTCTCTGCTCTGATCCCCACCACTATCTCTCATCCATTCCAGTCTCTCTGCCATTACCTGCTTCTTATGTTTCCAGTTGTGTCTATTTTGCAAAATCTGATTCATACTATAAAGTGCTCTTTCTTCTTTATAGGTCATCTGGCAACAATACGGAAATAAATGTTGCAAAAGCAGAGGTGCTAACACCAATCAATACAAAATTCATAAAGTCAAAGAATATCAACTTTGTATCACATGACTCAAAGGTCATAGTTCTACTGAAACTAAGCCAAATAAAACTAACGTCCCTCACTTTTACTGCTCAATTGCAGTGCAAAGTAGCTAGGTAGTTATGCTTGGGAGAAGAGTCACAAGGAAAACATCCAAACAACCCTGCTTTAACAGTGGCCAGAGGTTTCTACCCTTCACCCCCAAACTCAAGATTATCTGTGTACCCCAGACATGGCATTGGTATCAAACACTTACATGAATTATCTAGGGGGTGATTTTTTTTATTGTAACTGTCATTTGATATTGTGAAATATATAGAAATATATAAGATATTCAAGAACCTGATATCAGTGTACACTGATCATCATAAGCAAAAGTGCTTTTCTAAATTTATAAAATACATAAGATATATTTGAAATATTCAGATTATATAACTAAATGTTCTCCCTTAAGGATGTATGGCATTGCTGGATAAAGCCTCCAAATGTTCAATTTAGACATGGGCATACATTTTCAGCTCACACATTTTCTTCTTCATGTTTCCAGTTTGTCAAGTGTACAATTTCACTCTTGTAAGAAATAATTTTGAAAGCTGATGTGTATGGGTAAATGTTCTGCATGGTTTTATCTGATCTTCTTGATGTTATAAGAAAGGCATCACTCCTAGTCTGCTTCCACGGAAGGAGGGATACGCCTTCTTTTCAAATGATGGGGAATTAGGAAGAGAGCCTACGACAAGGAACAGCTTTCCAGGGTCTGCTGGATGTGTGCACACAGCTGGGCAGGAAGCCCATCACTGGGGTCCTACATCAGGTAAGGATTACCCTAATAGGAAGCTGGGGCAAGTTGCATCCTGTGGGATCAGACTCAAGAGGGAAATGGAGGTGAGATGTGAAAGGATAGAGAGAAGAAGGCGCCAACAGCAGGACCACTTGACAATGAGAATGGAGGAGTACAGATGGTGAGGCTAAGAAAGATGGGGCCATGGGCAAGCTCTAGGTGAGAAAGAGATCCAAGATGGTGTTAACAAATAGATTTGCAGCAGACAGAGCATATGAGCTAAAGTACATTATTAACATAACGTACTAGCTACACAGCACACATTGTTCAGTTGCCATCCTTTCTCCATACCATAAAGGCCTGGCTCAACCACACCATAAAGCAAAAGCCACACAGAGGGGGACAATGACAGCTGAAAACCTGAGGCATTATTTTCCCATTAGAAAGAATGTTATGTTTGGAAATCTTCATGGAATTCTTTCTCCAGCTTCAAGGTCGCAGATCTGCAAGTATGAGAAGCAAGTGAAACAAGAAAAATAAGTTCTAGACAAGATAAGTGACAGTCCTTCAGTTGGGTGACCAACAGTGAAACTTCTGAAGACCAGTACTCATTCTAAACAATGAACAGCCTCTCCTCTCAAAAGCAAACAAACAAAAACAATAACAACAACAACTTAGCATTTAGATGCCAAGTGTCTCATTCAAGTGGATTTTCATTAAAGAGTGAAATGAAAAGAAGATCTAAAGCCGCTGGAAATTGGAAAGCCATTGGAAAGACAAACTACTGGGGGTGATACACTCCTAGTGGTCAGAGCGATGATGAGTCCCAACAATGCTGACTTGGCTTTTTTAAAGACAATGCTTGTGTGCTGTGCTGTCCTGGTGGCCAGATGTCTTAGCCAAAGGTGATGGGAACTGACTAGTCCAATTCAGCAGGGCCAGTTCAGAGGACAGACTTGGCAGGAGGCTTCATGTTTTAAGGTGGCTCCTCCAGTGTGAATTTAGGGGAAATTTTCAAAAGATCTGTGGTCACTCTCAGAGGCTTGCTTTAATGGGGACACTTGTGGGGCTGGTGGGATGGCTTAGAATTAAAAGTATACACTGTTCTTATAGAAGACACTAATCTGGTTCCTAGCACCAGTGTAATGGCTCGGACCATCTGTAAGTCTAGAGAGACTGAAAATGGCACCCACCAACAAGCACCCAGCACACAAATGATGCATAAATTTATATCCACACACATGAACTAAAAATACATATGTCATTTTGAGAGAGAGAGAAAGAGAGGGAGAGAGAGAGAGACAGAGAGAGGGGGGGGATGGTTGTCTCAAAAGAATTAGGACCATATTCATATGTAACCACCCTTTACATGTTTCCTAAGCTCATTCTGTCTTCCATTCTTTTCTCTTAAATGTATTGGGTGAGGGGCTAATGAGAACAAGCTACTCGTAGCTGAGAGTGTTCTGCTGTCCTTTGGATGGATGTCCCCCATTGCAGCTCTGAGCAGAGCTCACAGTAGGCTCTGAGCAGAGCTCACAGTAGGCTCTTCATCATACTTTTCTAGCCAAGCGAGCCAGGAGCTCAAGGGAACACCTCTTAAGTGTTTCCCAGTTCGGAGGCTGCACACACATCCCATGTTTGGCTCCCATAACAGGCCAGAAGTTCCTAACACAGTTTGACTAAAATCCATGCACTCTTTCCATTTGACTCAGAGCTAACCTAACTTGTACAAAAATATGTGTGCAATGATACACAATGACAGCAAATACAATGCTTCTGTTGTTTTATTTCTTCTTGTGCCCCTGTTGTACCAAATCTAGGCCACAAGCCATTTTTGAAATTCAGCCTTCTTCATTTCTAACCCCGTGAACAATGCCATTCATCCTGGAATGTAGTGACAGCTTCCAGAAGGACAGATCAGCATGACCTCTCTCCCTTGACTACAAGCCACTAGAACTGTCCTCAGAGATGCCTGAGGCCCTCTGAGTCTCTGGAGCTCTTTTTATATATTAATATGATGACATCAAATGCTATTTTCACTCTTACCCCACAGTTGTGCCATGGAGTTTCCCAGAGGCTGCATGCCAAAAGATGATGTCATCACTGCAGCTAATGGACACTGTGCTTATGTATTAGTATTACTGTGCTTTAAAACATCCTTATTGTATTTAATGAAGTCACATTTATTGGCACTATAATAAATGCTGGTAGATAATCCATCCAAACATATGGTTCTTGTAGTCTTCAATACTATTATAAGAATATAAAGGACACTTCTAAGGCAGCTCAGTGGGTAAGGATGCTTGCCGCCAAGCCTGATGACAGTAGAGGGATCTTCCTAAGTTAGACTTTAGATAAATAAGGTAGTGACTGCCTGTAATCTGAACACCCAGGATGCCAAGTTCCCAGGAGATTTGAGTTCAAGGTCAGGCTGGGCCAGAGACCCTTGTTTCAAGTGGGGGGGGGATGGGCAAGTTAAAAAATAAAGAATTTCATTAAATTCTCTCGGTTTTCTGCCTGAAAATTTCTCAGTCCTTTTTCTTGCTCCACAACCACTGTTAAGCAATCTCTTGTTAGACATTAATTTAATATTTCAATAAAGTTTTATTTGCACCTCTTGTAAACCCCACCTCACCCCAGGTAGTAGTAAAGTTCACTAGTAGTGTACCCATGGGACCAAGCTGAGCCGAATCCAGACGCCACATTCTTCAGAAGGGTTTTCACAGCTCAGAGCAAAAAATATCCAGTTATCTATTTTCTTTCAGGGACACACTGAGCCTTTCTGAAGCATTCATGTTACCCAGTCATTTCAGATCCTAATCTGCTTCTCCAAATATGAATATCTTGTCAGCTTAAACACAACATGGATCTCAAATGCCAATTTTCACCCTCTACTTCCACTCATTAAACTACTTGTGGCGAGCACCTAATAAAAGGAGAAATTACAAACTCTAGTCACAAACATAAAACACAAAGCAAACTCAAGAAAAGTTTTTGTATATTTTTATAACTCAGAGACTTTTTTCTCACCCAAACCTAATTACCAGGAGCCTAGGAAGGAAAATTCACATCCTATTGTATGACGAGAATCATTTCCTCTGATTATACAAACATGATACAAACAGTTCTGTGCAACATGCTTCACTGAATAAATATTAGCATGCCATTGTCATCGTTTGCTGACTAATCTGGGAACTAAAGCTCCTCTGCAAACTTCATAGAAACAAGGAAAAGAAAATGAGGTCATGAGTGAGTCCTATTGCACACAAGGAATTCCATATGTATCCCCATTTCAACGAGGTCATGAGTAAGTCCTACTGCACACAAGGAATTCCATATGTATCCCCATTTCAACTCCCTAGACATATGAGAAGCATGCATGTTGCCCATGGTCTCCCGATGAGGAAACTGATGCTCAGAAGAGGTTGGCACTTTGTTCAAGACTGAAAGAACAAAATGAAGCTGGAGCCCATTGCATGCCTGTCTCTGTCTACTATGGTTTTCCCTTTGAGCAATCTTTTTTCCCCAATAACCCTCCCCCAAACAAGCATGTTCCAATACCAGCTGACCCAGAAATCAGAACTGTGAAGGCTCTTCTGGTGCTGTTCTGCAGCATCTGTGTGTTTTCAACAGGCATTCTTAGCGGATCAACATAACAAACGACACTGCAGGTAGCTGTTAGCAGAATACTGTGACAAATGACACTGTCTTAAAAGAAATTAGAGAACAGAATCCACAGTTAACATTGTTTTGTCTCATGACCAACTCCCCTGTACATCATTCAGATACGCAAAAGTCCAGCTGTGTATAATGTCCCTTGGGTGTATATTTTCAGGGCTGTCCATTTTGGTACCGGATAAGCAGTATCTCTTGTTCTCAGCAGTCTGTAGTTCTCTGTGTAGGACTGAGGGCTTTCCACTGCCCACTTCAGCTTGTCTCATGTTGCCCATCTTCAGCTTATGTTTAAACCTTAGGGGTACAGTTTCTAACTGAGTAGGCTGTACTTATGTTTTTAGGGGTATACATGTATACATCTATTCCGAATATGTGTGTATGTGCACATAGCAATAAGTAACAATAAAATAGGCAATGAATTTGAAAGAGACCAAGGCACGTGTAGGAAGGTTTGGACAGCTTTATTCACATAAATAGGAAGTGTTTCAAGCAGTTTGTGTGTGTGTGTGTGTGTGTGTGTGTGTGTGTGTGTCCTTCAAGAATAAATGAGACTTTAGCATGGGGCGTCCATGGATCTAAATCAAACTTCAGCCCTCTGGGCTGTTGGAGAAGGGCAGAGTCTGCGACACTGACAAGCATTTCTGCGCCTAAACATCACTCCAGATCAAAATAAGGTTATATGGTAGGCATGCGACTGCATACATGCTATGACCAAACTGGAGTTCTTGAAAAGTCTAGGAGGTGATACCCCAAAGTGATGGAGTTCAAAACTTACCTCTGGGTAGTATAATTTCCAACTATAAGATCTTTTGGTATTATCCAACTTGTTCTGAAATTATTAATATACAACATGTATAATAATGTGAAATTATTAATATATAACATGTAAAATCAAAACATGACTGGACTCCATGTAATGTATGGTTTCAATAATTTCACTGTCAGCCTGATGAGATAGCTCAGTAGATAAAGCACTTGTGCATAGGACCAGAGTGCAGACCCTCAGAACCACACAACAGCTTGGTAGTCATGGTAGCTGCTTGTAATCCCAGCTCTAGAGAGGCCCAGACAGGGATTCCCAGATGACTAGCTGGATTCATGGATGGGCGCATCTTAGATTCAACTGAGAAATGCCTCAGCAAACAGAGATGTCCAGGAAGATACTTCAAGTCTCCTCACGCACAAAGACAAAGGTTTGTGTGTACCAGCACATGTCTACACACAGATACACACGCCCAGAGGAAAAACGGAATTTGTCTCAATACCATGATAAACTTGATGACCTAAAACAGCTGCTTGACATGTCCCTAACAACTGCAATGATGGAGAGACTGTACCAATCACCTACACAAGCTACTCTGCACATGCTCATTCTGAACTGCTTGCTCTCTCCTTGGTAGGTATCCACAGCAGACTGTTTAACTGAGTGTTTCTTACATTTTGTGTCAGATGTCTTCTTTTAACAAGGATTTTTTTCCCTGATTCATTGTGTGTTTTAAATTTTCTAAAATATAGCTACTAAATGTACCAATTTCCACATAAAAAAAACAGCCTAAATCAGGTGGTATGATTTTGTAAAACCACTGCTAGGGAAGTAGAAACAGGTGGGTGCAGGCATATGGCTGACCTATGACCTCCACACATGTGAAAATACTTATATGTGTGCCTTTGCCACCTGAACATACAGAGAGAGAGAGAGAGAGAGAGAGAGAGAGAGAGAGAGAGAGAATTCTCCATTGACAGGAGAAGTAGTCACTGATCAAGAAGTTCCACACTGGTGCTTTTGTTCCATTTGTGTCTCCTGAGATTTGCTTAGAGAACCACCAATGAGTTTCATGGATACAGTTTGCCATGTATAAAATGGGATGTAGATGCTGGAGAGATGACTTGGCAACTAAAACACTAGTCAGGCAAGCGTGAGGACCAGGATCTAGGATCCCCAGAACACATATAAATGCACATGGCAATCCAGCTGTCACTCCAGCCTAGGAAAGTAGAGATTTCCAGAGTAAGCTAGATAGAGAGTGGTCAAATCAGCGAGCTTTGGGTTTCACTAAGAGATCCTTTCTCCGTGGAACAGAGCTACGGAAGATGACCCACAACACCAACCTCTAGCCTCATCCTGCATATGTACACATGCAAATAGACACACGTCAGTATACCCCACACATGGACACACACACACACACCAGAAAAAGAAAACACTGAAATGAGAAGTTATTAGCTGCTAAAAGACCCAGAATTCCCAATCTCACTCGGCTCCAGAAGCCTCATGTACTTGTCTATCCAACTCTGACTCAAGAAACAGCTCCTGTATGCCCACTGGGTAAGTCTGGCTGCCTGTCCTCCAGGGAACCCACAGTCTACGCTGGGAAACCCCGCCCAACCACACTCCATATAATGAGTACAATGAGATCTCAGGGGTCACAGAGTTTTATAGCAGTGGTGTTGCCTACAGCCAGAAATGAGAAGAATCTAGCAGGGAGAAAATCAAGAAGGGTCTTCAAGCAGAAGCAGGCAGGCTATCCTATGTAACTTTCACCATACGGAACATCCTTGATCTTTAATTCAGGTCTCTTTATAAATCCAAACCACTTTAATATCAGAGTAAAAGAACTCACACAACAACTGTAAAATACTCTAAAAGTATGAAATTGGCACGATTTTAACAGTGTCATGGGTTTGAGTTCTGGACTGAGGAAAAAGGAAACAGTGAGCTACAGACAGCATCCATGACTCTTGTCTCTCTGACTGTGGATACAACGTGATCAGCTGTCCCTGCTGCTGTGCATATAGTAAGAGATGCTATCCTCAGACTGAGCCCACAAAAACCTGCCCTTAAGTTGCTTTGTCATACATTTTCTCACAGCAACAAACACAATGCAACATAGAATGCAACCTTACAGTGGGCCAGAAGACCAGGGAGCAAACACCTCAGAAGAGATGCTACAGAGATGAGAAGACTAAGACCCTGCTTTGAAGGGTAAGAAAAAGACTTCTTGCTATTCAATATTTAATGATTCCATCTCTTTAACTCCTCACTAGCCACAGTGACAAAACACAATTTTATTTGTAAAGTCACAGCCCCTGGGCAATTAATTAAGTCATTGCATCAGCCTTCCCAACTGCTGCTACCAGTAACTCTGCATCCCTCTTATTAGTTGGAAGATAGTACAAAGCTGGAGTTCATCCTGGTCTCTGGCCACAGAGGAGAGTGGACAGAGTTCCTTATTTATTCTTTCTTCCTTTCATCCAAGTACACTCACTGATTCACCTGAGTGGCCTAAGGTGTATATCAGTCATGTGTACCCTTGCAGAGGGTACCAGCCTTCAAGGGCTATCACCACAGAGCACATCAGTTTAGGAGGCAGGCATAAAGCATGGACATTTGAACTCCTACCATTCTGGATGCTGGACATGTGAGACCCAGGTGTCACTAGGAATGTGTCCTTCCAGAGGATCTACAGAATAAACAGCTCCTTTCTCCTAACCTCTGTTTGCTGTCATGTCTTGTGGATCCTTGGCTATAGATTCATGGTCAATCTCTGTTCCTAGCCTCTCAGGCTTGTTCCCTTGTGTCCCCTCTTGTTCCCCTGTGCCACAGTGGAATAAGACTTCAATCAAGTGTGATCTTGTCTTCATTTTGTTATACGTAAAAACTCTCTGTTTCAGAGGTACTGGGTGAATGCTCATTCCCAATCTGGGGGAAAACAAACATGATCAGGAACACCATTATGTAGATTATAAGTCAGAGATGGCTCATCCTACCATCTTCCCTACCAACCGAAACATTTGTACTGACATCCAGTAGTCTTTCCTGTTCATGCCACAGGTGCAGTTTTAGCTCTTACAGTTTGGAGATATAGCTTAGTGGTGGAGAGTTTGCCTTACGTGCAAGGCTCTGGGTTTGATCACCTAGTGCTTGTGCATGTACGCACATGTGCGAGCACACACACACACACACACACACACACACGTTTATCTTGGTCTTCTCAATGTCTACCTCTATCTAAGGATGCAAAGCGTCAGAGAACAGACATCATCTCTGCTCCACGTCCCTCCCTACACTCGTATCTTCCAGCAGAGTGCCAGGAGTAAAGGTTTCAGGAAGGAACTGGTGAAATGTGTGGACGGATGAGTGATTAACTGGATACAAGGAATGAAAAAGTCTGACTAGGTTAGAGTGGTGCACACACTAGGCCAACAGCGAGGGACCAAGAAGATGAAGTGACTGGTTCTGTTAGCAGGGATATGAAAAAGCAAGTGTGTGAACTCAGGCTTATATGAGAGCAGCAGGATTTGACGACTGAATGAATTTAATTTGTATCCTGCTGACCAGATGGTCTGAACAAAGGCCTAGAGAGAGAAAGTGTGGACTTTGGGAGAATAGTTAATAGACCAGGTAAGTTGGAGCAAAGGCTACCAAGGGATTTGAAAACACTTTGGATAAAAGGGGAGAAGAAAGGCAGCTCATAGGAGTCTGTGAGGCCAGGCTGTTCTGGGTACAGCAAGAAGCCCCTAAATGGAGCAAAGAAATGATGAAGCCAACCCAGGCAACACAGGAAACAGAGACATGGAGATGGTTAATGGGATCACTCTTCTTCCTCCTATGTTAGTGACAGTCCTGATGGTATTTGAGTATTGTTTCCTGAGCATCTACTATTTGCTTCTTTGATTTGACCAATTCACTGAGAATTTCATATGAGTAATTAAATTTTACAGCTTCATAATTTCTTGTGTGGCATATTTATTACAAATACTATGCTGTGGAAATTGTATGTGCAGCCATGTGCTCTGCATAGTTAAAAAATCATCTCAGTGATGTCCTTAAATAGGGTGACATCATAGTCCCTTGATCACTTCTCAGGAGAATGTCAGACATGAGTTCAAAGCCCCAGGGAACTAGGTGCCAAACTAATAAGGAAGAAGCCTGTAACAAAGGATTCCAGCTTCTGAGTAACACCAGGTCCTTTGGCTTTGGTTTGAGGCTGGCCAAGAAGAGCACACTAATATTTATAATGGAGTGGATGTGGAATCACTGCCTAGCATCCTGACCAAGAAGTGCCAGAGATCTCACTACTCATTTGAACATCTGAGCAGGAACAGGTACCCGTACACTGGGACCTGAGGAATACACTTCCCTAGTTAGCTTCAGTTGTCAACATGACAGAGTCCTCAACATGACCCATCTGAAGAAGTAACGGTGACCTCAATCATACTGGCCTATAGCCAAGTCTGTGGGGAACTGTCTTGCTTGTTGACTTTTGTGGGAAAGCCCAGCTTACTCTGGATGGCATCAGGCTGGATAGGTAGTTGCTTACTAAAATGACTGAGCATGAGGCAGGGAGAGCGATCGAGTAAGCAGCACCTCTTACTTGCCATGGTATCTGCTTCAGTTCCTGCCTCTGGATTCATGCCTTGTTTCCTCGTCTCCCTCTGTAAACTAGAATAAACACTTTGCTCCCCCTAGTTGATTTTGGTCATGGTGTTTACCACAACAATAGAAAAAGCAAATTATGACAACAGCTTGGCTATCTAGGTAGGCCTTACCAGTGACTAACAGTGCCAAAGAGGTGTTATTATGGCCTGGATGCCTCTAAAAGTCTTTGATGATCATACAAAGGTTGTTAGAAGAGTTTCAGCCAGTTACCTACAACAATATCCATTATATAAGACCTCCCACCAATGAAAACAACTGAGCAGAAAGGAGACTGGGAGGCTGCCCAGAATGAAGTACCCAGGACAGAGAGGCAGGAAGGACAGAGAAAGCCCATCTTATCACCACAAAACCCTGTGAGACAAGCTCCGGAGGTTCTGCTTTGCACGCCTCTCTGATATTTACGTTATACGACACTGGACGAATCACGGCTGTGCTTTTTCTGTTCATGGCATTATTACAATCTTGGCACCATGTCCACCCCACAGCTGGGTCCAGGCACACACAGGGCCTGAGAGGAGGTGGGTGCCAGGCAACGATGAGCGATCCTGTTCCATGACATGTTGAGTCTCATTCTCTTGACCTAGGAACACCCACCACAGACAGTGCAACAATGCCAAGGAAGCTAATTTCCTTCATGCCAGCAATCAGATTCCCGTGGTTAGGCAAGGGAACACTCAGGGGCATGTATATATTCTAGTAACCAAAAAGTAAAAGGCTTAGATTTGAACCAGATCAGTCTTCATCCCAACATTCCTCAATGTAGAAAGGAGTGTCCTCTCGTGTGTGATCTGATTTCCTGAACTTGGTAGCCTGAGAGGACAGATGTGACTTTGGAGAACCCTCTTCTATAATAGCATAGACAGTCTGCTTGATCATTCAGTATGTGTGCCTCCATTACTTGGTATGGTCAAAATGCAGGCATAGCATAATTGAAATACATGCCAAAGTATACACAGCCCAAACATTAAGTCCAAGAAATTGTCTTCCAAAATTCAAGCAGACTTAAATTTTTGAGAAAACCTTGAAATGGCACAGAAAAGTTTGAAGAAATATCAAGCAAAAATTTTAAAAGTCAATTCCTATTTTTGAAATAATATAGCTGTTAGTAGGAAGTATTATAAATCTCTTCTATTCCCTTAAAACTCGGAGCCACATACTCATTAAATAGGTGTTTCAGAGCTGATTATTTTGAGCTCCAGTTCTTCACATAGTTTATGGACTTTATCCTCTTGGCAATGAAGAAAAATATTTATTAAAAACTATAAAAGATGATTTCTGAAACACATTAGGATTAAAATCTTTTTTTTTGGTAAGGTCTTAATTTTTTCTTTATTTTAAGGCAGTGGTTTCAACCTTCCTAATGCTGTGATCCTTTAATGCTGTTCCTCATGTTGTAGTGAAACCAAACCATAAAATTACTTTCATTGCTACTGCGTAACTGTAATTTTGTTACTGTTATGAATCAGTAAATATATGTTTTCCCACGGTCTTTACTGATCCCTGTGAAAGGTTATTTTGACTCCCAAAGAGGTCTAGATCCACAGGCTGAGAAACACAGCTTTAGAAGTTGGAGAGAGGTCTCAAGGATTAAGTGTTTAGCACATATCTTTAACTCCAGCACTCCAGAGTCAAAGGTTCAAGGCCAGCCTAGTGTACAGAGTCAGTTCCAGGACAGCCAGGGATGCACAGAGAAACTCTGCCTTGGAAAAACAAAGAAGTGATCAGGCATGCATGTATACACACACACACACACACACACACACACACACACACACACAAATGAATATATAAATAAATAAACAAACACATATGTAAATAAAATCTTCCTTTTTTTCCTTGTTTTTTTATTGGATATTTTATTTATTTACAATACAGATGTCATCCCCTTTCCCCATTTCCCCTCCCTAGAACCCCCATCCCATCCCCCCTCCTCCTTTTTGCTTTTATACCATTTTAATTATATGCAAATATTAAGGTCAGTTCGAGGTTGAGGGTCTAGCAATACATTAGATGCAAATAGTTGAGGAACAAGCAAAAAAATAAACACAAATAGGCAAAGGAAAAGCAAAGCATCAAACCCAATTACATGAACACTCCCGTGATCACTGTTTCTAAGGGCTTATCAGGATAACCAGAATATCTGAGCCTACTTCCCTATCCTAGCCCAAGGTCATTTTCAAGTCTGAAGCCTACTTCCTTGTTCTACCCTAAAATTTAGATTCCTGTCTGAAATTACTTCTTTGTTGTAGCCTAAAATCTTCATTTTTTTTTTAACTTCAAAGTTGAGTATGGTGGTACGTATCTGTGGTCATATCAAGACAAATTGGTAGGATCAGGAGTTCAGGGCCAGATTAAATGTCATAGCAAGTTACTGGTAAGCCTGAGCTACATGAAACCTAATAAACATCAAATATATATATATACTCAAAAACAAATATCCATAAAGGAGAGAGAGAGAGAGAGAGAGAGAGAGAGAGAGAGAGAGAGAGAGAGAGAGAGGTGTGTGTGTGTGTATGTGTGTGTACTTTAAATATTAGTGCTGAATACTAAATTTGAGTGGACTCCAAAGGTTATCAACAGACCTATAAATACACCAGTGGGTGTAAACAAAGGTTTATTTCAGACTCACAGAGCTAAAAATAAGCAGGCTGCTATGAGAGTGTAGCTCAGTCGAAGAGTGCTTGCCTGGTGTGTGCAAAGGTGTGGGGCCCTTGCTCTGCACTGCACAAAGAGAAACAAGCCACTTGCAAAACCACACAGAATAACATTTTATGTTGAGAAAGGTTTTATCCTTTTTATTCTCAAGTACCCTGAACTGGCAATTTTCCATGATTCTATAGAAAATATTCTTGCTGGGCATGAATTTTGCATGGGGAAGGAAGCTCTAATCTCAGTTTGAAAAGAATTTAGTATGAAAACAACTTAGAGCAAAAGAGGAGTTGTTTTCTCTTACAAGTAAATTAAGGCTTAGCTGTTCTGGTTTCAGGGGACACTGGGCTGCCTTTACTGTTTGTTTTAAAGCATCAGGAGTCTTTTAAGAGGGGAAAAATTTTATGGCCAATGATTAGTTCATGGATAAACACGTTTAGAAAAACCACCTAGGATACTTTCCTCAGGAAAATGGATTCATGAGCTGTTGACTAGAGAACCTAATTTATCAAAGCTCCTTTTGAGCCTTAAATTCTTTAAGTTCTTTTCAATGCATTCAACCAAAAGAACTAAAACCTTTTTAAGGTACCAGAAATTATGAAGGAAAATGCCCTAAAAAGGTTATTAAGGTAATTCTCCAAATGATCATAATCACTTACTTTGAGACAAATATTCTAACACCTCCATAATGTTTCCTGGAACTGTCCCTTTCAGTAGACAGGCAGTTCTAGCTTCCTCCCTGTAGGGGGATGCCAGTCTGTATCAGAGCTGACTAAATCAGCCCTGTCCTAACAGATGGTTGCTGGGAGTATCCTCACTCTGCAGTGCACAGAGAGGACTGCTCACTCTGTGACTATTCTTAATTGCCAGGGCTTTCAAAAAAGAAATCCCAGAAAGAGATGACCTGCATGGTCTATCTGTCCCCATTACTGATCAAGCCAGAAAAAAAGGGGATCTTCTTCCATGGGACTCCTGACTTCTGCCACCTTTGCCTACTGTGTATGAGTAGCCTTCCTGTTCTTTAATTAGCAGTTAGAAGCAATAAAACAAAGTCCCCACGGTGACACTGTAAAAGTCTCCATGATGACACTCTTAGATATCTTTTGCCTAGAAATAGCCTCATAAAATTATGTAAATCGCTACAGAGGGGATTCACTATAATGTCCCACAAATGAAAAATTACACCAAAAAGGTAAAAATGAAAACTACACACAGGGCAATTGGCTGTGGGTAGAAACAAAGAGACTGAAGTGATCAGGCCACCACTGGTTCTCTTCTGCTGAAAATGCAGTGTAAGGGACACGCCAAAGCCTCTGTCTTACAACATTTCAAGGAAAAGAGCTTCTACTTCCAGGACCATAAAAAATAAAGTCACCTCTTAGTTCTACATTGTTCAAAGGTGAGCTTTGCCCATCGTGGGGATTTCCTCTGGGATATAGGGTACTAGGAACAAGCATACTTAGCACACATATGGCCACGAGTTCAATGACCTGACCTGGGACAGCAACAGCAAAGAGGTTATCTTTTCAAATATAATAACTTATGGAAAAAGAAGAAGCAAAAAATGTGTTGTATATCTACTAGTTTCAATTTGGAAAACACCAACTTGCCAGTGCCCCCCCCCCAACAGAACTAGGACCACACGTGGGCAGACATGCTCCAGAGAGAGCTCGCTTGCCCGTCATTTCTCACAAGGCTTTTGCAGCCTTCATACAAGTTTCCTCTTCGAAAAGCTGCCACAGAGAACCAATGGTTCCCCTCTGGTTGAGCATGGTATTGACTGTGTTTCCTCATCCAGCACCACAGCAAGGGGACCCAGCAAAGCAAATGTAGCCTACTGCAAACTCGATGCCCTCACAGGGAGACAATGTGTCAGATGGAGAGGCAAGTATAGAAGCTGTGACATCTGTGGCCAGGAGTCTTCCAATTAAAAGTGTTTTCCTTTCTTTCCTCCCCTCTTTTTTTTTTTAATTCTTAAAATTCTCCATATTAGTGAACTGGAAACAGACAAAAGCATGAGTTCTACAGCAACAGCTGCCCAGACTGATTTTCTTTTTCATGGCTCACACACTTGGAGCACTTCGCCCCCAACGGCTGTCTTCATACTGGCAAACCCAAGAAATTCAAGACATGTAAACAAGAATAGATTGCCCTTAAATCCCAAGGTCAAGGCAGCATCTGTTGTTCTGGAAACAAGGAGGACTCTCTTTTGCTGGTTAGTTTATTGAGGCTTTGGCAGTTGGTTGGGTTTTCTGTTGTTGTTCTTGTTTTTAACAGAAGTAAACAAAAATGTTATAAATGCTTTCTTGTTCTAATAGGAAATACAAAGAATTAAAAAATCCTACATAAAAGTCCATCCATCTTTCAATTTGATATTTGATTTGCACATAAGAAAGACAAGCCACACTGTGATTCATAAAGCTGATAAGAAAAGTCATTTTCATAATGACCCCTTTCCCCCAGATGACATTTGGTCATTAAATTATTCAAGAAGCTTTTTTCTCTTATACACACATTATATACACATTAATACTGTCCACCAAGCTGGTCCTGAAAGGCATGTGCACCTCCTGTAGGACACAGATGGACTACAGCAAAGTAGGTCCTCACAGTATAGGCAGCTAAAAAGGATTTCAGATTACCAGATTAACACACCAGACAGAGACATAGGAAAATATATACTTACTGACAAACAGAACCAAATTGTATTCAGAGTCACCATTTTTTAAAGGGAACACAGTTCAGAACATGTCATTCAGTTTTACTCATTTCTCTCTACCCTGCCACCCAGCTAATTAGCATAAGTGTCAGCTCTAATTTAACCAATGTCTTTGAAAGTCCACTGAAACCTTATTAAAACAACCTTGGTACCAGGAGAAAGATGCCACCCCTTTTTGAGGCCTGTGCCCTTGTAGCACATGTGGGCTAATGCTGAGTTTCTACCTTGAATCTGTATGGTTTGTGGGAGTTTGTGTGTTTGCCTTATTTTAATACTAATTGCCTGGAAAAGATCCTCCAGTTTATTGAATTTTTATTGATTAATTTTGTGTTTTACTTTACACAAGAGCAATGCATTTTGATAGCACTCTCTCCTGTCTTTATAGTCCCCCCAGACCCCCATCAACTGCCAGTCCTACCAGGTCCTTTCCCAAGGTTCATTACTTCTGCTTTTATTCTTACTCCTATAGAACAAACATCATTAACCATTTCTGTTATACGGAAATCAATTCCCAAAAGCTATATTCCAAAAGGGGGATGTTCAATGTGAACATCCTTATAAATCATAGGCCAATTGTATTTGAGATTCACTGAAACATCCATGGAGTCTTCTTAAATGTGACTATCTTTTTATATTTAAGTAACTAATTTTAGTTCTGCAAATAATATAGGAATAATGCTCATTTAAAATCATCAAATAATTAGGAAAAATATCAAATATCACCCCCCCAACAATCCCATCTTAAGTTTGAATTCTCAGGGGTAAGCACTGTTGCCATTTCTTAAATAGCTCCTAGAAGTGATAGCAAGCATACATAAAGTACAATGAGTTGAGACATTTTATTCTGTCAGATGTCTCATGGAACTTTCCTAATTGAGTAGAATTTCACAATATGAGACAATGAAGAGCTGACGCCTGCACCTGTAGCTGAAGTCTGATTAGAGCCCAGCCCTGGTTTTTCCTTTGTGCTTTTGTGTGTGGCTGCTTTCCTGCTCCACAGGATGGGGGCATCTGTGGTATTAATCAGCCTTTCACTGCTACAATAAAATACATTAGCAGGTGTATAGTGACTTGCAGTCCTGGAGGTTCTGCCCACATTTGCTAACCCTGTTGCTTTGGGCCTGTGGTGTGGTAAAACACCATGACAGCAGCACTCATGAAGGAACAAAATTGCTCACATGACCAGAAAGCAAAAGGGAGTTAAGAGGAACCAGTGTACTCCCAGAGGTGCCAGCCTTGGGGCTAGCCTCCTGGGACATCTCAATCTAAACATTCGCCATATCATTTGCTATCTGGCCCTTTACTGTGTTTGGCAACCTGTATTTTATGATATAAGCTGTATCTCCCCTCTGTCTTACCAGGAAACTACTTCTTTGTATTCTGCTTGGACACCTTCAGTGGAAGAAAATTGCCAGACATATGCTCAAGACAGTAAAAAGTGGTCTTGATATGGCCTGGTTAGTAGGCAACTTACAGGTACTTGTGTTTTGAAGGTGAATAGCTCCATACGATTGCTCGTGTGTTTGAACATGTGCTCGCCAAGCTAATGGCTCTGTTTTTGAAGGTTTTGGAATGTTTAGAAGATGGAACCCACTGGAAAAGTGAGTCATTGGGAAGGAGAGCTGAAGACTTATATTTGGGTTCTACTTCCTGTTTGCTTCCTGTTTCCAACTTCCTGACTATAGACACAATATGACCGGAGACACCAGGTTCCTGATGCCAGTCCTTCCCTGCCATGACCAACTGTCCCTTCACAAACCATGAACCATGAAAACTCTTCCTTTAAGTTGCTTCTTCATACATATTTAGTCACAGCATAAAGAAAAATAACTTAGTCCTTTAAATTTTTCCAAATCTGCTATTGACACAGGGCACTTACTGCCTCTGCTTTGCTCTCTGGAGCCTAGTCTAGATATGTCTAGTGCTCACTTTCTTTGTCCTAGACACTGATACTTCTGTGGTCAACAGATGAACCCTTTTTGCCCTCAGGGTCCTCTGGCATGGTCTGTTCATTACAACACTGAGAACCTAGAAATCACAGGGACAGAACACAGTGGAGGTAGTGAGGAGACTGGAAGTGATTTCACTGTGTTCAGATTGAGACCCTTAAAAAATGCACAGTTACTGCACAGGAGAACAAGAAGCACAGGGAGATAATCTCACCACTCACTGCTTCTCTGTCCTCACACTCTGGGTCAGATAAATGAGGGTCACAACCCAGTGTGCAGTTAACATCAAACTGTTAATACTCTGCACCATCATCAAACTGACATTTTACATCTCATTTTCTTCGTTTCTAATCAAGTTTTTCTTACATCCAAGACCCTCCATGGCAAAGAGGAACAAGATGACCAACCATTCTAGCACAGCTAATGACCATCATTTGACACAAAGGAAACAACCAACAAAAGCAAGCTTCTCCATTCTACAGTGTACTCCCAAAAGCAAAGGGTTCATTCCCCAGCAGAACTCCATCCAGATGAAACTAGCATGATGCTTTCAATGCACATGAAATCTGCACGAGTTCGGAGTACAATGGAAGGGAGGGAGGAACCTGTGAGGGGACTGTGGGGGCAGAGCTAAGCAACGTCAGTCTCAAGGCTCTGTGCCTTTAAGGCTTTGGTTCTTTTGAGTAACTGAGGACATTCAAATTAGGTCAGCTTCTCCCTCCTATGGGCTCCTTCCTGTTCTATGTTCCTGTTGCTTTCATAGAGAACTAAACAAGCTTAAAAGGTCTCTAGAGCTAAGCAGCCCCTGGAATCTAGGACAGAAAGAACGAAATGACTTTCCGACTTTCCTCAGCTGCCACCAGCTCTGTTATTGTCACAGGGAAGGCTGAGTGAGCCTATTTTGTCTGGTTATAGCTGACACTGTCTGAAGCAGAGTCTCATTAGAACCTGAACTGCTGGGGTCAGGTGTTCTTACCCATCTAATTGTTGGTAATTAGATGGGCTACCATCACCTAACACAAAGACTTCAGTTTGAGAATTAGTGAGGTTTGGTGATTCACGGAAGATTTAAAATAATAATAACACTGGAGAATTGCAATTAGCTCAGCCTGCAGAATTGGATAAATTTCTCTTGTAAGTGTCCAGGTGTTGTGAAGCTTTGGGACTGGAAGATGAGCCCACCCTGTAAGAGCCATCTTCTTAAGGGGAGGCATGAGTGGCTAGTGCCACTCCCACAGCCCAGATTTCCTTGCAGAGAACCAGCAAGGCTAGCAGTAATATACAAGGGAGGGTGGGTACCTAAAGCCTAGAACAGTGGGAAGGAAGGATGCTTCATAGAGAAGCCGTGGAGTGAGGAGGGTAGAGGTACCTGTGGCTCATCCTAACAACCTGAGTTTGATCCTTTGGGCCTATATGGTCCAATCCTACAGATTGACTTGTGACCTCTACACATATGCTGTGATGTGTGTATGTGCATGTATGCTAAGTAAATGTAATGTTTTAAAACTAAGTTAGCTGCTCGTTAGATTAATTATGCAGTGTTTATTTTTAAATGGTTATCATGGGTGCTTGTGCCTCCAACTCTCTAGCTGCTGATACTTCCTTCAGAGTACTGTAAGCTTCACATAACAACTGAAGCAAGCACGAAAGCAAAGGATCAGCACTGCCCGAACTAGTGTCTTGAAAAGCTGGGTTAATTCCTTTCTCCCTTAAGAAGAAAGAAGAAAGTTTCCCATTAGTTCTTTATATTAAACTATAATCAGCAGATAAGATCTAAGCCTGTGAGTCTCAGACATGGGTATGTATCCATGCAGCTGGTAGACTGCCAAAGCATAGATGTCTATACCTCATCCAGAGAATCCCTAATTCTGGAAGTCTGGAGAATGAGATTTGCATCCAGGAATGGCTATCGGACTAATAGAACATGGCAGACGATGAGCCAATTGGCTCCATGGGCCCCGGTCCCTGAGGCCGCCTTCTAAGATGGACGCTCTTTCACTAGAGCTGACTCTTCAGGAGCTTCTAAAGAGGTCAAAGTGTGACCGGGTGACTGGGTAGGAGCTGCTGGAAATTCACAGTTTTGTCTGATGGAATACTGCCAATCTAGAACACAGGCCCTCAATCCTGCATGAGAGCTACAGTGTAGGGTGTGAAGCCACTCAACTTGGAGCGAGCAGCAAAAGTAAGCCTGCCTTGCCATTGCCACACCAAGGAAAGCACTGCAATTGTTTATCTTCTTCTGAGCTGGCCCAAGGCTTCACCCCAGGCCTCTGTATTCTATAGCACTTCCCATCACTAGAGATCAAGTTGGCTCCCAAGCTTGATTCATTAAGGACATAATTTGTCTGAAAGCATGATTCTGAGCCCTGTTCCATACCTAAGGAGTCACAAGGGTGAGGCCAGGTCACTTCTCAGACAGTACCATAGTTCCCTTTTCTGTTGCTATGATAAAACAAGCTGTGGAGAAAAAGACTTAGAGCAGCTTACAGATCCTATTCTGCCATAATGGGAAGCCAGGGGAGGAGCTCAAGGCACGACTGTGGAGGGAGGAGACGAGGCAGTGGAGCTGCCTCTATGAGCATGACGAGCATGGAGGGATGCTGCACACTGGCTTGCTCACTCTGATGTCTTCATTTAGCTTCCTTACCTAGGGATGGTTCTAGGCCCATCTGTCTAGGATAGTTTTCTGCCTACAGTGGGCTGGGCCCTCCCTCATCAATTGACAATCAAGAAAATGTCCCACAGATTTGTCTACAGACTATTCTGATGGAGATAAAAAAAAAATCTTTGATTGAAGTTCTTCCCAGGTGTGTCAAGCTGACAAGAAAATGAAGAAGAGACACACCTCGGCCATAGACTGAACGAATGACTGATGCTCTGAGGAGACGGGGGCTTTGAGAGACAATGAGAAGAGAACCTTCCTGACTGGTGTGTGTGTGTGTGTGTGTGTGTGTGTCTGTGTCTGTGTCTGTGTCTGTGTCTGTTTCTGTGTGTTATGCTTATATGTATGCATGTTTAGCAGGTATGAAGATGTATGTGGGTACATATGCACATTGTATGCACGTAGTAGCCAGGATTGAGGTCAGGAATCATCCTCCATTGCTTTCTCAATTCACTGAGGTAGGGTAGATTAATAAAACCCAGAGCTCCCTAATATGGTGTGTCTACCTACGCATCTAACTTCTGAGGATCCCATCTCTGCTTCCAGAAGTGGGAATTCTAGCCAGCCTGCCATACCCATTCAGCATTTACATGGAGTCAGGTGATCAGAACCCTGGTCCTTGGGCTTGCACATGCAAGTGCTTTCCTGGGTCTTCTCCCAGGTCCAGGGCTAGTGTACTTTCAAACAAGCCCCATGTCCCCTTGGCCCTGGGAGGACCCATGAGAGCCATCTGTATGAGCTCTCAGCAGCACTTACTTTGTGGATACTTTGATCTTCATTCCCAGCTTCCAGAGCAGGGAGAAGTCAGTGTGTGGTGTATAAGTCATGGCATCTCTGTTACAGCAGCCAGAAGGGCCTGAGGACAGCAGCTCTGCCTGCCTCAGGCCAGGGGGAAAGCGCCTCTCTGCGGCCACTTACACCTGTTAGCCATCTTAACGCCAGAGAGCAGCTTAGGAAGTCTGACAGTCTAAATCCTCCCCAAATTATTTTTAAGTGACAACTTAAAATTATGTGTTGGCAGAAATCAAATATTCAGGTGTAATGGGTTTAATTAATTTAAAAGCCTCTCTTTTAAGATGATGCTGTAATTGGCAATAAAGCCAAATGCCTAAAATACCTTTTGGTGAGAAGGCTTTAAATGTTCAATTATAATGATTTGAGAATCTTGCATGTGGTAGAGGGATTTAAATATGCATAAGCTCCTCGCCTCAGTTTGGGAGGCAGCTTTTGCCTGCTTGTAGCCCTTAAAAGGGTCTCACCCCTAAGAACAAAGGCTGTCACCGAGTTGTGGTGAAGCCTGGAAACTCCACAGAAGTCAAGCCCTGTGGAGACTGTGGTAGCAGCCACACCCACCTCAGGGCCTTTGCACAGCTGTTTCTGATCTTCTTCCAACTGACAGAAGAGCTGCTTTGCACTTTCCGTGTGGTCTGCGTAAGCTTCACACTGCTTTCTGATGCCTTCTCTGCTGCATCTGTAAACTGACATTCACTCACACTCGAATGCATACACATATGCACACACGTGCACACATGCACATGACTTACACCACACTTACTTTTTCTCCTGAGCAGTTTTGCAATCTGAGACTTGGATTATTTGAATCTTCCTTGTTTCCCTCAATTGTAATTCCTGGTTATACACTAAATACTCAATTCCAGGAAGGGTCTCATTATTGTCATGATTTAAAATGACTTAATAGAATGGCATTTTCCATTGTCCTATGAGGCATTAATACTTGCCAATGTGAGTTCAAATGATTTCTCACTAAGATATTATATGCAATGTTTACATTAAGTTAATGGGGACAGTAACCTCAATGCTTCCAGGCTGAGAAATATGCGCAAATCTTTACCCTTTCACTAATGAGTTAAGTCCTTGAGGCACTCCACCATAAATTCTATGACCTTCTGGTTCTTTCGAATGTCAAATAAAGGTAAAATTTTCAGATTTCAGGGTTGTCATGAGGTTAAGAAATAGCAATGTCAGAACTCCGTGCAAACACTGAAATCCTAAGGTGGTAGACAGCAACATACAGGAAAGGAGAAAATTGGCCTATTCTCATTTACCCAGTCATTAGCCAGCCCTCAGCTGCCGTGCGTGAGAAAAAGCCTAGTAAGGTCAGCAGAATGTGAACCGAGACCCGTTCGTCTCTACAACCTGACCTACTTCCAGCTATTTTTGGTTCACATGAACAAGTAAAGTTGCTAGAAGCTGATTCCACAAACTGTGTCCATTTAAAAGCAGCAGACATTCTCTGCCTCCCTTCCAGGCTACCAGCTTGTGGGAACAGGGCAACAGGAAAACAGGTCTGTGGCTCTAAGCCTCACTTGAAAGATCTCTCTGGAGGAGGGCCTATAGTGTGACTTTCAAAGTCTATTCAAAGTCAAAGGGCGTGGTTGAAGACAAAAGGGGTAGAGCTGAAAGAAAACTGGCTTTGGCTACATTCAGTTAAGTGGTTCCATTAGGCAATGCTGATTGCCCTAAACTGTGGACTCATATCATATATCAGCATTTAAAGGATCACAAAGGTGTGATTTCGAATGAGCATGGTAGTGTGTGTGTGTGTGTGTGTGTGTGTGTGTGTGTGTGTGTGTTTTCCTCACTTGCTCTCCATCTTAGTTTTTGAGATTTCCTCCTAGCTGAACCTGAAGCTCACCAACTAACTGGGCTTGAAGACCAGAGAACCTCAGGGATCAGCCTATCTCTCCCACGGCACCTAGTGATGTGGCTTTTGACATTTGTACTAGGGATTAGAACTTGGGTCCTGGTGCTTCCCTATTCCTTGCCTCTCCTCAGTCCAAGTGCCTCCCTTTTAAGTATCAGTAGATGTGTTGAGGGGTGGATTCAACAGGAAAGGCCTAATGTGCTGGCTTTCTCTTTGGAACACAGACATTCTTATTAGCTACTTCCCCTGCATCAGCCCAGCGTGTTCCACAGACTCAGACTGAGATATAGCTAACAGAGAAAAATGTTGGTGGCTGCTCTGAGGTACCTTCAGAAAGAGCAACGTCCTTTCTTTCACAGGCTACGGTATTCTTTAACTCAATCTAGCTGCTAACAAAGATCGAACACGGCAGGCTCATTTTCCCAAAGGAATAGACAGGATTAACGACAGCCAACCAAATTGTCTCTTAATTTTCTTTTCTTCTCCCTCCTTGCTTGCCTTCTCAAGGCAGAGTGTATAGATTTTCCTTTAGATAAGGATGTTAACTCAGGAGGGAGGCAGAAGGGCTCTAATAATGAACGAGTGGAGGTTTTGTCTTTATTGGTCCCAAGAACTCTACCTTAGAAGGAAGATGAGGACATTGTCTCTTGAAAGAACTCTTACCAAGCACCTGAGGAGATTCTTGGGTGAATCTTCACATATATCACATCTTCCATTTATTCCTACTGAGCTCTCCAACCAAATGTAAATGAGACCCTCTGCTCTGCTTTTCAAACCTACAGACCTCATTATGATCACAGGGAATCCATGTATCAAGCTCCCCTCACTACCCTGCAGACACCCAATAACAACACACACAAAAGCCTTGCCTAAAGACAGTGGGTGGCCTGTGGGTGGGAAGAATAGATTTGTTAGGCCTTATTTTGAAAGATGAAGACAAAGGCACAGACAGTACCACCTCAAACATCAGGGGGAAAAAAGTTATAGGCCTCTGGATTTGTTTCTGTGGCTCAACTTTCAAATTGAACAGAGTAGGCCTTTGAAACTGGGACAAGAAAACAGAGTGGTGTGGAGCTCTGAAACAACACCCATGTCCTGATCTTTACCAGGTGAGAAGCACAGGGCACAGGAGGTACTGGCCCTGAACCAGCTCTGCTCTTCCTGATAAGGAAGGAGCTGGGCCAACATCTCACCCCACACTGACAGACCTAAGTCACCCTCCCCTTGATTGCAGGGCCACCTCCTGGACTTTGCCTGAAGAAGGCTTCCCACTGGAGAGCATGGCAGAGAGAGGCTCCTCTAAATACCAATTGCTGCCATCTCGTAATATTCCCTGTGATGGCTTTGGCTTGCTAATGACAGGGCTCATTATTTTTAGCCTCCAGCTTTGGTGAGCTGATGAGTCAAAACAAAGTATTAAAATAGCACTCACTTGGTCAACCCAATTTCAGATGGCTGCATTTTAAACTCCACCATCAACTCATAGAAAACTGGCTTCCATTGCCCTGAAGGGAATGTGAGAAGGAATAATAAGAACCATGCTCAAAAGAGAGGCATATGTACCTTCTTTTGTTTCAAATGCACTATTTAGGAATCAAATTCCATAGTAAGTCTATAAGAAATAACAGATCCACCAAAATCATTTTGAGACAAACACTGAAGTGAAACTGGGTTTTGAGTGCTCCATGCTCTATTCTGAATGAATGAAAATGCTCACAACTCAGACTGGCTGGAACTGATGAACAGTAAAGGAGGAGATTCGGGATGACCTGGTGCTTACTGCACTCTTGAGGACCTGTGTGCAGATCCCCAGCACTCACATAGAAAGCCAGGTGTACAGCCCATGTCTGTAGTCCTATCTGTGGAAAGGCTGAAAATGACAGCCCTTGGGGCTTACTAGACAGCCATCCTACCCAAACCCGCAAGTGCCAGGTTCAATATATTATCTCAAAATAATAATAATGATAATAATATAAAGGGTAACTGAAGGTATTTACCTCTGGCTTCCATACATATTCGTAAACATATGTGAGTACACATTCACCACAGTAAATATATAGTCTATGTCTTGTGCATCTTTTTGTTCAGAAATATAATATTTTGTTCTTTAGGAAGAGTGGTGGTTTAACTATGGTTGACCCACGGGAATTTAGGAGATTTGGCCTTGTTGGAGTAGGTGTGGCCTTGTTGGAGGAAGTGCATCACTGTAGGTTTGGGCTTTGAGGTCCTATGCTAAAGCTCCACCCTCTGTGGAAAGAGAACCTCTTCCTGGCTCCCTGTGGTTCAAGATGTAAAACTCTCAGCTTTTTCTCCAGCACCATGCCTGTCTGCACACTACCGTGATTCCTGCTATGAGGATAATCAACTGAACCTCTAAAACTATAAGCCAGCCCCAATTAAATGTTGTACCTTATGAGAGTTACTTTGGTCATGGTGTCTTTCCACAGAAATAAAACCTAAACTAAGATAATGCAAATAATTATGAAAAGTTACCCCAGTAATGTAAATTATGGAAGATTTTATTGTCTTTGTTGTTTGCTTTGTTGGTTGGCTGACATGTGTTGACTGGACTCTAACTCAGGACATTTCATGTTAGTCAAGTCCTTCACTGTTGAACCTTATCCCCAACCTAGAACCCATTTTTAAAAATAAAATGTCTTCTAATTTCGAAAGTCAATTTCGCACATTGTGGCACTTCCTGGGGACAGCCTCAGGACAGAATGTCTGCTGTGAGTCAGGGCTACTATCACTGAGATGCATCAATGTCTCTAGGTCTCAAGGTCCTCTTTCACCAGCCACCCACCTTCTGATCCAGCTGCAGGTAAAACCCAGTGCATTCACCCAAAGAGAAACCTACAGAGGCCAAAATGAGGAAAAGGCCAGGTGCATCCATTCAGTCAAAGAAAGAGAGACACAAAGAAGGATTTGCAATATGACAAAAAGTCTTAGTTGGGGCAAATTGTGGCTGCACCACTATTCCCAGCAACGAAATACATACAAATATATCCCCAGTATGAGGGTACTGTCTCTACTGGCACTGGGGTAAAACCAAACCAAACGAAACCAAACCAAACCGAACCAAAACAAAACAAAAATAAACAAACAAACCTCAACAGAGCATAGCAGTAGATTTTCTGGGAATTCTTTGCAAATTTGGATCACTTTTGTCTGTCGGAATGATCAGAAGGACAGGGCTAAGGAGTGAAAACATTGGAAGTGTGTACACAAATTCCCTACAAAGAATGCAAGATTCTACCAAAGTTCTGACAGCAAAGAGAAATTCTTCAATGTTGCAAGCCCCGGGTGTTAGGGCACAGGTCCCAGCTAAATGCTTCCAAGGCAAATTCTGCTTAAGGATTTTGTCTGATCCTAACAATGGTTGGGGGTGGGGTAGGCAGGAGATGTCTTTGCAACTCTTTTTAATTTTAAATTCAAAATTAATAAAGTGATTATTTTATGTGAAATCTGGCTTCTCAAAAAAAAAAAAAAAAAAAAAGATCCTAAGACCTGGCAACACTGGGCCACAGTTTCCATAGCAACAATTAGTAGGAAAGAAGCAGTAGCTGCCTCCTTAGAGCTAAGAGACTAGCCATTTCCCTCAGCCTTACCTACCTGGTCTTGTGAGCATCCAAATTAGAAAGGTCTATGATAGGCAATGCTCTTCATTCTCAAGACTGGGGAAATTCTAAAATGGTCCTAAATGGCTCAGTTCCCCCTTCCCTATCATGCCATGGAACTAGAGTGCCACCCAGGACCATGTCCTATCAAGGGCAGTTGCATTATGGGCCAGTGTGCTTATAATCTGATCACCACCTCCTCCTCTGTCCTGGACACCTTTGAAGTCCTTTCCTGAAAGCCTTCAAGGGCCAAAGCAAAACTCCCACTGTTACCCTCACCATCACTGACATCACCCACTGTTACCCTCATCACTGACATCACCTCACTGTTCTCCATCTAACAAGAAATCTTCCCAAACCTACTAATGTCCCAGACCAAAAAGCCACAGGCAAGCACAGGACTCAGTGTACAGAAGCCAGGAAGCATTAGAAGCCTAGGGAGGAGGTGGGTCCTGGAGGCATTTACCTCTCCCTTTGCCTTGGGTGTGTTGCTCATTCCTTCCAACTGCATCACTTCACCTGCAGAGGCTCGGTGACAGACATCACAAAGTAGTCTAGATATCAAGGATCCAGGAAAAGTCCTTCCAGGGTTACACTGGACCTTTGCCCCAGTACAGAGGTGCTTAGTGGTGTTCCCTCTCTCCCTCTCTGTCCCCAGATGCACTGAGAACAATTAAAAGTCAGTTATCTGGTCTGGGCCTAGAAAACCAGTACTATTTGCTCTTTCCTGTAACTTCTGGGTTTACTTTTTTATTTATTTTTTTTAATTTACATTGTGTATGGTTGTGTGGTGTGTGTGTGTGTGTGTGTGTGTGTGTGTGTGTATAGAGGTCAGAGGACAATTTTTAGGAGCTGAGTCTCTCTTTCCATCATGTGGGCTATATGTATCAAACTCAGGTCATCAGTCTTGGCAGCAAGCAGCTGAGCTAGCAAGACAGCTCTATTTCTTTATTAGTGGTTATTCCTTGATATATTGAATAAGCATTAACGTGTCCACATTGTGCTAGATGCAGGGATAAAACTTTTCTTTTAACTTCAAAATATAAAATTACATTGTCAGCGCTAAACTAGGAAGTTGTCTAGTAACTGCTGTATGCGACATAAGCAAAGAGCTTAAGCAAAGGCATAGTACTGATAACCCCCACATGCAGGCAGGAGAAGGGGTCAAGAAAGAGAAGGGCAGAACAAGGCTTAGTGGAAAATCTGAATGGAAATTAATCCAGGAGACAGAACTGAGCCCCTACAGAGAGCAAGCCTTCTATACAGAAAAAACTGATGAGAGAAAACAAAGACTCAGTGTGCAACAATAGTTGAATCAGGTAAGCACAGGTGTGGCATGAGGTGGGTATCACAGTATGGGAAATGGGGTAAGCAATCACCAGCCCTGAGTTCCTTCTGAAGATTGGTGTCTGTTTCTCTGCCTTCACATCCCCTTCCCCCTTCCCCTTTCAGAGGTTACTACTGCCAGCTCTCCATTGTCTCTGTGCTCACAGAAGCCCCATCTTCAAAGCACCCTCTGCTGTGCAACCAAGGATGTGCTTCAGTGCTAACTCAAAACTTGGCATAATAGTTCCTAAAACCTCTCTAGAAATCAGGCCCACAGGCACCTCTGCAGTGCAATGACATACATTTTACACCTCATTTCCAGGTCAGGGCTCTGCCTGACAGATAGAAGATGTCAGTCAAGTGAACCCAGGATCTGAGGATAGAATCTCTGTCAGTATTTCCAGACATACAAGAAAGTGTTTAGGGGAACTTACCAGCCAAAGTTGAAGTATCTATAAAGAAGCTTTTATTTTTATGTTTTGAAGTTCCAAAGACATACCAAGCAAACACGGTTCTATCCAAGGCCAGCAAACCCAGCAGGCTAGGCCTGGTTCTCTAGTGTGTCATAGAAATAACCCTAGAGAACGTCTCTGTAAAGATCAAAATGGCTGCAGCAGGCCAGGGTAAACTCCCACTCCAGCTGAGTTCTTTGGGTAAAACAGAGAGAGATACAGCCCATCCTTTACCAGGAATTAGAGGCCAAGAGCTCTTGGTGAGACTATAGTACAGTCCATGCTGTCTGGAGAGAGGACACCATGGGAAGACCTGAAAGTAGTTTCTGAGCAGAGGAAGCAGAGATGACAAGTCTAAAGAAACCATGCTCACTCGTGAGCATGCAGTATGGACACCTGAAGAATGTCAGCAGTTTGAGCCCAGGCACAAAGATATGATGCCACAGTTCATTCTAGAGCATGGACTCAGCAGGCTTCTACTAAAGCTTCAGCTCCTCAATTTCCACAAGGCCGTTCATCCACAAAACCAGAGGTTTTGTCTGAGTACTTCTCACCCACTGACTGTGTCACCATGGTAGCATCTTCCTGGATATATACAGGCAGGAGTGCCACAGAAGGTAATCTCATCTGACCAGACTCAATTCACTTCTTGAAACTCCATGAACCACAGATTCACCCAAAGGGCGAACTTCAAGATGACATTGGAGTCAATACTGCTCCAATGACCACAAGCCAAAACAAAATAGGAACTGATAATGCTCCCTGAACCTATGCTCCTCCCATGAGCAGACAGGAAAGAAGCCATTCCTACAGAGTGGCTGGTAGAGGTATCTGTGTGGAATCTGAAGCACGTACCTCTGCAGCTCTGACGCCATCAGGTTTCCTGCATGGACCTACTTTCTGCAATTGCTCCGCCATGAGAGAATGAACAAGATATATTCTTTCTCACTCTGTACCTTCCCTTTCCAGTCAACCAACAATGGCTTGTTTAGGCTACCACACATGCAAATCTCCCCATTGTCTTGTTTTATTTCTATGCTGGAGGAGCCTCTTTCAAAAAGAAGGTAGATGATGTGCCCAGGTAGATGAATATGAAATTCTACCTTCCTTAGCAAAGCCATAAATCCCTTCAGTTCTCTAAAGTCATGATATTTACCAAAAGGAAAGCGCGACTTCACTGTGGCATGAGTAAAATGTCTATACAGTACCCCAAGCCCTATTTAAATAACATTATTTTCTTTTTTTAAAGATGTATTTATTTATTTTATGTATGTGAGTACACTGTAGCTGTCTTCAGACACACCAGAAGAGGGCATCAGATCTCATTACAGATGGTTTGAGCCACCATGTGGTTGCTGGGAATTGAACTCAGGATCTCTGGAAGAACAACCAGTGCTCTTAACCACTGAGCTATCTCTCCAGCCCTGCATTATTTTCTTTTTAAATTAACACTGGTTGAATGCATGCTATCTCTATAGCATTGTAGTTTACAAGAGTTGTCTAAGAAACTTATAATGAAGTAGGCTATTATTAGCCCAGCTTTTAGGTTAGGAAACTGAAACTCAAAATGCTACGTAAACTGTCACAAAGACGAAAAAGTAAGACTAAGCTTTTGCTCTTGGTCTGACAGCTGCGGCCACTATTCTCTCTCCCATGATTTTCTGGCAATGCTCATCTTTCTTTGTCTTTAGAATCATATTCATTCAACAAACCTCGTTTGACAGCTTGTTATACCGCACATGAGCTCAGAAGCTAGATAAACATTGTGAAATTCTCCGTATCCACTACCGTCTCTGTTTCTTCCAGTATCACACAACCAGTGTTTGCATCCAGGTGCCAGGCTACTGGCTAAGGGTGGTCCTCCTTGGTGGAGTAGTGTGGTGGTAGGCCAGAAAGATGAGCCTCTAGGCTCTTCCATGGTTGGAAGGTAAGTTATCCTGGTTCTAAGTGTAGCTATGGTTCATCTGAGGCTCAGCTCAAATCCTGGGCTTCTGATGGCACCTGAGAAAGCTTCTTCCCCACTAATTCGCCTTGAATCAGATCTTTGAATCAGTTGTTTTAGTGAATCCTTATCCATGGAGGATTTTCATTAGAATACAAGATGAATGTCCGCATCTGTTAGACTATGGGTGGGTCCTGAATTCTCAGGATAGTGGCTGTTTTTTTTTGGGGGGGTTGTTTTTTTCCCCCCCTCAGGTCCTCATCAATAATGGTTGTTGGTTAAACAGAATGAGATCCTTGAGTTCAACTCCAGGCTGGCTTATGACTGTGTTCCTGCTGGCTGGAATTCTGATATACCCTCCCCTTTTCTCTAGACTTGGCATGTCTACGTGAACATTTTGGGCAACTCCACAGCTCCCTGGATGTGCTGATGTCACATACCTTGAACAGAAGAAGAGTATGTCATCTAAGAGCACTCACAGTAAGCCTGTGCATGGACGAGCACACAGGTAAGTTCTCCATCCCTTCAGTCAGTCGGCCTCGTTGACCCTGCTAGTTAGTCATCATGTCATCACATGCACATACGTTCTCATACAGTCACATACAAAACCATGTGAAACTTCAAGGTCCGTGTTCAAAGCCAATCATCATTCTAGAAACAAAACTGGATAAGTAATGAAACTGCCCAGGTACAGTATAGGAGATAAACATGATGGGCTTTAATCTTTCATCAAGATAGTCTAATGACAAAATGATACATAAAACAACTATAATGCTTTATTATTTATTATTTTATAAATATTTATATATAAATATAATGTTATATTTTATATATTTATATTATAAATATTTTCATCATATAACATTTTATATACATGCAGTAAGATCATAACAGTGAGAAAACACTTTAAAAATAAATTTTAAACATGGCTGGAGGGGTGGTTTAGCAGTTAGGAGCACTTGCTGCTCTTGCAGAAGACCTGAGTTTACTTCCCAGCATCCACATGGCTCAAAACTGTCTAGATCTTTGGTTTTAGGGAAGCCAATACCCTCTCCCAGTCTTTGCAGGCAACTGTTTTCATTTGCATATACCCACATATAGCTACACATAATTAAAAATAATAATAAAATGTTGTTTAAAATCATTTTTAAAGCGAAAGGTAACAGGAGTCACCTGAGTTGGATTGGGATGATTAATATTTTTAAACTATATTTTCTGTGTATTTGGAAATTGCCACATGAAGCATATATCACTTTTATAGTACCAAAGAAGCAGTGAATGGAGTGTTATAAACACACCCTGCAGCAGATAGGAGTACACTTAGTTAATACCCATCAAGCTTCACAGCCATTTCATAGCCTACAGTTGTCAATAAATCTCATTAAGTAAATAGGACACATCTACTTTGTATTTTAATGTATCCTCTTTTATTTCAAACTAGTGAACAGACCCACAGGATGAAGTAGTCGGCCTCCTGATCACAGGACACAACTGAAGCCTCCATTACATCTTGTTAATTACACTTAGATATGGACCTTATTCATTTCTTCCACAAGACTCCCAGCAAGCTCTCTAAGGACATTCCTCAAATGCCTCATTTGCAATGGTGCAGTAACTGGTATGTCACAAATGACTATTGCCTTAGCTAAGATTTTTATTTCTGTGAAGAGACACCATGACCATGGCAACTCTTAGAAAGGAAAACATTTAATTGGGACTGACATTCAGTTCAGAGGTTCAGTCCATTATGTGGGAAGCATGGCGGCATGCAACCAGACATTGTGCCGGAGAGGGGCTGACAGTTCTACATCTGGATCCTCAGGCAGCAGGAAGGGAGGGTGACACTGGGCCTGGCTTGGGCATCTGAAACTGCAAAGCCCACCCCTAGTGACACACTTCCTCATAGAAGGCCATAAATGCTCCAACAAGCTACAGCTCCTAATAATCCCACTCCCTATGAGCCTATGGGAGTCATTTTCATCCAACCCACCACATCTATGCAAATTGATTTTCCATGTATACAAATGGGTCCCAGAATAGTCAGCCTCAGCTGAAATAACTCTGGAAAATAACCCAGCCGTCCAGTTGAAGCTATCTAGTCTTCCAGTCTTTGGTCACGAGGCTCTTCCTCTGTTCCTTTCCTCATACGCACATAAAGATACTTTCCCTTTGAGAAAACAAAGAAACAGAGGCTGGAGAGAGTTCCACAGCTCAGAGCACTTGCTGCTTTTGCAGAATACCAGGATTCCATTCCCAGCACCTAACAGCTAACGAATGTTACTCCAATTCCAGAGGATGCAATGACCTCTTCTGGCCTCTACAAGGTACTGCACACACATGGTGCACAGACATGCATATAAGTAAAAGACATATACACATAGGCTAAAAAGAAATAATATTTTCAAAAGAAGTAAAGGACATCTACAAATGTAAAATTACCAACCAGTGCTCTTCTGGGGTAGACGAAGCTCTGATAGGGGAGCTCTTTGAGAGTGGGCAGTTGACCCATCTGCATGGTCTGAGGTTTCCCAAATGTCACACAGGATGAGATCTTGCCCAGACAGCAGATAGCAGGGGCTGGGCCACAGTGATTTTCGTATTCCATCAGCTCACCTTCAGCATTCCCAATCTCGAGCCACTCAGTATTCTCTCTACCAAGCAGGGACTGAGAAGCCACCTAGAGTCGGCAACCCTTCGAAACGTTTCTCAGGAGAGGTTAGGTGAGCAAGCAGTGAAGGTAACACTTGGACTAGCATTTCTGTTTTAATAAATTTGCATTGGTTGTAGTATTGATTAGGAAATATTTAACAAAAAAACAAACATGAGTTCGTAGCTACTAATGCCATCCTAAGTAGATAGAATCAATTTAAAAGCAAAATTCAAAATTCACTTAGTGTA
>NW_021604564.1:13096199-13104248 GCF_004785775.1 Grammomys surdaster | reverse complement strand
GGGAGAGGGAGAGGGAGAGGGAGAGGGAGAGGGAGAGGGAGAGGGAGAGGGAGAGGGAGAGGGAGAGGGAGAGGGAGAGGGAGAGAGAGTTGCCAGGAAGAAGCCTTCAGTGGGAGAAAATGGGGAGCAAGCCAGAGCAAGAGGGAGTATAAAGATGAAAACGCACTATATACTTATGAAGCTGCCAAGGAGTGAATGAAATGAACCAATACTAATTGTCTGCAAGGAAACCACTGTGTGTGAGGCCTGATTTTAACTTAAAAAGTAAAAGAGGGTGCTAAAGAGATGGCTCACTAGTTACGAGTGTTCACTGCTCTTTCGAGGACCCAAGGACAGTTCCCAGTGTCCACATCAGGTGGCTCACAAACACCTGTAACTCCGGATCCAGGGTGCCAGGCCACTATTCTTCATGAGGACCTGCATTCAGGTGTATATACCTCCACACCCAAGCACATACATGATTAATAAAATAGAAGAGTGCAGATTGTGCACAGGTTTAAATTCCATGTTGTTATGTGGAGTTCTTGTGATTATTCCACACACATTCTCTGAGTTCATGCCTTCTCTATACTGGTCCCAGTTCTTTGGACCTGATGATATCTGAATCTTTATAGTGGGAACTTTCTAACAGGGAGGGGCTCAATAGTAAACAATGTTTTCTTTCTTTCTTTTTCCCTTTTCTTCCTCCCTCCCCTTCCTTCCTTTCCTTTATGTTCTAGTACGCTGGCAATCAAACCCATGGCCCTGCACATATACTTGGCTACCAAGTTATACATTCAACCAAGTGATTATTTGTGAACCTAGCAAGACACCCCTGAAGCTGTCAGCACAGCCACTAGAGACCTGTAGGACTGGGCCCCATATGCAGCAGACTCATCCAACCTACCCCCAAATAATGCTCTTCCACATCAACACGTTGTCAAGATCTGTGTTTTTATTAAAAAAAAAAACAATTATTTGGGTTTAATGTGGTTTATAAATGTTTTGCTTTGAATCAAAATATGACAATGCAAGCTGAAGATCCTCTGAGTTTGCTTTCTTCTCTTACCAGAATCTAGATCGCAAACACGTGGACAGTTTTCAAATTCACAGACTTCAGTGTTTGCCAGAATGTCCTGGACAATTTGTTAGACACAAAATATGGAGTCCTGACTCGATGCTCTGCTGTCTCCACTCCCAGAACTGGGTTTGAGAAGCTGGTGCAGACTCAACTCTGGAGCAAGCCATTCTAGAATCTTAACAGGCTTGCATCCTCAATAGGAATACCTGTTCCTTGCAGGCTGACAGAAGGGGATCCAAAAAAGGAGGGAGGAAAAGGGGGATGAAGGGAGGGCAGAGAGCAAGAAAGACAGGAGGTAGGAGTATGGAAGAGAGAAAGGAAGAAGGCAGAAAGGAGAGAGAAGGGGTGGGAGGAGGCAATGCAAGCCTAGTAAGGAAAAGAACATAGCTGGTATCTGAGTCGACTAGAACTGAAAAAATCTGAGCAACAAAATAAATAATATAGAATTGGAATATAAACCTAGGGAGTAAAACAGAATGCGTGAGTCTGGGCTACATGCATCAACAACTGAGTAAACAAGTGAGATAAAGTTAAAAATCTGTACACCTTAGGTAGACTCTTTGCTCTCAAGGGAGAATACAGCTTCCACTCTTTAAGAGAGGCCTATAATAGAAACATCCTTCAAAGATATGGTATAGAATGACGATAGATACGTTGGGGACCTGGGCAAATACTATCTAAGCCAGGTCACCCCTGGCCCATGTTGATTATTCGAACCTCAACAGAACAGAATAAGAACATCATGTTGCTTCCATATTCTTCCTCCCTCAAGCCCAGTATGATCATGAGAAAAACATTCAACTACCAAAGAGCAGCCCACAAGATACCTGGTCCGGATTCCTCAACCCATGAAGGTGGTTCAAACCAAGCCACGTGGAGTCACATGCCGTGTGAACAGACCTCGGAGCTGTGACAGCTAGAAAGGATGTAGTACAATCTAAGACAGGGCTCTGGCTGAGTGAAAGGACACTGCCGCTATCTAAATAAAGAATCAGCTTTATCACTTTAACTGATGCTTGAACAGATTCTATACTTGTTCTTAGCCCAAAGGCCCAGAATCAATAACTTTATCATAAAGCAAGCAAGCAAACAAACAAAAAACACCAATGCTTACCAAACAGCCACTATATTCCAGGTTACTGATCACCTCCACCAAGTGAAAGAAAAGTCTAAGAAAAATTCCAAATAATTAAATGGTGCGCCACCTAGTCACGAGGCTCCATCCACCTACATGGAATCCTAACATGTGCCAAGAAAGAGAACATGGAGTGCTGGCAAGCATTATGAAGGACTGCCATGGGGCGTGTCCACGTGTACTCAGAAGGAAGCCTCTACTCTGCAGACTCTATGGACTTGTCAGACAACTGGATGTCCTCTTGAGCAGGCTGCCTGCTTTGCATTCAGCAACCATGGCATCCCATCTAACTTCTGCCCGTTCTCCTAAGTGTGGGGTATGCGTGGCAGTGGGTATCCTCATGCTTTTTCTTTGATTTCATCTCAGTCCTGGTCTCCTCTTTCAACTGAGTCAGCTACTAAGATGTTGTTTGATGGTTGCTAAGAAGGTACCAGTGAGTTCAGATGCCTGGCTTGTTCCAACAATGTAAAAGGGTCAGCCCATGCTGGGCTGAGGTACAGCTCCCTGGTAGAATGCTGGTCTAACATACATGAGGCCCTGGGTTCACTCTCCAGCACCAGAAAAGAACAAAGAGGCAGCTCCCTCTTCACTGAATCCTGCTCAGACAGGTTACAAGGAAAGCTTTTCAACACATCTGGTCTGAGAAGACATGAGCGTTTCAAATGTGCTAACCTTCTTCCTTCCTATTGTGCAATTCAGCTCTCAGATATTATCATTTTCTAGATATAATCTTGCTGTATTTCGAATCTTTCCTTTGGAGAAAACAAAGTCCTATGATGCCCAGACCTTGTCTCCATTCATGTTCTCCTCCATACAATTGCAGCACAGTTAATTTTCCTTTTGTACCTTCACATCTGAGAAGCTATGAATACATGACCCTCTGTGGGTGGCTCTACTGGTCCATCCCAGGGGACCTGGCTTGACTTGGAAAGTCTAGTAACATTTCTTTTAAAAGAACAAATATTGTGTGTGTTGCTAGATATTGACTAGGGCCTTATGCATGCTCAGAAATGGACACCGAGCCCACCCACAGTCCTCTCCATATTCTGTCTAGGCTACTGAACAGTGTAAGACAATCCTACCACTCTACAGAGGTTTGCAGTGATCATGGTAGGTGGGCTGAACATGAATGTATTTCTTTCCCTTCTTCCCCAATGCAGTTTTTATGACAGAGATATATGCCCATTTAGATGCTGAAAATGCTTTCAGGCAAGAAAGTAGTTATTGATGGGCTCATTCTGGCTAAGTATTACGTGATCAGGCCTCACTGTGCATTTTGCTACAGCTCAGAACTGAGAGAGTCACAGGGCAAATAACATGAACATGGATTCAATATTCGACATCACTAAGATCGATCAGTGTTTAACCTGCTGAAGTGTAATTTCCTTAGATTATCTTTTCTCATGTCAGTCTTAAAAAAGTATCAGTTTTCAGAACTGATTCCTCCTTCCCAAAACCACCCTCATTTAATTATAATACACTTGCTGAGTTGGCTCGGGGCTGATCGCCTTGTCAAGAGTATGGATGCCATTTACTTCTTTTGAATGAAAATCTCAGAATCTGATTTGCAACATGCTCATAGGTGATCAAGCAACTCAGGAGTTACAGAGACTGAAAATGTATTTGTGCACACAGCATATGGCACAGCCCACCTCCGACACTATCCACACTGTTCCCGAATCTGTCTTTTCATCCCGTTTGAGGAGGTAATGAATTCCTTTCAGGGCTGGAGTGGACGCTGATTTCCATGGTTCAGCTGATGTGTATCAGCCCTCATGAGGTTGGAGATATGTCTTAATTGTATCCCACTTCCATTTGATTTCTTCCCCCTTTCACATACCCAAATGATTTCCATTCTTACCTCGCTCAGCTCACCAGCTTGTCACTTAGTTGGGGAAAGGAGCTCTTGCCTCTCTTTGTTTGGCATTCTGGCCAGAGCCCAGGTACTGTTTTCCAAGCATTTAATGAGCTAGGCCATTTCTGGGTTGTAACCACCAGCCCCTCTCTTTGTGAATTATGTCTCTTCTAGAGAAAAACTGAATACAGCAGCAAACTAGACTGACACTCAAGGGATAAACTGCTATTTCGGGATAAAAACACAAGTAACATTTATTTGGTTTGTTTGTTTGTTTGTTTTTGTTTTTTTTTGTATATGTGAGTTTACATTTAACTTTTGCCACACAGGAATGTGGGTGGTTGTAGCTGAATCTTAGGTGTGTGAGAAAGATCCAGAAACAGAAGAATGGAACCATCAAGGGTTCTGAGAAAATTTTAATTAATATTTGGGAGAGTGCACTCACCCATTGAATGGGAAACCAAAGCATGTTCCATTGCTGCTTCTCTGCCTTGGATTTTGAGATGAAAAGATGAAGTCTCTCACAGAACCTGATGTTCATGTTTTAGCAAGGCCCCAGGATTTGCCTGTCTCTGCCCACCAGCACTGCAGTTCTAAGCATGGGCCACCAAGTCTGGCTTTTAAGTGAGTGCTGGTGACTACTGCTGGGATTCAAGCTGTCCCCATGCTTACACAACAAACACTCTATTAACAGAACCATCTCCCCAGCCCAAGTCATGAGTTTCTAGAGAAGGCTCGAGAGTGGAAATAAAGCACACACAATCTGCTCCAGTGGAAACCTGTCCCTCACTCCCACTCCAACAAGTAAGGTGCTCTACGAGGATAGAAAAGCCCAGGGAACACAATTATAAGAAATAAATATCAATTGTAATGTACAAATAGCAAGCAGAGATCAGAGAGTGAAATGGGCTTTTTTCCCTCCTTCATTCTTAAAGAAATAAATGCAAAATGTTGATTTTTTCTTCACCATGATGATCCACACGTTTGGAAAATGGTTTTAGAGCCACCCAGACATTTAACAGTGTTCTCAGTACAAAGGACAGAGCACTCACCAAACAGAATCCTTAGCCTTAAATATAGTCTAGCAGAGCATGGAATAAATAAAGAATGAATAAATCATGCATGAATGAAGGGCAGATGGCAATGAGTACTACGGGGGGGAGGGGGAAGGCATGGTAAGCACAACAACAAACATAAGACAGGGTGGTTTACCATCATCGGGACAGTCAGGAAACGCTCCTCTAATAAAATGGCATTTAAGCAAGAACTGGAACAAGTGACAGGCACATAGCAGGGTGTCTGGAGGAGAGGCACCCCACGGAATGAAAGATCTGATACAAAGGAACTGCATGCAATAGTCTTGAAAGGCTCAGTAATCTACAAGACCCCAGTCACTATGCATAGAAACTTTCTCCTGTAAGTCCAGGACAATCTGTACTTTATGCAGAAAACTGTTGAAAACGTGTTACTTAACCTTCTCACCTATCAGAGACATGAGCTGTAATGAAATCTCTGATCATCGAATGCATTTGCTCATGCACACACTCAGCATGTAAGCCATCTAGCAATTCTACACCTCCACTCATACCCTCCAGCTAGGCACAGTACCCGGGGCTGAGAATCCTGTGTGAGCACAGCAGACAGGTCCAAGCCATCGTAGACCCACAGCTTGATGTGGCTATTTCTTAACATAGTGAAAGGTGCTAGGAACTGCAGGAACTAGGAGCTAAGACAGTGTCTCGGCATTTCTAGAGGATAAGGAAAGATTTTACAAGGAAGTAACATGGAATTCATAAGAAGAGAACATTCTAGAAAGAAGGCAGGAGACCCTGAAGTAGAAAGGAGCAAGTTGAGTTTGCTATATTAAAAGAGGCATTTCTAGATCTCAGAGAGTGATGATAAGTAGCAAAATAACTCAATCTGGACACCGGGGCAGAGATCAGATGGAAATGGGCCTCGTATAGTTGTGACCAGATGGGACACCATTAAAGAGGCTTTAGGCAGGACAGAAATCAGACCAAATAAGCAGTGTAACGTCATACTACTGGCTGCACAATGGGGAAATAGGGGCCACAAGGTAATGTCAGTGGACAGGCCACTGCAGGCATTCAGATGAGAGACTTCCATTGTCCTGACACTGAAAATATCAAGGGAAATTAAGGGCTATTAAGTAATAGAATGAGCTGGTCTCGGGAATGAACTCAAGTACAGGACAAGATGATCTTCTAGGGGACTCCTATTTAGTTTTTTAAGTCATAATATTCTATTCATTTCATTATGTACTTGAGTAGAAAAAGAAAAAAAATTAAAGACATCCCAGCTCAGGCACCAAACACAGTATACAAAATCTCTCTTCTCTTTGGTAACCAGGCTGCTTCTAAGTCATGTCTGGATCCTAGATTTGGAACTCATGGTACCCACACAATTCGATAGCCCTTGGCTGAGAAGTCAGCAGCTACATCAGACTCAAGAGAAGTAAGTTCTTAGCCAAATAACCCCTCTGTTTCAACTCTATTAGGATGAAACTTAGCTGATCATACCTACAAGGATACCAAGCCAAGTGGCTGACTCATTGACATTCTCTTTTCAAGAGAACATAAGCAAAGATGCTTTTAAACAGGATATTTTTAAATTATGTGTACTGGTGTGTAGGTATGTCCATGTGAGTGTAGGGGTCTGCAGAGATCAGAAGAAGGTATCAGGGACCCTGGAACTGGAGTTACAGACAGTTATAAGTTGATAAATGTGGATGCTGGGAACTGACCCCACATCCTCATAACAGGCTGCCCAATCTCTCCAGCCTCACAAAGATCTTTTAAAACAAAACAGAACGCCATAAAACATATAATCCATAGGCGGAGCAGCGCAAGCAATCTGGAAGATTTTCTAGTATAGCGCTTAGGTTTGAATAGCGTAGGGGAGGGGATGAAAGATCAGAGATCTAGTGTCACAAACAAAAAGCCTTTATATTAGTCCACCCTTCTTTAGACAGTAATGAGGGTGGAGAGGAAAGCTACTGTTTTTCCAATACCAAGAAGAGCCTGGAAAATAACTTCTCAGAAGAGAATGGATATGAAGAAGCAGCTTAGCACCTGTACAGACATGCTCCCCCTCTTCCTCCTCCTCCTCCTCCACCTCCACCTCATATTTTTCCTCCTCTTGGGTACAAGGGGAAGCTGTCCAGATCACACCCAGGATCCAAGAAAGGAAGGGCTACAAGTGGTCTGACAACTGAGTGAACTGTATGGATTCTTACACGTCTCACCAAGGAGAACCTTAGTGAGATTTAGTCACCTTAAGGAGTCAGCAGTGCTAGGATATTTCTTGTAGCTGAAAATGAATAAATCCACATAAACCCAATTCCTTTCCTTGAGTGCAAGCACATATGTATTATTTAGTCTCCTGCCTATGCTTTTGCTCCTGGGATATACCTTTCCATGCCAAGCAGCAGCAGGACAACATAGGACATTGAAAGTCTATCCTTCTGGAGCAATTGTCTTTAAAAGGATTTTAAATTGAGATCACACTATTTGATGGTATACAGGGAAAATCCATAAGAATGTTAAGGATGGAAGACTAGCTGTCAAATGTATTTTGGTTTTGTAACTTCCACTGTTCCCTTAAAAGAAGACATTTTGGTGAGGTGGGCAAAACTGGGTCACTGTGCATATCAGGAACAATAGAAAAATTAAGTTAAAGACTATAGGCTCTGGAAACAGCAGCAAGAATTCATGTAGTTTGAATACAAATAACTAAACTTTGAAAAGCACCAAGATTAGCTAAAATGCCATAAAGAGTGTCACCTAGTATATGAGCTACCTTCTTTCAAGAGAACCCCCAAAATTAGATGGATAGATAGATAGATAGATGATAGATAGATAGATGATAGATAGATAGATAGATAGATAGATAGATAGATGATAGATAGATAGATAGATAGATGATAGATAGATAGATAGATAGATAGATAGATAGATAGATAGATAGATAGATAGATAG
>NW_021604564.1:13066822-13096189 GCF_004785775.1 Grammomys surdaster | reverse complement strand
TAGATAGATAGATAGATAGATAGATAGATAGATAGATAGATAGATAGGGAATACCAGAATCTCCAGCATGGATCCAGTGGGGCAATCAGAACTTTCAGGCAGTGATCAAATTGCTTAATTTTACTTTAAATCATATATCATGTTTGTTTATAGAAGCAGTGATTAGTGCCCTTAAGAAAGTTAAAAGCCATTGTCAGTTGAGACAAAGCATTTCCCTTATCAGCCCATGAAATGATGCTACAATGTCTTACAGACAGAAGCAGATAACTGATAAAGGTTTCCCACAAGAATAAGACATTCACTCAGAAATGACATCATTGAGGGGTACTCCCAGCTGGGATGGTCTCACAAAGATCAGGCACCCCCTCCCCATAAACTAATCAGCCAGGGCCTAGAAGAGGCCTGCTCCTAAATCCAAGGAGGCAAGAAATGTCACAAAGCAGAGTACTTAGCTTTGATCTGCATTTCTATAGACACACTGTCCCCAAACTGCCTGTCTAGGATTCTGTTAAAACAGACAACAAAAATTCAAAATAATTTTCTGACTCCATATTTCTAAATATTCTCATAATCACTCAATTTCTTTTGCATTTTGGATGAAGATGAATGTATTTCTTTCCAAACATTCAGAGGTAATTTACAAGAAAATACAATTTGCCCTCCTGGAGCACAGATTCACTGTTGAGCTGAAGCTGCCAGTCATCCCAGGATCTTCTGGAAGCTCTATTCTAAGGTGATTTTCTTCCCTATGTAGTTTAAGTTATTAACTCAGAAACAACAGGCCAGTCTGCTCTCAAAGCAAGAGGGCCTTCTGTAGCTTCTAGAAAGCTTGATCCTTTCTCCTCCCTGGGTGGGTGGGTGGGGGGAAAATCCAGTGCATTTCTGGAGAACATGTTGAAGAATTACAAAGCATATAAGACAACAGTGTCTCAGTCCATGAGTATGCTATGGCAAAATACCTGAGACTGGACAAGTATTGAACAATAGACTTTGACTTTGCAAGATCTGGAGGCTGGGAACTGTAAAGTGCCACAGGCTTGAGATCCAGTGATATGATCTCAGTACTCAAATAAATGATCATGGTCAATCAAACCATGACCCCAATGTTTACATTCCTAAGTGCTGGTCCTTGGCTTTCCCCTAACAATAACAACTACTGGACATCTCTGTGTGACTCATGCATTCTTTATGCACTCTATACTTTACTGTTCCCAACAATCATGCAAAATAAAAAGTATCCAATAAATGTGAGACAAACATGATAGGGAATGCTACCCTTTAAGACCTGGAGAGAGTGTCATCGGGAGGCTCATTAGCGCTGGGGGAGGAGGAGCCCTGTTAGAGATGTGTCCAAGAAATCTTCAGAGAAATTTCAGACAAAGGAAATATCTGACTTTTGTGACCTCTGAACAGGTGTCAGGAAGTTTTCACCATGTGATTTATTTCAACATAGTGCCCTTGACAAAGACCACAGAAGAGCCAGGTGCTCCATAGAACCATAAATTAGGAGTTATAGTTTGGCTACAGCACAGACAGCATCTTAACTCTCAGTCCCAGAGAGAGCTGCAGGAACACATGGTCTCATCTCTCCAGGATGTGGGAGCTGCTCCTTAACTGTGAACACTGTCTTTAAAGGGGCATGCCTGAGAGTGGTGCATAGATATATGAATAATCTGTCCTATGTAACAACATCTGATACAGCTCTTGGAAGGAAGGCATGCTAAAATACTGAGCATGGTCAATCAGTTGAAGCAGTACGCAAAATAGTGGTCTGTGTCTCATTCTTACCTTCCCATGGCATGTGCCAATTACATCTTGCTTTGAAAAAGAAGACAATTCATTTATTCTCATGCCAATTCATTTTTTTAAATTGTCATTTAATAAATGTCAATTCATTTATTCTTCCTCTCATTTTTATGAATTTATTTGAGTACAAAACATAACAGCACCGGATTAAGTCCTGATATATCTTGAAGGATGCAGGGTAGGACAATTATTGAACCTGGAAGAGTTGGGAGGGTAATATCCACTGCACCCTAGCAGCCAATGTCTCCAAGCCAACTCTTTTCTCCATGTGAGCTCTACAAAACTCACAGCAAGTGTCCTGCCTATTGCCAGAGCTGAGACAACTTTGTTCTGCTCACCACTTGCTCAACCAGGACTGGCCACCAAGGCCTTGTCTTCAATGTTCTTAGTTTCCAGGGAAACCAAAAGTCAAACAGATCTAATGATTCATGCCCAGCATCCTGTCTACCCTGAACCCAAATGGGTATTTTTCCTTATCTAGGAGAGGGACCCAGGAGTCAAGATGTCTCTAGTCCTCAGGTCAAAGAAAATGCCCTCAGTTCTTGCCTTGAATATGGAAATGACCACAGTAATTACCTAGGGCATCTTCTTGAGAAGTAGGCCTTGAGTAACTGCATTCCTAACCATCTTCCAGATGGTGACAGACATACTGCCAGATGACAGGACACACTTGGGGTGAGGAGGATCCAGTTCATAGATCAATGCCTGAGCTTCCAAGAGAATATGTCCTCAAATATTTAAAATTTTCATTCTGCATTGCAATCCAAGGTGGCCCATGAACTCTCCCCTACTGCATTTGTCATTAAAAACCAAATTATTCTCACAAATCTTTATTCCATTTTTAGGTGTCTCAGTTTGTATACTTTACTCCACTAAGGGAGGTAAACCACATCTCCATACATAATATTAGGCATCCACTCTAATATTTAGCCACATGTTCTATAAGGATCATGTATCCACAGCATAGGCAGCTAATGATTTCCATGTCTCCAAAATAGCAAGACCTTGACATGAGAGTTCAGAGCAGAAGATTAGCCATCTCTGGCTACTATAGATGCAAACTGTTTGCCACTATGTACTTAGGGCGGAAAATTGCTGCACAGATTAATGACTAAGTGCATGCTGAAGGAAACACTTTCCCATTAAAAATTCAGTTCACATTAGCATATCAATAGGAATAAACAAACAATGGTTAAGATACCTGAAGGCACTTACGCACAGAAGCTTTTCAACAAACTTATCAAATTTCTGTTTATACTCTCAAATTGTTTGGTAAATTCTTCCTCCTAACATACTTTGAAAGGTCAGGTTCCTCTCAAATCTACTCTCTGAAAATTAATAAGGTTTTAATGTACTCAGAAACATAGAAAGGGTGCCAAGGTTATTTGATTGGCCTAACCCAAAGAACTTTCTAGAAGAGCAAGATATTTGCACTGGGTTTTTATCTCTAAGACATCTCTTACGTGGAGCACTTTAAAGGACACATGGGCAGCGTTACTCTTTTTTCCTGTATCATTTGTAAGCAACAACACAGCCTTTTCCACCTTTTTAAGTGGTTAGAGAAGAGAAACAAAGCATGTCAACCACACTTCATTAGTGTGGTTCCTCCGTTTTAAGGGGATCCTCAGGTCTAGAAAAAGGAGTTCTAGGTTAAACTAGAAATGTTAAAGATTAGGCCACCACTCTTTCAGTGAGCCAATGAATTCAGCTGTTAAGTCTTTGGTGTCGAAGGGTTGTGAGTTCAACTGTGGGTTGTACTCTATTGTCAGTATGCCCTAGGACAAGTCAAACTTCAGATTTATCTGCAAAGCAGAAATGCTAAATAGCTTGATTATGCAGTACAAAGAAGCCTGTGCCATTGCCCACACATACAACATGCATACATTCTATAAGCATGTTACATGCTAGTGCTGGATCTATGGCCAAACTTTGATCTTCAAAAAGACTTATTAACCAGAAGTCACAAGGGAAGAATGGCCACCTGCATCCCACACTAAAAATGTAACATTCCTAACCATCACAGGATGCAAAATCCAGAAGGATCCTTAAACTACCCTAGCAAGAGTTCGCCTCACCTCAAATTCAAGCCTGGAAAGTAGTTAATATCCTTTGCCTGTTTCTCAGCTCCTAGGCTAATGGGGAGTTTCACTGGGGTACCCAGTCCTTCACCTCATCTATTTAAAATGTTCATTTTTCCTTCTAACAGTAAAAAATGGGAAATACTGTGTATAATCTTAAAACTTTTTAAAGTGCAGAAATTTACTATTTCTTATAATTTTAATTTTGGGGGTAATTTTTTGTTTTACTTTTCAGACATGGTCTTATAATGTAGTCCAGGCTACCCTTGACCTTGTGATTCTCCTCCCTCATCTTCCATAAACCCATATCCAGCATGGGAGAATTTCTATAAATAACTTGTACTTCCAAACCTACTGTAAAAGTGTTAGTAAGAAATGCAGTCTTTCTAACTTTAAGAGTCATTTTATTTTTAATTATGTATATGTAATGTGTATGGATATGTATATGTATGTGAGTACAGGTACCCATGAAGGGCAGAATAAACCATTAGAACCTCTGGAACTAGCATTAAGAAGTTGTTTTGAGTTTCCTAGTATGGGTGCTAGGAACTGAATTCGGGTCCTCTGTCATTCTTAATCAATGAACTACCTCTCCAGTTCCCTCAAACATCTTTTAACACCCCATGCATGACCTATGATCATACTACAAAGAAATTATGGTCTTGAACCATAATTGGAGAAAAATTCAATCCCAGGAAAGCATGGAACTCAGCTATTACAAACACCCAACTCAGACATAGACAGATGACTGATAGATGAATGAGTGGACAGATGATAGACAGACTGCAAATATGTGATAGATTATATAGACACATACATACATACATGTTACATAATTGGTAGATAGACATGTAAATTCGAGTGTAGATAAAGATGGTACAGAAACACACACTCTTGGGTAGCTTACTTACCCTTCCCATCTAATATTTAATACCAGACACTTCTATTATATCTACTCTAATTTACTCACTGCAGTCTCACTTGTGCGTACCACAGGAATAAATAACCCCATAGAGAAGAAGTTATTCCCCAGTGCTCCCAGATTCACGCTGAAATCGGACCACCTGGACTGGTCCTTCCAGGAACCATGGAAAGAAAAGTTCCCAGGACCTTGAGAGCCAATAGAGCAGGTCTTCCAGACTGTGGTAGCACAAGATGAGCACCTGGCACCATGGTTGTCTGTGTCCACACCCAGTCCCTTCCTGAGAAACAAAATCCTAAAATGTTTGTGTTCTCTGCCAGCAATGAGTATCACAATCCCAGGGAATATCTGTAGCTCATGTTCTGAAATTCAACGGTCCTTCCTGGTGACAGAGACACAGAGTGGAGTCCATTCAGCTTGGGCAGTAGAACAGACAGTGGATGAGGAACGATGTAAGTGGTGATCAAAACAAAGAGAGAAACACCTTCAACACAAGGTAACTACCAGAAGCTCAAAAGCAGTGGCCTTGGAAGCTATACATAAGGTGCTGCGTGGGATTCAGGGCAAACTTCACAGGTATAATTGACCATGATGTTATGTAATAGGGTAGTCATAAATAAATATTTCCAGACTAGAAAACAATATTCAGACAAAGAGCTTTTTGTTTGGGAGGTGGCTATCTTGCATCTCCATCAGCAGGCTGTGTGTGTGTGTGTGTGTGTGTTCCTTCATCCTCTATCAATACTGATTTCTTGGTCACACCTTAACTTATGACCTATTTACTCAGTTGACTAACTGTAAATAATAGTCTTGTTCAAGCAAGCCTTTTCTTGAACAACAGATAAACTGAAGGTCCCAAGAAGAAGGACAGCCACAGCTCCTTATGGATCCTCTGCTCCTCTCACCTCTTTATCCCATGCATGCTATGAGTACCCTGAGGGCCTGGCACCCAGCATCTCTTCCCCCAAGGAACACTCATAGAGGGGTAGGGGAGGTTGTGACAGGATTCTTCAGAGAATGAGTGGCTGAGGTAGTTTTGAAGATTCTCTTGAAGTGCCTAAGTGGATACAAAATGGTAGAAAAATATGTACTCAACATTTACTTCAGACTATTCCTTTGCTCCAGCTAAAATCATCAGAATGGTAGCTGGAGAAGGTTAGGATCTATTTCATTTAAACCTTTTAAGAGTATATACAAACAATCATGCTTCCCTCTAAGGAAGAGGACAGGCTGTCCTGTGTTTTCATTAACTTCCACAGTTGTGACACATCAAGAGAAAAGAGAAGATAAATGTCAACAGAAGCTGTCATTGAAATGTCTGATAATAGCCTTGAGAGCATCACTGGTGTCCCTGGGTACCACACATTCAAATCAAACAACAATTACACAGTCCTTAGTAGAAGCCAGTATGGGAGTCTGTGCCATGGATATTTCTACCTGGCTTTTGTAATAAATATCTAATAAATAAACTTTCCCTCATATTGTAGTCAATTAACCTCCAAGGGCAATGTTTAAAATTCTTTCTACCCACTATTCCATTGTTCCTCATCACCCTTGACCACAAATGCAGAGCCTGTGTACTCACTTAAGGCAGAAACACAGAACCACAGAGCAGGCAGCTAGCTACAGTGCCACTAGGGTTACAGGTTAGTGGACTTCCATCTGCTCAGAATACAGGGCAATAGCAGATTATTCAGCTGGCAAATATATTCATGGTCTCCAGAAAAGTTAAGATTCACCAATTCACTCTGGAGAGCAGAAGAGCACATAACTGCAGCTGAGAGAAGAGATCAGTCCCTTAGGCTGGGAGATGAGGGTGGTGGGAGATAGGGGTACCGGGGTAGGGTAAAGGAGGGGGATGAGGTGTGCAGCGGGGGCAGAGAATCACATCCTGTAACAGCCATCAAAGCTGAGGATTTTTTGAAGCACACCAGAAGTATGTTATTCCTTCTCCACTCTCACCAAAAAACAAATCATGAGAAAGAAGCACCAACCACATCAGGTGATCAGCATACAAGTTATCCTGTGCTGACAGGGACCAAGCCCAGGTTGCCTATTCTGTCATCGGGAACAGGCAATTCTATTGTTTGTATTGTTAGTTATATTAAAACGGGCTGTGACCAAGTAGTAAGAAATCTGTGATTAGTTACCTGCATCCATCATGCTTCAGTACATGGGATATAAAGACTAAAAATATACATTGAAAATTATTGACAAATTATGATGTCACTGCTCTATATCTATTTTCAGTTTAAATTTTGTCTTAGATAGAGGCTCACCTTGTATGTTCTCCTACAATTTGTGATCCTCCTGTCTCAACCTCCTGAGTGTTGGGCTGGCAGGTATCCAATGTCATGACTCAATTACTCTTACTCTGAATTGAGACATATTGAGGATCTACTGAATAAAAACTGTAAGAATGCCATGCAAGGGCGTAGGCAAACATTTAGGACAACTCTCATCTGAATTTCTTGCTGGAAATCTTCTCAGTGTATCTAGAGAATCCAGACAACCTATGAGCCAGACTGTAGAGGGTTTCCACAAAGGCCTCTGTGAGGTCTCCAAACACAGTTTGTTGCTGCTCAGATGGGCACAATCCTATATCCTCTAACTTACAGAGTCATTGTCAAGATTAAGTGAAATAAAACATATTTTTATGAAAGCCACTGTAATCCTTGACACCAGTGATTGACTCCATGGTCCCAAAGACACAGTAGAGAAGAAACCCAGAAAACCTATCTTCTCTTACCAGAAGTATATAGCAGGATCCTATAGTTCACATGGGCTGTGTATCCTTGCATTTAGTCACATAGTTTATATCTAGGACAAGAGACGATACCATTCGACTTGTTACCAAGGTTTTAGTATTGTTGCCTACGAAATATGACCTGTAGGGTCAAACTCATTGATTAAGGCATATAAAGAGTTGTAATTAAATAAAAAGCTATGCAGAGCCCACTGGGCATAGGCACTTCAGACCAACTAGACATAGAACTAGTTTTGTTTTTTAAAAGATGGACATTTTATGCACTTACTCTATAGCAGCACTAGAGGAACAGTAGGATAATGCCCTCGACCTGAGGGAGCTCCATGCTAAATCAGGAGACACCAGACAGTGAGGTCAGTGAGCTGCTACCAGGTGCCAAAAGGACATAGTACTCCACCAGAGAGGCTGAGGCCTGAGGCAGGTGTTAAGTTTATAGGGTCACTTGCCAAGAAAAGGTGGGGCTCAGGAAAGTGTACAGCTGACTGCAGTGCACAAATGTACACAATGTGCTACCCATGGGAGAACACAGCAGGAGCCAGGATGTGCCAGAGACTGGGAGAGGAGGCGGAGCTATGTTCATAAGAACATGGCAATATGGATCTGTTGTCCCTGGATAGGCAGCCGTCCCTCTAACAGGGCAGTGGGATGGCAGTCCTGTAGATGCTAGGAAAACAAGAACTGGCAAGGGAGGGAGGTAGACCTTCCTTCAAGAACATTCTTCTGTTATATGAAATACAGGAGCGTCCTGTGGTTGATACACTTAAATGTGTACTTAAAGAAGGAGAATCTCATTTATAAAACAGTAACAAGAGCCAAGCATGGCAGCACATGCTATGTGGTAGGTGGAGGCAGGAGGATCAGGAGTTCAAGGCTAGCTTCAGCTCCATAAATTAATAATCAAATTAACCACAGTCCAGAACATTCTGATGTAGAAAGTACAATATTTCTAAGGATTCAGTACAAAACAGTTGTATTTTTCGGTTCATCTCTACCTAACTAGGTCATGTTACTGTAAGGGAAATAGCCCGTTTCAATCTGAACACAAGACGCAGTGCTGTGATCATCCACTGGGCACAAGTTTGGATGTGTCTCCTTGATAATGCCCTCATCACAACTTGCCAGTGTGCAGGCCCACACCAGGCCTCTGCTACCGAACATGGACACTCAATGCTATGGATCCAAGAACTCACCATCCTACATTTACACAAACTGGGAACTAGAACTTGGAAAGTAAGTGCAACAGGTGAAGCACCTGCCTTGCAACCATGAGGACCTGAGTTTTATCCTCAGGACCCACTTTAAAAGCCAGAGATGCTAACACACAGCTGTAATCCTGCTGAAGAGGGAGGTTCCTGGGGATTGGAAGCCAGCCAGAAAGCCCTGTGTGAGACTCTGTCTCTAAATGTAATATGGGGAGTGACTGAGGAGCACACATGGTGTCACCCTACACACGTATGCATACACACATGCACATATGCACACACACTCACTCGCTTGCTCACATGTGCACAACTCACAATATACAGAATGTAATTTTTAAAAAATGGGGAAGGATGGAGCAATGGTTCTGCAGTTAAGAGTACACAGTGCTTTTGGAGAGAACCAAGTTCAGATCCCAGTATCCATGTTGGTAGCTCACAACTGCTTATAAGTCCAACTTCAGGGAGACCCAATACCTCTGGCTTCCTAGTGTACCTAGACTCATCATGCACACATACCTACCTACATACAGATAAACATCAGCAGCATCATCACCATCATCATCATCATAATCATCATCATCGATCTTTAGGAGAGGGAGGGAAAGAGAGAAAGGGAGGGAAAGAGGGAGAGAGACAGACATGCGGGGCCAGGGGAGCCCGATACTAAAGGAATCATCAGGACTGGGAACTCAGTTTGGAATCAGGCGAAAGCTCAGGAGTCAGGTGCTGGTTGTGATCATACAGCAGTGAATGAGCTGAATAATGCTACTGCCTTTGAAGCTGTCCTTAAAGATGACTACAATGGATCCATCTGCACTCCGAGTGTCTTTGAAGAAAGGAAGCACAGCTCTAGGCAGTGATACCCAGCAAAAGCAATGAAGTGAGTACCACACACCACCTCCTTCAAATTCATGCCCAGATCAGACTGGATCTCACAAGGAGGCTTTCTGGAAAGTTCTCAGCGTGTTAGTGGCCTTCCAGTGACCGCACATCCGTATTATGCAGCCATGGGCAGGTCTCTTAAAACAGCAGAGTGTGTTCTCCCTAAAGGAGACAGCCCTTCACACAGTTAGTTCCTAGCTCTTCACTGCAGCAAGCACTGACAACAGGTTTAACACTACAATTCCTGATGTGCTAGTCTGTTTGCGTTATTTAGGGTGTAATGGGAGCCAGCTACCAAGACTTCTTGCCTTTGTTGTAAATGGGATTGGAGTGGAGACAGAACTTCTATGCATCATCTTAGAAAATCAGCAGTAGAACATGGATCAGAAACTAAGTCCAAGGCCACAGAGTTCAGCAGAAAATGCTACACTACCCAGCCCTAGCCCAAGCCCACCCCCACCCTCACCCCTACCTGAAGTGGAAACTTAAGGGTTCTTTGGAAAATCAGTTGGGTGGTGTTTTATTGGGGCAAACACGTGAAGGAATGATTTGTTAAAGTGGACATAGGTATGAAAGACTAAGGCAGACTCGTGAAGGACTATTTCACTGAAGCAGACATAGGAGAGAGGATGTTATGTTAAAGCAAGCACATGAAAAGACACATGATGAAGGATTCTTTGCTAACAACATCAACACACATGTACTGCTCTGCCTTACACTGCTTAGTTGAGCTGCATTTGTTGGGACACCATAGAGAGAAATGCACCAAAAACTTCTGGTGATGTGCTGCAGTTTCCTGCTGCTTCCAAGGACTTGGGCTGATTGGGGACCAATGCTGAGGCAAAATCAGTGCTGAGGCAAGAGCCCTGCTGAGGCAAGCCTCATGGTGAGGCAAGGCACGTAGAGGTCACATGATGTTTGGAGGGTATAAACAGGACTGCATGGAGTGACAGACACAGAACTGAAGTGGTCACAGAAGTGTCAATCTCTGTCTGGTCCTGACAGAAAATTTCATCATCTTTTCACTTCCTGTCAGACATTCATGTTGTTATGGGCTTGGAGTGTTCCCATTGGTAGAGCACTACAGCAGCCTGCACAAAGCCCTGATGTTTTGATCCTTGGCACCTCAGCAAAAATAAGAGAAAGTTTTACTCATGGAGGCACTGTGGACCTGCTGAAACCTGGGATGTCTGAATGAATGAATGAATGAATGAGCGAGCAAGTATCTTTACCTTCAACAGAGCTGTCCCAAGCAATGTCACCAGGACAAGAGGGTCTCTTTATGCTATGTTAGGCACTTGGTACAAGGTATCTTGCCAATGGTTCTGTAGTCAGAAGGAACCCTGGAGACCTCATCAACACAATCCATCCATTAGATAGATGCTCCATGACTTACGATACGATAAATCCTAATGAACTAACTCAGAACTTTATCTTATTCAACTAACATACTGAGCAACACAGCTGCAACTCGGCTCAGAAAGCACATTAGCTTACACTCGGGCAAAATATTTGAACACAGAGTCTATTTTAAAATGAAGTAGAAAACATCTCATGATAACTATTGATTATTATATAAAAAATGGCCAGCAGCGTAGCTATTCAGACCCTCTTTCACACATCTACTGAACTGAAAACTCACATCATAAACCATCTGTCCTTAAAATGAAGTCACAGAAAAGTCACTAAGCTGCCTCCATACACACAGTCATGACGGAGAGCCAGAAGAACCATTTGTACCTACTCCGGCTCAACTTTTGTCATTGACCCTGAACTGGGTAATCAACAACCAACAACAGGCTTTGGTTAACACTGCTCCTTCCCCAAGAGTATCTTTTTAATTCTCTCTCTGTATGCATCTCCCCACCCTTTGAGATCAAGTGTTACCTGCCACACAATTACCACTGCTTTTGCAGAGCCTGCAACGCACATGAAGTAGCTGACTTGTCCTGTTTCCTGAAGATTTGAGGGCAGGGTTATGCCACATGCACAAGTGATGTGATGTTTACTGTGATGGTGGGTAAGGTTATAGCTTCAACCATCAGTGCATAAATGCAGTTGAAATCCTAGGCTGGAAATAAAGGGGGCCAGGTCTCATCTCTAAAGTAACAATATATGCCCCACCAAAAAAAAAAAAATGACTCCACCTGAGAGTGTAAGCCCTGACTCAGGAGCTGTCCATCCATGCTGTGTCTGGGAAGCTGGGAGGGAAGTACAAGGGAATAGCTCAAGAGGTACTGGGAGGAGTTACTTGCAAGGACAGAAATGGGCTCCAGAGTTTAAAAAATTGGGGAAATTACCTGGTGAATCAAAGCAATACAAATATATCACTATGTCCCTTCAACAGGGAGGTGTGGTCAGTGAAAATTATGCAGATTCCCTAGTCACTAAACACTTTGATCACACAGCCATCTTTGGGGTGTCACTGAACTTTCACACACACACACACAGAGAGAGAGAGAGAGAGAGAGAGAGAGAGAGAGAGAGAGAGAGAGACACTGGACAGCAAAGGTCAACGAAGTAAAGACAGCCCCAGGGCCTTCCACTCAGTCCAATGACTTGTGTTTGTCTATAGAGGCAAGAGAAGGGATAAGAGAGTGCAGCTGGTAGCTGGTGCAGTGCTCTGCAGAAGGGAGCATTGTCTCCGGCTAGCACACAGCTCAGAGAGCCCACAGACCTCCCACACCTACAGGAGCCACTTCTGTCACCTTTATAATTATAATGAGTGACAGCAGCAAACCAAGCCTTAGGGATGGCTAGCAGTTTATATTTAATGAAATGCTTTCATGAGCATGAATTCACAATGGCCTATGGAGATACATGGAGGGGAGGGGTGGCTCATCCTACATATCAGAGCAATTGTGCTTTCCAGTGAATCTCTGGCAAACCAAAAAGTAAGGTAAACAGGAAAACCCTGCAAGATGTCTTCAAGTCCTAAGTGAGTTCCACTCTTCCGCAAACCCCATCACTAAGGAACAGGGAATGCTCATGACTTGGGTATTTTTAGTAACTAAGAGGAAATATTATTGATTCCCTCCTCCAAATTTATAAAATAAGTATATCATACAAAAATTGCTCTTATCCTTTCAAAGTTTAGAATGCTAAAGCCAATGACAATTCTCCCTAATGACCAAGCTTTTTTTTAATGACTTATTGAGAAACTGTCAGTTTTAGAGACTCAAGGGGTAATAGCTCAGTCAATAAAATGATGACCTTGCAAACATGAAACTCTGAGATACAACTACCAGCTGATGTGTTCTGGTAATCCCAATGTTGGGGTGGTGGAGGAAAGCAGGTCCTGGCACATACTGGCTAGGCAACCTCACCTGAACTCACTGAGTTCCAAACCAATGGTTAAGCCTTTCTTATAAAACAAGCAGATACATGTGAAGAATGACAGTCAAGACTGTCCTTTGGCCTTCACATACATATGGCTACATGTGCACTTATACCTTCCACACGTACACACAGAGACACACACATACATATACATACACATACAATAGATAAATATTCAAGATGCATCGTAATACATAAATGACAATTATTAAATGCATTGACTCTTGAATTCAATTCAAATAATGGTGCCCTGAGCAGCTCAGACACTAGTTAAACACTGAATGCAAAGCATAACATGTGTGCTTCTGGCTTTGTTTCTCTATGAATGTGTCTCTCAGCTTATAAAATATTCTCTAAAATCAAGATCATGTAAAGATCTGCACGCATGTTTAGAAAGAAGAAAATTTGGCTGATCAGCTGCTGTGTCAGGAACACAGGGCTTCCAGGGAGTTTACACACAGATTTTCAGACCCTCCTTATCCTGCATGACCAATAATGGAGAATCAGAATAACTAAGTTGGTTCTCTTCACACAAGTAGAACACGGCAGAGACATACTTTGAACCTAGCTCAGTACTGCTCCAAAATCCTTTCCATCTACAAAAGATGCTAAACGACCCTCCCAGTGTAGCATGTCAACACGAGTCCTCAGCATCTGCACACCTTTCCTCATCTTTCCAGTCCAGGCCTGCATTCTGCTCCATGTGGCGCAATCCCTCTGTCTCTGTGCATCACTTTAGAGCTCTGCTCCCTGAGCAATGGCTCTCAACTGTGGAAGATTCTGTTTCTCAGAATGTTTGGTAGAGTCTGGAAGCTCTCTGATTTTCAAGTCTTGGAGATAGCACTAGTATCTTGTGACTTAGAGGTGAAGGACACTGATAAACCTTCTTTAATACCCAGAATAGCTGTCATAACAAAGAATTTCTAGAGTGCTAAAGGCTGAGAAAGCCTGCCCTAGAATAAGTAAGATGTGAGTTAGTAATGGCATTTTCTCCCTATAAAATGGGACCATAGCTTTAGTTTAAATTACAAGAGTCACAAAGTGGGCACTCAGCATCCTGAGTAGGTCATGTGGCTGAATCCTTCTTAAGAGTGGGAACTGCTTCTACTTCTTCTCATTCCTACACAAGGCACAGAGATGTGTTTCACTGTTACTCAAATCTGTAAAAGGGTGTATTCTTTTTATTGAAAGTTTTTATAGAAAAGCAAAACAAAATAAATGTCTGAGCTGAAGAGACGGCTCAGTGGCTAAGAGTACTTACTGCATTTGCAAGGGACCCAGATTCCATTCCCAGCACCCCATGGCAGCAGACAAGTATCCTTAACTCCAGCTCCAAATAATCTGACAACCTCTTCTGGCCTCCATGAGCACCAAATATGTATGTGCATTCGCGTGCACAAGCACGCGTGCACACACACACACAGACACACACACAGACACACACACCCCAGTTATCAGACAATATTCTCATTAACATAAAAGAAAAATAAATAAATTCAAAAATGAAAAACAAATGCCACTATCCTCGAAGAAACAACAACATCATGATACATGTATTTGTGGAAACTGCACAGTGTATTTTGTGTTTTCTTCACCTGCTCAGTCTTGACTGATTTTCGGGTCTTGAGCAACTTTAAACTGTCACCATGAACATGCCAAATAGAACCACCGAACGAGGGGCTCAAATCTGTTGTGCATCCTGCCTCATGACAAGATGCTTTGCACTTTTTCTTGGCTTATGCAAGTCTGAGTCAGTGTGGGAAACAAAGTAAGTAAGTTTTAGAAAGAACTTTGATTAGCATTTATTCAAGTGACCCCCACAGAAACACCATTGTCTTAGATACTTGTCTATTGCTGTGATAAAACCATGGCCAAGCAATTAACAGAAGGGAGCGTTGTTTGGGGCTTAAAGCTGCAGAGGGATAACAGTCCATCACCATCATGGCAGGAAGCATGGCAGCTGGCAGGCATGGCAGCTGGAGCAGCAGCTGAGAACTTGTATCTTAGAACACCAAGCACAATGCAGAGAGCTAGTGAAAAGTGGCACAAGTCCTTAAAATCTTCAAAGCCAACCCCAGGGACATAGTTTCTATGCTAAGGCTACACCTCCTGATCCTCCCCAAACAGCCATCAACTGGGGACCGAGCATTCAAATGCCTTAGACTTATGAACAGCATCTCATCTATTCCAATCATTGATTGACTGACTGATTGATTAGCTGATTATTTGATTGATTCACACTCAATAGTTCACCCTCTCCCTCCCTGCCCCACTCCTCCCTCACCCCTGCACCTGCACTGCAAGATCCAGAAGGCAATCTTTCCTTGAAGCACCCACCTCCTCTGGCCTTTACAGTCTTTCTTCCCCTTCTAAGACAGTGATCCCAGAGCCTTGGGGAGTGGGTGCAGTAAATACATTCCACGCAGAGCTGAGCATTCTACAGTCTCTCATTCTCCTTGTGCTGTCTTAAGATAAAGTCAAGGCCTTAAGCATCAGGATGAATTAAAAATAGATTCCTGGAATGTATCACAGATAGACTAAACCAAATCTCAGAGGGTATCATGGACAAATCCACACTTTTACTACGTCTCCATATATTCATTCTGCCAACAGCCTGAAGCCCACAAAATTGTTCAAACCTATTTTTTAAATTCCTATCACATAGACAGACCAGTTAACATAAAGCTCATGTTCACCCCCTCACACATACACACAATAAAACTCAAGCAGAATATTTGATTTATTCTTTGAAAAACATACAGACAAATATTTTATGGAAAGTGTCGAAAAAGGAAAGATATATAAAAAGAATTATGAAGGGAAACAGCTCAATTGTGCATCTCACACATCACTATCCACTGTCTGTTAGACAAGGATGCTGTGATACGCTCTTAAGGAGAGAAGGCTCAAATGCATTTGCCTTATTTACGTATTTGAATTGTTTAGTGTGTATGTAAGTAAAAACTAACACAATCCAGAGTAATCACTAAGTCAATACAGCAAATTGCTGCAGTTGAGAAAATCTAAACCTGGGAGAAGCTGAAGTGGTAGGTGGGGAAAGTGCTTTCCTGGGCAGGAACATCAGAGGGGAGGCCTTCGAAGAAGGGGTGAGTATTGAAAGAAGAAATGGCAAAGTGTTCACAGCAGAGAGTACTACAACTTCAAAGGCCCCAAAGTGAGAACATAGTTCCTGAGAAACTATGAGAGAAATTAAATAATATGTGCCAAAAGCTTAAGAAAGGTAAAATCACTGGCATGCATAAAATATTTTAATAAATGGAGCTGGAGAGATGGGTTCGGGTTAAGAACATCCACTGCTTTTACAGAGGACCTGAGCTCAGTTCCAACCACACCAATATGGTGGCTCAGAACCATCATTAACTCAAGTACCATGGAATCTGATGCCCTCTTCTGGCCTCTGTGAACACCAAGCATACATATGGTGCACATACTCAAGTGCAGGCAAAACACTCGTTCACATAAAAGTTAAAAAAGAATTGAAGATCAGAAGATAGGAAAATGGAAATCTTTGGATATACATGAGCCACTGAGACTCTGGTGCCTGGAGGAAAGAAGAGAGGAATGCGTGTCTAGAGCGAGGGAAGGGAGTCTTCAGGCCTCGGAAGGATGTAAATCCTGATGAAAGAAGATTGCGCTTCAGATTCTAAGGGTTTGAAGTGTGGTTGAGATAAAACACATGTCAGGAAGGCAGAATTTCAGTTCAGCAAGATAACAAACATTTGCCAGAGAAGCAGGAAAATGAGCTGCCTGGAAATTAATGAGATCCGTGTGACCAGAGGTGATTGTGAGAACAGCCTCTGGCAGAGGACTGATTGGGGGAAATGACCTGTGACACTCTTAGAACCCTTTGAAAACACACATGTTCCCCCTGGCTTTCTCATTTTAGTTTCTTTTTCCTTTTCTGTGATCCTAAGACTAAAACAACTTAAGGGAGAAAGGCTTTATTCTGGCTGACAGTTCAAGGTATGATCCATCATGGTAAGAAAATCAAGTCAGCTTACAGCAGTGGGTCACAGAGAAGCAAAGATCAGGAAGCAATACATGATGGATGCAAGTGGTCACTCGGCTCCATTTCTCTATCTGTACAGCCCAGGGTGCCAGCCAGGGAATGGTGTCACCTATAGTATTTAGACCTTCTCACTAAAAATCAACAAGATAATCTTGTCAGGTAGGGGAAGTGCACACCTTTAATTCTAGCACTCTTGGGAGGCAGAGCCAGACTGATCTCTGAGTTCGAGGCCACAAGCCTAGTTTAGAATGAGTTCCAGAACAGCTAGGACTCCACAGAGAAACCTTGTCTCCAAAACACAAACAAACAAACAAACAAACAAACAATTCCCCACCTCCAAGAAACAACCCAAGATAATCTCATGACAGGTGAGTCCACAGCCTATCTCCTGTGTGAATCTAGATCCTGTTAAGTTGACAATTAACAGTATATTTCAACATTCCTAAGCACTAAAACCAACATATTTTAACCTTCCTAATCTCAGAGAGGATTGAAAAGAGAGACATGAAAGCTATTGATGAATCAGGGTATTCCTACCAGAGTTTGTCACCCCAGGATACAATGTGTCTCCAACTTTGCAGTAACAGTAACACCTCAAGATGGAAATTAAGAAACAAGATAGACAATATCCATTATAAATATGAGGCCAGTTTTGCTAATAACTGTAGCTAATTATTTTGACTTATTAAAACAATCACCCTATATTGTAGCATCCTCCATGGCCTCATATATTTGAAGCACCAGTTGTTGGTGCTTTGGGGAAGTGTTTGGAAACTTTAAAGGGTATAGCCTTGCTTTAAGAAGTGTATCACTGGGGTGGGGTTGAGGATTCAGAGCCTGGCTCCATTTCCTGCTTGCTGCCTCTCTGCTTCCTGGTATCATACATCCCTGAAGGAATGGAGATCTAGCTCTCTATAAGAAGCCACAATAAATTATTCCATTTGGAAGTCCCTTTTGATCATGATTACACAAAGAAAAAAGTAATTAATACATTCTGTTTTACCAAAATGTGTCCAGAGGCCATTAGATTTCCAACAGGTGACAGGCTGATAAATCCCAAAACCTTTAGCAAAATGGTGTGTGCCATTGTGCTGGTTTGGTTTTAGATTGTCTATTTTGGGAGAGGTTTTATAATGTTGAATGTAATTTGTTCTTTTTGCCTATCATTTATCACATGTAACTAAGTCCTTATTAACTATAACAACCTATGCTTTATGTATGGGCTTTGCCAATATACAGAACGTTAGGTTCCTCGCCCAGCACCACAGAATCTATCGAGAAAAACTACTCTCATACCTATGATTCTTATGATTTGTTTAGAGATTATTTTGTCATAAGTTATACAAGCCACTTTCCTGCAAGTAAATACTGTACTTTAAGCATATTCTCCTTTATAACCCACTACCTCCCTTTCAATTACTTTGTAGTTATTTTTTTATTTTATGTGTATATTTGCCTATATGTATGTCTGTGCATGATGTGCATGCCTGATACTCTCAGAGGCCAGAAGAGAGTGTCAGTTCCCACAAACTGGAATTAGAGTTGTGAGCCACCATGTGGGTGCTGAGAATCAAACCTGAGTTCTCTGCAAGAGGAACCAGTGCTCTTAAACATGGAGAGCCATTTCTCCCCTCCTCCTTGGTTTGTCTTAGATTGGATGGTATAGACACAGGGAGATACTGTTCTCATTAAAAAGTCCTAGTGAAAAATATATTTTGAATTATTAACCTATCCATCTAGTAGTTAAATTTAAAAATAAAACTAATTCAAATCACTACTTGATTACTACGACCAAACCAAACTGTTAAAGATAGTTCTTCTGAAGAGCATGTGAGCATAGCCTAGGCTGGGGAGTGAGACTCAGGTGATTTTGAAAAGCCATTTATTGTCTTTTATAAAAAATATTTCTATTTCTAATCTAGATGCATCTGTCTCTGATATAGATGCAGCTCAGGAATACTTTTAAAGGCTATATGTACTTTCTACTTATCATATGACCTATGTTCTTAAAAGCTACTTGAAAATAAAATTATACTATGACTCTCATAGGAGAAATTAATATGAACAACATTCTATAAAATAAAGGTTATTCAGTTTTCATAATATCAGATATTACTTTCAGAAGCTCAGGATCACTAACAAGTAAGTTCACAGAATTAATTGAATTATAACAATTAACAGGTTTAATAATTAATGTAGAGAAAATATTTGTTATACAATTGTATGTAGAAGGATTCCTTCCCAAGGCTATAAAATATCTATGTATATCTATGGTATTTTAGCAATGTGGCTATTTCACAGAAACTATAAATGTATGGCATGAAAAGTCAGTCCCCAGCTTTCTTTGCCTAAGGTATTCATTTTGTAAGCTCAGGTTTTGATGCTGTGTTTTAATCTGTTAGCATTCAGACAACAGCAGAACTGCTTTGGTCCTGAGATAACACAGCCATCTCTGTTTATGAGGAATGCCACCTATCATAACCCAGGAGCCTAAAACACAAATGCAGAACTGAGCAAGAAGCTTCACTTCTTATGTCAGCTCAGGTCTCCACAGCTTTTCCAACTAGAGTCTCACTGGACTCAATTTTGAGAAACTGTGACAGCCACAAAACAGCAAATATCACCGTGAAAGAGACCATATCTCTTGCCCCCAAATCACATGCCCCAACCATGACCTTTCTTTGCAATCTCCCTTTTTAATAAAAAGCACCAAGAGCTGTAACCTTAAAAAGAAACTTGTTGAGATTTTTAATTGTTTTTTTTAATGCAATATCATGGAATTAGAGATAATTCTGAATTTTCCAAAAAAAAATCTTGTTTATAACTGAATGTTGTATGTATTATAATTGAATATTGTATGTATTATTTTATGATTATTGTGACAAAATATTGGGGGGGGAAACTTAAAGAAGAACAGATTTATTTTGGCTCACAGTTTGAAGACTACAGTCCATCTAGGTGGAGAAGGTTCTACAGTAGGAATGTGAGGTAGCTGGCCATACCACATTCCAGTCAAAGGCAAAGCATGAGGGATACTGGTACTCGGCACACTGTCTCCTGTTTATTCTGTCTAGGACCCTAACAAATGCAAGGGTGCTACACAATTTAGGGTAGGCTTCCTACCTCAATTAACCTAATCTAGACACACCCTCACAGATATGCTCAGAGGCCTGTGTCCTAGGTGATCCCGGATCCCATCACGTTGATATTAACCCCATTCCTTTGTTCTAGCCTCTTGCAGGGTTATGCAGTTCTACCTGCTGGAGTAGTTGATGAAGCTTTTCAGCGTCTCCTAAATGTCTGTTCTATAGTGGGACGCATCCTTCAAGACCATCCTGAAACCAGTGCTCTCCTGCTGTTGCTCTACCACATTGACAAGAAGTCCGGAGTCATTTTCTGCCTAGAATAGAGCTCACTTCGTTAGCCATGTTACATCGCAAGCTCAATCCAATTTCTCACACTGCAATAACACAATCATCCAACCTAATTATCTTCATTGCAAGTATTTAAAAGCACTTTCTGAGAGATATTTCTCTCTGTGTCGGGCAGGATGAACATCAAGTGAACAGCTTATGGCGTCTTCATTTTGTTTGTTTGTAAGGGCTTGACACTTTAGGAAATAGTTGCTTCTGACAAAGGAGAAATTGTCTCTCACCCATGTGGTTATCGAAAAGTGACTTCCTCGTCAATAACAGCCTCCGTGAATAACCAGAGTCTCACAATACCTTAAGCACACATGCACTTTTGACATTCTGCAGAGTTGAGAATACGGCAGTCTGCATGACTTTTACAACGTTTTGAATAAATCAAAGGGGGTTTAGGGATCCAAGAAGGAATTTAAAAATTAAAAAAAAACAAGACAATAAAAGATAATTTGTATTGAAATTCCATTCCTTACCACCATCACTTAGGAAAGTGATGGCTGCTCCCTGGAAATAATTCAGAGGATACATCATCGAGCTTGTTTTCAAGGACTCTTAACAATTTGTTTACCAAAAGCCCCCAAATTCTACTCCCAAAACAGTTCATCTATACTTCTTTTAAACCACCAAAAGAGGAATTAACCTACAACTTTAAAAAAAATAGAGCATTTATTAGGGGGAAATTCCTTTTAAAGGTATTTTTTGATTTGTAGGCAAAATTTATAAAAGGACAGGAAGCTCAATTCCACTTCAAGCTACCCTTTCTCCATTTGCCAACTTCTGGAGTTAATCATGGTCAGGTGCCTCTGCTTGTGTGTGAGCAAGTTTTCTCCTAACACCATGAAGAAACTCATTTGACGTGTGCCCAAGGCGAATAACAAATTTATGTCTGTAGCCCTGGTTGTCTAATTGCTTATATTTGTAAAGTAAATGATATCCTTTGCCAGCTTTGGAACTGGCTTAACGGTGCTTAAAGTAAAGGAATGAATGCACTTAGCAAGTTTAAGATAAGCAACGTCTGACACATCGGAAACAAACACTGGGATGGATGTACGGGGCAGGGGAACACTCAAGCCACACAGCCCTGTGTAGCCAGTGCAACCATACATGCATCCAAAAGGGAGGAGAATGAGCTAGCCATTGTGTGATTTCACTTGATACCTGTTGTGATGGGACACTCTGGAGTGTTGACAACACTGTAGGTCAGCATTTAGAAACCAATGCCACACATAAGCCATGCTCAGTTTAACGTTCTTACCTTATAAACTTGACCGTACGTGCCATTTCCAACAAGTTCCACCAACTCAAAGATCCCTGCAGGGTCCTGAAAAGAAACCAACAATCAAAATTAAACCACCACACCAGGCCCTATCATCATCAAAAGCAAATATTTACTTTTGAATGAGCAATTAAATTATTTGAATTTGAGGGGAGGGCATCTTTTAAATGCAACTACTAAATGGTATATTTTTTTAAAGTTTATTTAAACCACAGCTATGAAACTACTCAAATTCACTTTGCTTTTATTTCATACCTTTATGACAAATGTAAATCAAAGACAAAGGGCAATTATTTTCCATTAAAACAGTAAGAGGAATGATTTGTGAGGTGACTCCATGCATGCAAGCCGACCTGAGCTCCATCCATAGGACCTACTTTAAAACCTGCACACGGTAGAGCATGTCTAAAACCCCAGCATGAGAAGCTGGAGATAGGATGGCTTATTGCTCTCAAGGTTCAGTGAGAGAAAGGAAATCTTGTCTCAAACCTAACGTGGTCAGTGACTTAGGGAGACACCTGCCATCAATGACTGGCCTCCACAGACATGCACACATCCACACATACCACACCTACATCCACATGTGTGCACACCCACATACAACAAACAATAAAAACAATAAAAAAATACAAACAATAAAAAAAGAATTGACATTTTTCTCCCCATAGAATCAAGGTGCGCTTGTACCTCTACTGAGGTAACAAGAAAGGCACCAATTGTCAGAGGAAACTCTAACTTTTTAGACTATTTCTCTTGACATATCTGAGCCACTTACTAGCATGAATGCTGAGAAGAAAACAAGATGTGTTGGCTAGTTTGTTTGTTTGTTAACTTGATGCAAGCAAGAGTCATCTGGGAAGAAGAAACCTCAGTTGAGAAAATGTCTCCAGCAGACTGGTATATATAGGTAAGTCTATGGGGGTATTTTCTTGATCCATAATTGATATAGGAGGCACAGGCTATTGGCAATGCCACTGCTAGGCTGGTGGTCGATAAAACAGCCAGCTTAGCAAGCCATGGTGAACAAGCCAGTAAGCAACTTTTCTCTAGGGTTCCTTCTCTTTTCTCCAGGTCTGACTTCCCTCAATAGTGGGCTGTGACCAGGACATGTAAACCAAATAAACCCTTTTCTCCCCAGCTTACATGGAGTTTCATGGTAACAGTAACTGATACATTGTGTTCCTCCAGTGTGAGGTATCTTTCTTATGGAACTCGACAGTCCCCAAGAGAAAAGGGGGTCAAGATGTCCAGCTCCCTGAATGTTTTGCCTTGGTTTCGTCTCTCACCTCTGAAATTCTCCCCCTGCAAAATATGCTTTTCCAGTACTTACAAGGTAAGCGCAGGATTTGGAATTCAACCGATGAGAGGGGTTTATGGAAGTTCATGACTACAAACAGGTTTCTATCAAGTTTCAAAATCAAGTCAGTGCCACACAGTCTGGGACAGTCCTGTGGCCATTGCTACCCTTACTGCTGAGCCGTCATCTAAAGCAGTGGAGAGGAGAATGAGCAAAGGCCGTAAAATTCAAGTTTGAGGCACAAACTGTCTTTTACCTCTGATTCCTAAGCCTAAAACATTGCTTCTTCAAAGAAATAAACAGACCAGAAAGAAGGCTCAGGTGATGCAGGCAGCAAGCAGGGGGGACATGAGTATCCCCAGGAGCCACTTAGTAGAAGAAAATAACCAACTTCCATTAAGTTGTCCTTTGTGCACATGCACACGCATGTACACACACATACACACAAATATAAATAAATAAATAAATAAATAAATAAATAAGTATAATTTTTATTTTAAAAGAATAACCAAAGAATCCCCAGCATAACCATCCACAGAAGCTATGCAGGTAAGAGCAGGGAATGACATGACCCTGTGGGAAAAGTTCTCTTCTTCTAGTCAGGGACAGGGAGGGGAGAAAGAGATACTCAGCAGAACTAATTACTACCCCGCCACCATAAGAGTACAAAACTGCCAGGTCTAATGATTTGTCAAGAAAACCCAGGTATTTTTTTTTAAAGTGTGATCTAATTTTTAAGTGTTAGCCATTTAATTTAACTAAAAAAAATGTTGGGAGATGATTTTAAAAAGCTATCCTGAGAGTGGGGCCTACCTCTAATGGATACCTAACACATGTTATGGCAGGTGGGCTGGCAGGCAGGAGGGGAACAGACCAGGCATTAGATTCAGACGTACCCAGACCAAAGGCACCTTTAACTTAAGCACTGTGTGACCGTAGGAGAACCTAGAGGCACGGGCTAGTTCCTGGGCCTATAAAATACAGTTGACTTTTACCCTGTGCCCCATAAAAAGTTGGCTACCTATTACTATCTATCGTAATCATTTTGGGGTACTAATAAGGTCTGCTATAGCCAAGACTGGACTTAACTTACTATGTAATACTGTAAAAGATGACCATTCACCTTGATCTGCCAAGTGCTGGGATTACAGATCTATGCCGCCATGCCCAGTTTAGGTATGCTGAGGTTAGAAGCCAGGGCTTTCAGTTGTGCTAAGAAAGTATAGAAAGTGAGGACATAGCTGCTCCAAAGGATGGTTGAAGGGAAGGTGTTTTTTTTATCATACATATGAAGAATATATAATATATATGATATATGAGGAATTATTATTATCATTGTACATATGAGAAATTATTATTGTTGTACATATGAGGAATATATAATATATATAATTTATGAGGAATATATAATATATAATATAGATATGAGGGAGGGATGCCTGAGGCATCTGGAAAAGTCCAGAGCAGGGAGAGAAAATTACACACTAAACATGGCCAGCATGATGCAGGAAGGGCAAGAGGGAGAGGAGCAAGAGAGGACAAAGGAAAACCAACCAAAATGGCAGGGTTCTATAGGAAGGAGAAGCTGGGGGAAGGGAAGCTCATGAGCTGGAGATATTCAAGGTAGGGGGTGGGGCAAGAAGAGCTCAGGAGAGCCAAGGGCCGTAGTGATACTGAGAAGGCCCTGAGGCCAACATGAGCTTTGGTATGCTGATCAACACCACAGAAAGCTATTTGTCCAGTTTCTTCTCAACCTGGCAGAGTATTTTGTAGACTTTGCCACATCCCCAGCCTTAGTGACTACTTTTATCCTAAGGAGTGCTATACCACAGTATTACTGAACCACCATTCTAATTGATAGTCATGAAGAAGGACAGGTAGAGCTCTTGAAAATGAGTCTACACTAAACCAGACCCCTTCCCTCAATGCAATGGTTTATAGTCTTTCAATGACTCTACAAAGAAAGCTGAGGAGATGACTCGGCAAGTAAAGTGTTTGCCATGCAACTGTGAGGACCACCATCAGGATCTTAGCATCCATAAAAAAATGCCAGGCTAGTGTTGTGGCCCACCTGTAATCCTAACACTAGGAGGCTCATGGGAAACCCCCAATGAAAGCTGGTTAGCTATACTTGTTAAACTAGAAAACTCTGGGGTCAAACAATAGATTCTGATTCAAGGCAAGTATCCTATGTAACTATCCTCTGAGCCAAGCAATGGTCATGTTGAGGAGTTCAGCTGTGCCCATATGCAAAGGATAATCCCAGCTAGTCTGGATGACAGTCTATGGCCCTCACTTCCACCCTTATAAATGCTCAGAGTAGGGCACAAGAGTCTTGCCTGAACTCTGCTGTTTTTTCCACCTATCATGCTGGACTTGGCCAGGGGGAAGACCTAGAGTACACAGAGGCTGGCAAAAACCAGAGTGCAGTCTCCAGTTGTCTGCCTATGCATGGAAAGTCCGCACCCTTGTTGAGTAAGGCTTTCCAGGTGCAGCCTGTTTGTGGAGGAGTGACCACACCCCTGTAATTAACCCCTCACTTAGGTTCCGTGTAGGAGCACAATACATTCATTGGTTTCCCAGTGAACTCTGCACAGAATCATGCCTTGGTTCATCATTGAGATCTTGGGAGGAGGAGTAGATATTGTTTCACATCATCTCCAGGGAAGAAATGTTTGTTTGTTTGTTTGTTTGTTTTGTTGTTTGTTAGTTTTCAAGACAAGGTTTCCCTGTATAGCTATGGTTGTCCTGGAACTTGCTCTGAAGACCAGGCTGGCCTAGAACCCAGAGATCCACCTGTTTTAACAACATGAGTAATCAGTAAGCTACTCAATGTCAACCTCTGACTTCCACACACATAGGCACATAAGTGTATGTGCCCGCATACATGGCAGCACACATACACTCACGTATGTTTCTGACAAAAATCAGAAACAGAAAATTTTGGTTACTGAAAAAAACCTAGAGTACATATTAATTCCTCTTACAGAATCAAAAAGGAAAGACAGGAACAAACAAACAAAAGATGAGCAAAGAACAGAAGATGCCAGATTCCAGTCATGCCCACCTGGTCTGTACAAGTACAGAATGGACAAGAGGAAGCCACTAGAAAACAGCAGCTCAGAACCAACAACCAGAGCAAAGACTCAGTCAAGGCCACCCAGGAGCCCTCAGGAGAAAATTTTAGTTTGTTAAACTAAACCATCTAGACCAAGATTAGAAAGAAATGAAGAAAAGAGGGGGGAAAGAGGCCATAAACGATAGCAGCTGATGTTTGTTTCTAAGCTGTGTTTCCCTGTAGTTTGTTTGCTCAGTGATGTTTCTGCAACATGTTTGGAAGTATTTCATTTGCTTGAAATATTTCAACTAGAAAATAAGCATGAACAAAAGAAAGAGGAGTCTAGCCATGGTAGCTCAGAATTATTATCCCGGCACTCAGGACATTGAATGACAGACATTTGAGACCAGTCTGGACCACAGAATAGCACGGAAGAAGAAAAGAGGAAGAGGAAGGAGAGGAAGGGACAGACGCAGGATGGTGACTGCTGGCTGCTTAAGGAGTCTGGGAGTCAATCAAAGGTTGAGGAGGACAGGATGCCAGGTCTCCCCATATCCTTCTTAGTGGTGAGACTAATGGCTAGTTTCTGAGAGTATCTGGACAGCTGACTTTAGAGGCCCTTCCCTCTTCCTGAATCATCTACTGATGGACATATGACTCAGCCAATCAGTGACAATAGGCTCCCTACAGAGACCTTAGTTCCAATGGCTGAAGGAGAGAAAAGCCTTCTACTGGACACATCCAAAGGTCTCAGAAGCAAAGGTCAAAGGAACTAAGGAATCTCACTGAGGAGGCAACCACATGGAGAAGAGTACGTATGTATATTTGTAGTCAAAAAGTATGTATATTCAGAATCTCATATTAATGACCATAGAGCCAACTTATTACAGAATTATCTTAGAATCCATATCTCCAGGAAGTGACAGAAGAAGGATCTAACCAACAATGCAATTGAAGTAGAACTTCTTCAGATCCCTCAAAAGCTTTCTCCCCATTTTCCCAAATACCCGAATCCTAGTGCAGGTAGAGCACGACAGAATTGAAGAGCTACTTCTGTCCCTGTGGCACAGCATAAATGGGACAAGTGTCTAGCTCTTGCCTGCACTCTGGCAGGAACAGCAAATAACTTCATCTAAGGATGGAGCTTGAATTCAGTCCTTGTGCTTCGTGGCCTCTCCTCAATGCTGTCTTGCTCTTCCCTCAGGAGCTATTTACCTTGCTGACCACCAGCGTTAGTGGAAACGGTCATCATCCATTACAGCAATCAATCCTCTCATAGGCTCTGCCTCTGGCCATCTCCCCAACTCCTCGTTTTGTTCACTAAATGCTAATGATCTGACCTGCAAATGTCTGCTTACCCACCCACTCCACTCCATGAAGTAGACTCAACCTCCTCTCCCTGGGACACCACTTTAGTCAGTGCTTGCTTCTTTCAACTTGAACACAGCACTGGCCTTCTTACATAAATATTTCTCATCATGGCACAGCCAATGTGGTTCACACTGAAGCCAAGGTCCTGCTACTGTCAGACCCAACTTGTCACTAGCCCCATGTCTTGTCATTCTTTGCTATTACTACCTGGAGCCTCAGCCAGGACTACATCCCCAGGACAGCTCAATGGGTTCTGTCTCCAACTATAGATAACAACGCCTGTTTGCCATCCCATTGGTCATTCCATAGCAAACAAGCCTGTCTCTGGAAGCCCATGCTGCATCCTCGTGCAGCCTTCCATGACGTACTCCCTCCCCCTGCATCATGTAGACCTCCATGGAGCTTCTTAGTGCTGCTCCCTTAGACATGTCTCTCCTCTGATTGGTTACAAATGTTCCTCGTGTGGAGAGGCAGTGAAATATGTACCTAAGTATTTCCTAGCACTTGATACCACCCCTACTATAACTCCTAGCTGTAGCTACTGAGTAAGGTCGGTGTTCCATGCCAAGTCCTCTATCACTTGTGTAGAAAATGTAGGAGAAAAGAAAAGAAAAATGTAGAAAGGATAAGACTGTAGAAGCAAAGGCCTAGCAAACATAATTTACTCTCCATCTCAATGAGCTGTTACAGTCAGTGCTATCATCACCTCTCAGCCCTGTTAGAGCAAGGCCAAACACATAAAGCTGTCACTATAGTATCCCCACTTGTCATAAAGCAAGTCCCTATAGTATTCTCATCCCTAAGGACATTCATGAAGCCTCTCAGTGTGTCAGGATATCAAGGTGTGGCTATGTGTAAGGCCACAAGGAAGGAACACTGTCCCTAATAATCATGTTACAGATACACGAGCAGACAGACAGGAGCTGGCTTAATTCTCCCTCTTATGTTTGCTTAGCTGCTCTTAAAGCCAGGGTGGGCAGTGTGGAAGACGGCTATGCACTCTAAGGAGAAGAAAGCAAATCACTGACATTTACAAAGTTACAATCCCTCTTGCCTACACATGCCTTTATTCAGATCTTAACCTTTACTGGAAAGCACAGAAGAGAATTTAATTCCAAGCTAGAGTAGTTTACATTATTTCATAATAAAATATAACTACATATCAAAAGGCAGGCCATTCCCTGGAAGAAAATGCTACTTTTCAGCAAGTGCTGATAAAGGCAATTTGATTAGTCGTTATAATAAAAATTGCAGTAATAACTAACATTTCATGACCACTTATGTGCTGAGGACTGTTCTCAGCATCTTCTACAAATGGCATATTTAAGTCTCACAATTCTGACAAGTGGGTGGTGCCCATTGTTGTTGTTTTGTGGTGTGGGGAATTGAATCTAGGACCACAGGTGTGATAGGCAAATTCATTGGGCTATAACCTCAGTCTTTGCTTTTATATTTTATTTTGTTGTTGTCATTTTTGTTTATTTGCTTTGAGACTTGGCCTCATATATTTGCAGCTAACATCAAACTCAGTATGGAGCCAAAGATGGCCTTGAAATTCTGATCCACCTGATTCCACCACCATTATAGCCAGATTCCACCAGTCCATTTGCAAGGAGCCAGAAATGGAACCCAGAGTTTTGTACATGCTAGCAAACTCTATCAACTGAGTTATGGCCCCAGGCCCTACATTTTGAAACTAAGAAGTCTAGGCTAACCTTGAACTTGAACTTTATCATCAGTTCAGGCCTTATAGCCTCTCTACACTAGCTGGGATCACGTACTTTACCACCAGACTTGAACCGCTACGGCTTCCAGATGAGGACACTGAGACACAGTCATTAATTAGAATTCTTAGCCTGTAATTTAGCTCTCTCTCTCTCTCTCTCTCTCTCTCTCTCTCTCTCTCTCTCTCTC
>NW_021604564.1:13052773-13066812 GCF_004785775.1 Grammomys surdaster | reverse complement strand
TCTCTCTCTCTCTCTCTCTCTCTCTCTCTCTCTCTCTCTCTCTCTCTTTGGCAAGATTCACAATTACGCTGAGCCTCAGTCTCTTCATTTTAAAATGAGGATATAGTTCCCTCTCTTCAGGATTGTTATAAGGATTATGGAAGTTTCTACATCAGTTCAAGATCTGATATGTAATCACACTCAATAAACATCCAGTGCCTCCATCCTTTTCCCTGTTACTTCGAAACGAATTCAGATAAAAAATGAGGAATGTGCCACAGGAAAATCTAGTCAGTCTTTTATAGATTTCTAGCTATAAAAGCCCATAAAACTAGCAAAGCCAGGCAAAGGAAAGCTATTGCTTCTCAATCAATAATATCGCCATGGGCTTGGCAACCAGGGTTAGCTATTTATGGACAAGTGAATGTCTCCTTGTAAATGTGAGGCGATTGAAAGGACTCATTAACGCTTCCAGGCTCCTGGGTCATTTGGTGTAAATTCTTTCTTCCATCAGCTGATGAAGTGTAGGTAGCACTAGCACCTTGGGCCTGATTCTGCATCAGGGTGAAGAGATTTGAGGTCTAGGAATTGATATTCCCAGTCTCTGGGTTAGACTTTCATTCTTCCAGGTTCCTGAATGATGCAAGATGTATTGGAATACAAAATTAAGCTCAAAAGTTGGAGCAAGCACTCTTGGGTCTCTATTAAGGATGCTGCTTCCTCAGTACGGTCAGTGGTGCTGTGTTCCCTTTTATTCACCATACTATTTTGGGACAATGAAGATGGCAGAAGGGTCAGAAGGGATCATGAGCAAGGGCCCAATTCCATCAGGATGTCCAACCTGTGGCCTGGTAGCCACATGAATCCCTGGGTGCCTACCAACATGTCCCAACACACTTGTAGACCACAACGTGGTATCAATGGATTAGATACCCCTTCTCTAAAAACCTACTTTTAGACACAGCATACTATTCATACTATTCTGAAACAGACTCTCTTACTTGGAGTTCCTAGTCCTTTGGCAGGGTGAATAGACTCCAAAAGACCTCGATGGTTGATACAGCTCCTAGAACACATCTACCCCCAGATTGCCCACTGACATCTGCCAGACAACTGTGCTTATTGTAAACTTACTGGCCTGAAAAAGACCAAAATGTTATTTCTCTTAGAGCCATATTTAGCAGCTGTTTTGTTGGGTTTCAGCCCTAACTGACAAGCATATGCTTACCAAAGCAAAACAGAATGAGGCAAACAGGAGCAGGAGAGCACTCCACATTTATCTTGAGCCTTCAGGCTTTTTCCATACCAATCTTCCAATGCAAGTACAGTGTGAGGAAGTGTCCTGCTGACTCAGCATCCTCCATTCCCTTCCTGGCTGCAGTGGGGCCAGGTCTCTCCCAACCATGTTCTCACTTCCTATTCCCTTTCTAACTCAGGGAAGTGGGGTGATAGAGGAGTCAAAGGTCATGCCTTATACAATCGAGTTTACTTAACCTCCTATATCTGCTGGCCCCATCCATAGCCACGTGTTATGTTATACATTATTCAAATAGACCCACCACTGCCCATGTTTCTTCCAGTCAATGAAGAAAAAGGGACATGTACAAACAGTTTCAGTCTGTGTTAAACTATAATCACAAGTGGCATGCAGGAATACTAACTAATATCCAGAATAATACTAACTAGAATATCCAGAATGTAGCCCAGGAACTTACCTTCTTTCAAGATGACCCAAACCACACATTGGAAGCAGGGTAGAAAATCCAATGAAAATAATGTATAGGGGGCTGGAGAGATGGCTCAGCAGTTAAGAACACTGACTGCTCTTCCAAAGGTCCTGAGTTCAATTCCCAGCAACCACATGGTGGCTCACGACCATTTGTAATGGGAACTGACGCCCTCTTCTGGTGTATCTGAAGACAGCTACAGTATACTCATATAAATAAAATAAATCACAAGAAAGAAAGAGAAGGGAGGGAGGGAAGAAGGAAAGGAGGGAGGGAGAGGGAGGGAAGGAGGGAAGGAAGGAAGGAGGGAAGGAAGAAAGGAAAGAAGGAAAGAAGGAAAGAAAAAAATAAAGAAGGAAGGAAAGAAGGAAGGAAGGGTGGGTGGGTGGGTTTGGGAGATATAGCTCATTGGAAGATCTTGTTTAGCATGAAAAAGGCCCTCTGTTTGAACCCTAGAAGTGTGTGTGCGAGTGTTTGTGTGTGTGTAGATAAACATAAAAACAAAACACTTGCTTTATTTTACTTGATTGTTTCTATAAGGGACAAATGAACTATGTAGATATTTCACAGCATTAGTCCAAAGCTGTATTCAAATCTGGAATCTACACCTTGCTAATGTTGTTTAACTCCTCACATTCTGGTTTCCCTATCTGCAAAACAGGGCAATACTAATTAGCCCAACTTCTTTGCAAGGCTGTACCCTGCTTGTGAATATACGGAGCAACAAACTGGAGTGTCATATTAGACAGAGTCTTCTGGGAAATCTTCAGTCAGATCACCATCTGCCCTATACTGAGGTCCTTTTCTGCCATTACTGGATGCCCAGCCAGATCCTAGCAGGGCCAAAGCACACCTGCCAGGCCTCAGGATACTGCTGTCAGGGTTATTCCCTCTGTAGGCTGAGCCTAGAGTCTCCTTACCTCCTGTTGGATTGCTGTGGCTCTGGCTTTACACTCAAATGCTCAAGAGCCATCAACAAAACAGCCTTCCAAGGCCTTGCTCACCCAATTCTCTATGATTCTATAGCTCACACTGGGCTTCTCAGAGGTAGATCTTCTGATTGAGTTTCAAACCTGGCTCCTCAGGCTTATAGCTTTAAGACCTCAGACTATGTTTCAAGCTATAATAAGCATTAGAGCTGTTATTGGGATAGGCAGTGGCTTATGTGTTTTCCCAACTAAATTCTCATATGTATTAATCTAGCCATGCTAGAGCACAGCTTCTACTATCGTATGATATTACATACCATACTATCATAGCTACTACTACCAAATCTTCCTATGGTTGTCTTCTAAGTAGTATAGATTTAAAAGTGTCTCCCATTGTGCTGAAAACGACTCTGTCCAATCTATATACCGAGCTGTTATATACCCAGAGTGGTCATGTTTTTAACCCACAATCATTTGTTGGGTCCCCAAACTTTTACCATGAGTGAAAGGGTTGAGTCTACAGCTTTTTCTACAGTGTAAATTTTAGTACAGATTACAAACGCTGATAATACTCATATGGCTAAAACTTTTATCTTGGTCAGTACTGGATCTACCATTTAAATCTAAATATTTTTAATCTGATATTTTAAACTATTACACACTTCTCTACAAATGATCCCTGCAGTAATTAATGTGGGGCTTTGGGAATGGCAAAGACCTTGTAGCTTCACAAGTTGGAGTGCAGTTGGAGAAGGGGCAGTGATCTCAAACTGAACAGCCCAAACTTGCCAATCAGCTGAGAACACAGGAAGTTGGTTTTTCCATGGCAAAACCTGATTTTTTTTTGCCCCTGGTTACCCTTGGAAATGGAAGCTCTCGAAGACGGAAACAAGTGAGCACTCAGATTTATGTCTAAAGCTAGTCACACACATTCTCTGAGATGAATAATAATTACTTTGAATTAGCCAATCATTTGGTGTCAGAAGTAGTCTTTTAATAGTTAAAACCATGGACTCTTCATCTGATCAGTTTCTGACCTCGGCTTTATTGCCTAGTGGCGAAAGTGACTTTGAACATGCTGTTTAATCTCTCTGTGCTTCCATTTCCTTTTATAGTGGCTTTTATAGTTATCCACTTAATAGAAGGCATTTCAGTAATATCTGACCCATTTTAAGTTCTCAAAAATGTGTGCTAAAAATTCAGGTGATTCAAAATTGCATAGCTTCTGTTCCTTTTATTCAATTCAGAATTTCAGGTGTCTAGATCATACATTGTAAACACTGAATTGGAGCAGAACGAGTTCCAGATCTCAGCTATGTCCATAGCAGCAATTTCTGGCCCAGCTCAGTAAGACCTCTCTTGTCAGTTACAGAAGAGCATTTGAAGCCCTCAGGGAAGACTCACATATATTCCTAAAAGCAAGTTTTTCTACCAAAAGAGTTGCAGTGACTTGTCCAAGGTGTATGCTAATTAAGACTGAGTCAAAATCTCAAAAAATGTGCTCTTCTTTCCCTTATGTTCAATAAAGGCCTTTGATAAACCAAAGGGCTCACTCTGCACCATCTAAAGAGAGGGCCTGAAAGGGAAGCATCTGAGGATGATGCAAACATGATAGGTAGTTTAAAATTCTAGTTGTTTGGCTTGAACAATGAACTTAATTTATTCACAGAGCTCATACAAAATGATTTTTTTAGATATAATTATTATTATATCATTGATATAATCCATTTGGTGGGCCATATAAAATATCAATGCAGGGGATTATTTTTTTCCAAAATATATTTTTCTCTGTTCACAGGACTTAGATTCATACCCATCAATTATCTTAGTTTAATATGATCTCCATACAGGTGAGAGCAAACATTTCTATATAAGCTGATTTCGTTCTCTGGCTTCCATTTGGGAAATGGGCTTATGCAGTTAAGAATACAATACTAAGAGGAAAACAACCCAAGATAAATGTACAACTGTCAGCTACACCAGTATAGCTGACTGAGTTCTTTGGATTGGCAGAGGGCTGAGGGCAAGAGAAAGGAAAACAAGGAGTCATCTGGTAAAGAACCAAATGTTATATTTTCAACTGTATAGCTCCCTTTTATACTCTTCACAAAACAGGAACACAAACAGGAACAGGGATCAAAACAAAAAAAAGAGATACATTCGGCAGCCTACCACCCAAGCTTAGATTTCTCCTCGAACAGTCTCCTCAGGGAAATACATAGAGATGAGAGAACGGACACAACAGCACAGGTACAGAAGACAGTGACTCACATATAACATATTTGAATATCTCTTCTGGTTTTGATTTTAAAGATTTGTTTGTTATTTTATATGCAGGTGTGTGTGTGCGCCTAAATGTATGTATATGTACCATGTAGGAGCTCATAAATGCTAAAGAAAAATGGAAGAGTCCTGGAACTGGAGTTACAGGTGATTGAGCCACCTCAAGCCCTCTACCCTTACCCACTTAGCCACCTCTCTGGCATAGGTCTGGTTATTTTCACCCTTTGTCTGCTGTTGAGACACGCTAGCTAGTCCTTTTCATGCCCTTTGACAGAAGATGGCCCTGCCATAGCCCTACACTGGTACATGGAATACAGGATATAAACAACTCAAGATTTGTGTTCAGAGGCTATTTCCAACATACCCAGAGCCAGGAAATGGCAGGTTGGTTCCAGAAAGTGCATCAAAAAAATATCATGAGTGTTTGGCAAATTTTGGACAAGAATAGGTATCCTCAACTCTCCTGCAGGTCAATGAAGATCACAAACACACACTGCTTAAATTATTGATTTGTGCACAAAGGCTCTCATTTAAGGCTTTCCATCAGCAGGGATATGATACAAATTCATGGAGAAATGCACCACAAGATTTACATAGATATGCAAACATTGGATTCCTCCAGACCTGTCAGGACAGTGCACCTTTCCTGTATTTCCAGCAACACAAGGTCCAAATGATGGGAACCAGACTCACAAAGACTTTGGCATGTTGCCTTTGCAGAGATGCTTAGATGAAGGAAAAAGATAGCAGCTGCAGCAGATGGACTTCAAGACAAGAACTGATTGCCTAAATAATTAAGTAAGAAATCTTAGGAAAGCATCCAAGGCTCTACTTTGGAAAGGAGAGCCTTAGCAGGACCATTCCCCCCAAAGCTACTCATTTACCACCTGCTTATAGCAAACCAATTATATGAATGTTTGCTCGAAAGTATTTTCTGCAGCTCTTCCCACACCATAAGTCACTGTGCAGCCAGTGACTCTACTCTGAATCTAGTAAGCATATAGCCACCCTTGATTCTCTGTCTTTTTACCCTGACTCCTCCAGATAGCAGAAGGGAGCAAGAGATGAGGGTCCAAGATGGACAGACTGGACACAGTAATGAAGCCTTTTCTCTAGGGTCCTCAAGAAAGCAAATAGTAATTGCTTGGATCGTCTCTGATTCTCTCAAATCCTGAGAGAGTTGGGATGGCCCAAGGCCATGGAAGAACAGCCAAAAGCATGTCAACAGATACCAGGGGGCAGGGCTTGTCATCTGGCATACAAAGATACAAGCCAATCCGAGTCCGTCTCTTCATGTCACCATTAGTGGTACAGATGGCTAGTTATCAATTCAGACAGACTGTTGACTGATTGCAGAGCCTCATTTGTGTATGATTCCCCTACCCAAGGCTTTTGTGCCTATGGCTAAGCTACAAGTTGGTTTGTTGGTCTTGCAAGACAGATAGTGTTTGAACAGAGACCTTTGTACTATCTGATGAGGCTCTAGAGGCAAATTTAGACAAATCAAAAGCTACAGCTGGATGTCCTTGTATCTTGATAAGTTTCTATGAATATTAGGTTTCCACTGCCAGGTAAATTTGGGCAGCAGGAGAGGTTGCTCAGTAAAATGCTTACTGTATAAATACAAGAATTTGAATTCAAAGCTGAAGCACCCACATTTAAAAACAAAATGAAACAGCCTGAAGCCCATGTCCTGTAATACCAGCCCAAGGAGACAGGAACAGGAGGCTCCTTAGGACATGCTGGCCTCTTATTTGCTTTTGGTCAAGAACCCCTGCCCATGCCATGGTGATACCCATATTTAGGATGGGTCTTCTTACCTTAGTTAACACAATCTAGAAGCTCCCCCACAGATGTGTGCAGATGTTTATTTCCTAGGTGTTCATGGATCCTGTCAGATTAACAATATTTACCACCACAGGCAGGTCAGTAGACTTACTGTAGGACATTCTAAAGGGCTGCTGATAAAACTAAGTCAGCTTGAGAAAGGCCTGTCTCCTCACTTCCTCCTTTCAGCTGCCTGCAATGCAGATGACTTACCTGGAACCCTACAGCCACTTCCGATCCTGTGGTGAATTAAGAAGGAAAGTCATATGCCCGACTGATAGAACAATAACACGATCGTAAGACTCTAATGACCATCTTACACACCAGCCTTTTGGGATTTTAATAGAAACAGCACCTATCATAATTGTCCAAATGTGTCACACGCATCCCCTTCTTCTCTATATCAGAAAATGGCATTTTCATGGGATTTTAAAAATATTTTTATTTTAAAATTACATATATGTAAGAATGAAAATTGATCCATTCTTATCTCCTTGTACAAAGCTCAAGTCTAAGTGGATAAAGGACCTCCACATAAAACCTGATACACTGAAACTAATAGAAGAGAAGGTGGGGAAGAGCCTCGAATACTTGGGCACAGGGGAAAAGTTCCTGAACAGAACACCAATGGCATATGCTCTAAGATCAAGAATTGACAAATGGGACTTCATAAAATTGCAAAGTTTCTGTAAGGCAAAGGACACTGTCAATAGGACAAAATGACAACCAACAAATTGGGAATATTTACCAATCCTACATCTGATAGAGGGCTAATATCCAATATACACAAAGAACTCAAGAAATTAGACTCCAGACAACCAAATAATCCTATTAAAAAATGAGGTATAGAGCTAAACTAAGAATTCTCAACTGAGGAAACTCGAATGGCTGAGAAGCACCTAAAGAAATGTTCAGTATCCTTAGTCGTCAGGGAAATGCAAATCAAAACAATCCTGAGATTCCATCTCACACTAGTCAGAATGGCTAAGATTAAAAACTCAGGTGATAGTAGACGCTGGCGAGGGTGTGGAGAAAGAGGAACACTCCTCCATTGTTGGTGGGACTGCAAGATGGTGCAACCACTTTGGAAATCAGTGTGGCGGTTCCTCAGAAAATTGGACATAGCATCACCTGAGAATCCAGCTATACCACTCCGAGGCATATACCCAGAAGATGCTCCAACATATAACAAGGACATCTGCTCAACTATGTTCATAGCAGCCTTATTTAGAATAGCCAGGAGCTGGAAAGAACCCAGATGTCCTTCAACTGAGGAATGGATTCAAAAAATGTGGTATATTTACACAATGAAGTATTACTCAGCTATTAAAAACAATGAATTCGAGAGTTTCCTAGGTAAATGGATGGAACTAGAAATTATCATCCTGAGTGAGGTAAGCCAATCACAAAAGAACACACATGGTATTCACTCAGTGATTATTGGATATTAACCCAGAACCTTGAAATGCCCAAGATGCAACTCACAGGCCACATGAATCTCATAAAGTAGGAAGACCAAGTGGGGGTGATTTGGTCCTTCTTAGAAGGAGCAACAAAATACTCAAGGGAGCAAATATGGAGACAAAGTGAGGGATAGAAACTGAAGGAGGGGCCATATGAAGACCATTCCACATGAGTATCCATCCCATATGCAGTCACCAAAAGTAGATGCTGATGTGGAAGTCAGGAAGTGCATGCTGATAAGAGCCTGTTATGGATGTCTCCTCAGAGGTCTGCAAGAGTCTGACATATTCAGAGGCAGATGCTCACAACTAGCCATTGAATTGATAATGTGGTTCCCAATGGAGGATTCAGAGTGAAGGCCATTGGAGCTGAAAGGGTTTGTGGCCCCATGAGGAGAGCAACAATACCAACCAACCACACCTCCCAGGGTCTAAACCACCAGCCTGGGAGCACTTAGGGAGGGATCCAGGGCTTCAGCTGAAAATGTAAGAGTGGAGGGCCCTGCTGGGCATAGGTAGAAGAAGAGATCCTTGACCTCATAAAGGCTGGACACCCCAGGGGGTGGGAATTTGAGGGTGGGGAGGTGGGAGTGGGGGGGTAGGTAGGGGTTATATCCACAGAGAAGAAGGAGGAGGGGAGAGGGGATGGGGGTTCCTGGGTGGGTGGGGGATGGGGTAAGGGGACAACATATGAAATGTAAATAAAATATCCAATTAAAAAAATACATATATGTATGTACTTGTGGGGGAGTCTGTGCACAATAAAGGTGACCTCAGCAGCCACAGTCATTAGGTTCCCTGGAGCCAGCGTCACTAGAGATGGGTTCTGGGTATTGAACTCTGGTTCTTTGTAAGAGTTATTATGTGCTCTTAGCTCTGAGCCATCTCTCCAGCCCCTCCCTATATTTCTTGAAACTGGATGTGGACATGTGAGTTATTCTGCCAGTGGACTGTAAAAGGAAGTGCTGGGGCACCTGGACCGTCTGAGTGCCCGTCTGAGTCACTGTGATGGTCACAGTCATGCAGCCCGTGGGAGGGGATGCTGATGATCAACGTCTTCTGATGACCTACACTCAGTACATAGCATAGTCTAAATTGCACTTGGAGAAAAAAAAATCACTGAGATTGTTTGTTAGCATAGCAAAAGTTAGGCCTTTATTACTGACAGAAAGATGCAAAAATTCTAATGGTAATAGTTATGCTCTATAGTGCTTTTTGATTTCCAAAGCAGTACTTTCAAAGCAAACTTTTTCACTACATATTTGTATGCCATAGACATTACACAGAGCACTTCAAAAACGTGTGTTTATACTACATTAATCCTATTAGAGAACTACTTTTAAAAAAAAATGATCCCAGGACTACACCCAATGATCAAACTATCCCTACTGTCTCCAACCTAAAATGTGAAGATAGTCTTGGAAAATGCTTACCAATATGGATGACAACATACAAGTTCTAGGTACTCATTAAGAGAATAAAACTCAAAAGATGGTACCTGCTTTTACATTGCTGACCATTTCCCATAGGGCTTTAAAGCAGAGCATGCTGGGACTTATAGTCTCTGCACATAACAGAAAACAAGAGAACTGCAAATCTTCTGACTGCCTATTGAAAGTCCTTTGAACTCCAAACATGCATTTTAAGCCACTCTCAAGGTAACCTAGCAGCTAAGAACAACTAATTGGGCAACATTCTCTGACTGCTGGCATGAACAGTTAAAAAAATCTCTGCACAACCGTGGCAACCTGACTGGAAGGCTGGTTATTCACACAAAGAAAAGAAAAAACCCAGCTCCATTAAAGCCAGGATTGCGTTTAGACTGCAATCCACTTTTCCCTTGCAAAGTGCTACTAAAGGAACAAGGCTTCCTTTTAAATTTTTTTTTTTTGTGTGTGTTGGCCTAGGGAAGAATAGCTTTCCCTTAGCCTGGACATTTTTAGAGAGGGAGGAGGCAAGGTGAGTATCTTTTATTGCTATAAACAAGGAGACTTTAAAAATGGTTCTGTAGAATCAATAGAAAAGGTTGGCATGTAGTATTTCAGTGGTCCATGCCCAGGCCCAAGGACTCTATGATGTGGTGCCACAGGCAACAGGTCCCTGGCAGTTATGTCACAGTAAACTCAACTGTGCTAACTTCCTGAGCACTCGCAATATGCTAGCACAGATCCTCTTCTCAAGCCCTCAGTGGCTCCTCCCAGGTACTCCATCTCCAACCTTAGAAATCCATAGCTAACTCTCCTCCAGAATGAGCCCCAGCCCCAGTGAGAATGTCCTGCTGATCTGTAAATTAGTTTTATTCTTATTTTTTTCCCTTCCTACCTAGATTGATCCCATCTGACTTAATTTGCTTTTTATTGCTGAAGTAAACACAATGAAAAGCAACTTGGGAAAGAGAAAATTTTCTTCATTTACACATCTCCTTCACTCCATCATGAAAGGAAACGAAGGCAGGAACTCAAGCCCAGAACCTGGGGGTAGGAACTGAAGCAGAGGCTGTGGAGAAGCTCTGGTTACTGGCTTACTCCCAATGCTTGCTCAGCCTGATTTCTTATTCAAATACCAATCCAGGGTTGGGGCCACCTACTATGGATGGGGTACATCCACCATCAATAAAGAAGTAGCCTATAGGCCAATCCGATAGATGATGAAACAATTCTTGAATACAGTCTCTCTTATGCTAAGTATGTCTAGTTTGTATCAAGTTGTCCAAAACTAACCAGCACAGCATCTGTCATTCAAAGATTTCCCCGCCTTTCTAGGGCCAACACAGACCATGTTTCTTTATTTAATTAAGTAATACATATACAAAATATGGAAAAAGAAACATTGTATTCTATTGTCCCAGAAATACACAGAAAAGATTTAAAAGGTGCAACAACCATGTTTCATGCTGAACTTCCTCCCACTTTATTCTCTGAAAGTAAATTTCATGTTAAAGTATATCCCAGTGATGACTTCGTCTGTTATATGCTCTGAAGACAGATCCCTAGAGAACAAGATTGGGGTTCAAATGGGGTTTTCTCCACTTTCAAATATGTGGTTTTATGCCAACTTGACACAAGATGGGGTTGTTTGGGAAGAGGGAAGCTCGACAGAGAGAAAGCACTCCCTCCCTCCAATGGACCTGCAGTGTATTTTCTTAATTCATGATTGAGGTGGGCTGGCCTAGGCCTTTGATGACATCCTCAGGCTGGAGGTCTTAGGTTGTATAAGAAAGCAGGCTGAGCAAGCCATGGAAAGCAATCTAGTAAGCAGTACCCCTCTATGGTCTCTGCATCAGCCCCTGCCCCATGTCTCTACTATCAGAGTTTCTGCTCTAACTTCCCTCACTCATGGACCTGGAAGTGTAAGTGAAATAAGTCCTTTCCTCCCAACTTGCTTTCCTTCATGATGTTTTATCACAGCCATAGATTCACTAAGATTTACACCAACACACAAACAAGTAAGCAAATGAATTAATGAAATCAGGGTGGTATTTTAATGAAGGAATACAGGGGGCTTTCAAGAAACAACTGACTCCTCCTCAACATGGGACCAAGAAAGCTGAGGGTGTCTACTGCTTGGTAAATGCTGGGGAAGAACCTTGGGAAGCAACGTCAATGTCAGGTTCCAAGAGAAAAGGAATTCACAGGAGACCTAGGACCTCTCAGCACCCAGACAAAAGGGAGAACCACAGAATCTCAGGGCTACCAAGACAGGTGCCAGAGTCAGGATGGCAGTGTTGGACACCATTCTCACAGGACACAGAAGAGTTTGGTTGGAATGTCTACTAAAGACTCTTTCTCAATAGCCCTGCACCTAAGCAGATTGACTAACATCATTCTGCTTTATTTTAAAAATTGATACAAACATTTCCATCTTTAATATAGTTTTAAAATATAGTTAGTAGCAGGGGTGGTGACTGGGATCTGCACCCTGAGCAGGTGGCCAAGAAGAAGTGTTATGCCAGGAGAGATAAGCCAGGCAGAAACTGATAGAGACACATTTGATGAAGCCTGAGGGAAAAGGTGACATCTGATAGCCTCCGAAATACAAGCAGAATGTGGATAAGTGACTAGTTCAAACGATGGACTTGCCCTTTGAAGGTATTATTTTGACAAAAGTCATGCTAATTACAGCTTTCACTTATGTGGAAAATATTGAAGCACAGAGCCTTATCACATAGAAGATTGGGTTTTGTATAACTTAAGATCATGTGAGAGTGTGATATTGTTACTCTTTCATGAGGAAAGTGGTTCTGAATGTTGAGTACACATGGTCAAAATGGAAGACCCACAGGGGTGAGGAATCAAAGCCATTCTCTTTAAAAACAAAACTCTGTTCAAAGCTGCACTCCTTCTCAGCAACAGGGAAGCAAGTATATCCTTGTAGAACACTGAGACAATTTGTTTGCAACTACTTTTACAACTTATTATATTCCTGCTCCCACCCACTAAATCAGAAGCTGAGCATCAGCCTAGTGTCCTTAAAGATGCTCACTGGAGCTGGACAGACAGCTCAGTGAGTAAGGACATTTGCTGAGCAAGAGCCTAGTGTGGCCATACACACCTGTAACTCCAGCACTGTGGAAGAAAGAGACTGGGAGAATCACTGGAGTTTGTTGGCCACCAGCCTAACTCCAAATTCCATGAAAAACCCTGTCCCAAAGGAATAAGTCAGATAGTGAGAGAGCAGAGCAGCTAATGTTCTCTTCTGCTCTGTGTGTGTAGCAACACGTGTGTGTGTGTGTGTGTGTGTGTGTGTGTGTGCATGTGCGCATATACCACACAGATACATGCCATACATAACACAAAGAACAAAAGATTTGACAAATGGCTCCTGAGATTATGATAGAGTTACACAGCCAGATCATAGAGGAACTTAATAACTATTGATCAGGTCAATGACTGACCAGGACTAATAGGAAAGAGAGGTAAATTATTCATTTTTCTGTTGGTTAAGAGATGCACATAGAAGATGTGACTGTGCCTTCCTTCCTCTGGGCCAGAGCATCTGTGAAGCCACAAAGGAGACATCTTCTAGCAAACCTACTTCCCATCAGGACTTTGGTGTGTGGCTACTTTTCAAATATTCTAAACATGGAAAAGTCTGTATCTGTTTTAAAAATCAAACACAAAGAGGCTGCTGAGGGACACCTTTCAGTCAGCACAACAGTTTCTCTGAGTTTCTGATTTCCAGCTCCCCCGACAGGGCTGTTTTAGCAAACATGTTCAGCACCATGTGGTGCCTCTGTACCATTTGTACCCTCGTTTTTGAGTTCAGCAAATGTTCCTTATTTTATCCCTGTTCAGTCACAATTAATAGTTTCTGATTGGAGCTGGAAGAAGTTCAATTTTCTATTGCCTATGCAGGATAGGTTTCAGAAAAGTAATGTTGGGTTTTTTTTTTTAAGAGAGAACAAATGAGTGTCTATTTTTATTATATTTAATAGCTTGATAATTGCCATCCAATATCTCTACTTAAGCAAATGTTCTAAGGGCTCAGGATGTGGCTCAATGGTATGGAACTTGTCTGGCAAAGGTGTAGGGGGTGAGGGAAGTCCAGTCTCAGCACTGCAAAAAAGTGTTCAGCACTGTACTGCTCAAGACCTCTGGTAGATGGCTGTGACCTACGATTTTTCAGTATGTGTAGATCAACAGAGAATAAGACTCTCTCTCTCTCTGTCTCTCTCTCTGTCTCTCTCTCTGTCTCTCTCTCTCTGTCTCTCTCTCTGTCTCTCTCTCTCTCCCTCTCTCCCCCCTCTCTCTCTCTCTTTCTCTCTTTCCCTCCCTCCTTCCCTCCCTCTCTCTCTCTCTCTCTCTCTCTCTCTCTCTCTCTCTCTCTCTCTC
>NW_021604564.1:13051509-13052763 GCF_004785775.1 Grammomys surdaster | reverse complement strand
TCTCTCTCTCTCTCTCTCTCTCTCTCTCTCTCTCTCTCTCTCTCTCTTTCTCTGTGCGTGTGTGCGTGCACATGCACGAGTGCATTAGACTGGAAGGTAGAAATCCCCCCAAGCACTTTCTCTCTCCTCTCCCTTAGTGCTAGGGTCCCAGAGGATCATGGGACTACACACAGCTTTTCCATGTGGGCACTGGAATCTGAACTCTGTTCCTTAGCTTGTATGGGAAGCTCTCTTAACCACTGTACTGTCTTAGAAGCTCTGGGAATAGGACCTCTATACACTATTAGTAAGCCTTACTCTTCACCATCGTAAAATGTGTCCTGCTGCTCTTTAGTCCCTGAGTCAGTGATGTTTGGTGAGGCAGGTAACAGCATCCTTTGATCCCCAAAAGGAGAGACATGGCCACACTGGTGCTACTAAAACAAGTGGAACAGGTTTGTTTTGTGTACTTTTCAGTATATATTTCACAACTAAAATGTTTGTAAAAATAATTTAGTCATTAAAACGGCAGCCTCAATTCATTAGAAAGAATTAAGAAATAGCCAGAAGCAATCCAAGGATTAAAATAACCATACACTGCTCTAGTAGTAGCTTAAGGTTTGGAGCTAAGCACCAAGGCTTAATAAGAACTCAGTGGCTAGCTATCTTGTATTCATTGAAGAAATTCATACCTTGTCATCAAGTCCACATGGTAATTAACCATGCTGTACAGCTTAATGCTGATGGTCAAGTATCTGCTATGTTGAGTATTTGGTAGTGCTGTGGACCTAAAGTGAGCTATGGTCGAGCCACAGTTCCTACAACCATTCAAGCTCAGTCTTTCAGACTGGGTCTGACTTTCTACGTGTGGCTCTTCCAAGCATCCTTCTTATGTGTCCTTCTCAGCCACTATATAAAATGTGGGTTCTTTGTTGTGTTTTGCTGTTTGAGATGAGAAATCAAGGGATGTAGAGCTGGAGATGCTGTTAGGAAGATGTGAGATTTATGCCACTGATTAAGACTAGTAATGAAAACTTTACCCAGGGTTGAACCTTCCCTTTAGAGCAGAGCCAGTTTCTGACTGGTACTGCCCAGGAGACCCTAATGTTCCCTGTCTACGTGGTCCATAGGTGATCGAGGGTGATTTCAGATTCTTAGCAGGAAAAGGTCAGAAGCATCTCAGTGGCTCAGAACTTGGGCCCCAACCTCACTGAAACATACATGTGTGTAGATAGATAGATAGATAGATAGATAGATAGATAGATAGATAGATAG
>NW_021604564.1:13040180-13051499 GCF_004785775.1 Grammomys surdaster | reverse complement strand
TAGATAGATAGATAGATAGATAGATAGATAGATAGATAGATAGATAGATACACACATACACACACACACACACACACACACACACACACGAGGGGAGGGGGGAGGCTTCTATGTCAGCACCCATGAATGGTTTTTCAATGGAATATTAATCATTCCCCAAATATTTTCCAAATGCCTGCTGTGCTGTAAGTCAGCTGTGTATCACACACCGGGGAGTCCAGAAATGAAAAGTCACAACCCCAGTCTCCAATAGTGAACACTGGGAAGAAGTAACCTTTGAAGAAGGCCTGCTATGAGAACTTTTGAGTGGTTCTAGGTACACATTATTAATGGACAGATGTTACATTGCCATAAAACTCATCATTAAGGGACCAATAAATCTGTTAATGGAACACCGAGTAACCCATGGGACCATGTCTGAGGAGGATAATGTCCTTCATTTGCCAACTTCAAATGACAATTGAGGAGTAGCTCCAGCTGGGCCCCTATAGAGGAGTACTTAAGAGATTGACCTGTCTTTGCCAATCAGATGGTAATATGACTGTCACCTGCAAGGTGGTGGGACACAAGACTTAAAAGCCATTCCTTATTAGACTTTAACAACCCAGCAGCATCTCCTGAGATGATACCCCATTTTTCTCAATCCATCATAGCCATTTGGAGGCTAGCAGCTTGTAAGTCTCTAAACCCAACCCTAAGAACCACGTGATGGCTAATACTAGATGTTAATGTGACAAGATCTAGGGGTGCCAAGGAGATAAGCCTCTGGACATATGTAGATTATGTTAGTCCCTGGGCATGCTTGTCAAGGAGAATCAAGATTGCATTAATTGATGTGGGAATGCCACTCAATTGTGAGTGGCACTCTTTCATGAGCTGGGATCCTGAACAGAACAAAAGGAGAAAGCAAACTGAACATTTGTTGCCCTCTTCCCTTGAACTGCAAGCCAAAATGACCCTTCCTTCCTTCAATTTCTCTGGTTAGGCCTTCTGACACAGATAACTAATACAAAGCATCACTCCCGTATAATATGACATGATACAAGCACATCATGAATGGTCCCCTAGAGCCAAAGATGAGCAAGACCCTGATATACAGAACAGTTATGGCTTCCATGCACCTTTGGTTGTGAAGATTTGCCAGTGCTCTGGTGGTCTAATGCTGAAGATTAAAGAGAAGCAAAGTTGTCCCTTTGGCCAGGCTTGGGTAAGAATGGCTGATTATTGATCAGCCTTGGGAAAGAGATGCTGAGCATTGGCCAGCCTTGGGTAAGAGTGGCTGAGTACTGGCCAGCCTTGGGTAAGAGCCAGCTGAGTACTGGCCAGCCTTGGGTAAGAGAGGCTGAGTATTGGCCAGCCTTTGTAAGAGAGGCTGAGTAACCACTCTCAGCACTTTTACTGATCTTTTAAAATGCCAGCTAACTGAATATGCTCCTGTCAGACCTCCACTGAGCATTAATACCTGCCACACCATCTCTGAAAGCAATGCAGGTAGGACCAGAAGCGGATAATAAATAATAACAGTACAAGACTGCTGCCTCATCTGATGTCTTTGTTGTTGTAACTGCCATTGATCTCTTGCTTGAACTTTTCATCCTCACCTTTATTCCCCGGCGGATGGGGCAATTATTGTTTATGAACTCCTGTGGAAGAGGCCCCTATTTCGCAGGGTCTTCCACATCGCTACTCAATTAACACAAAAAAACGGATAGGTTAGGTTTGCAGAAGCTGCCAACAAACTGCCAAGCTGGACTAGGCACAGGCTTCCAGAGGGCGGACACTAGGCTAGGTGAGACTGGTGGTCTCCTCTCTTGGCTCATTTAGCTACCAAACTGTAGAAGTTCAAGTCCATCACCCTGCTTTCCTGCACAGCTGAGACTGTGTGTCAATGTTACGACTTATACTTCATGCTGTCAATGTACTGACTTACTGAAACTGTATACCTCTATTCAGTCTCATACTTCTTAACTTTTGTTTTCTGGCACCTGTGAACTTCCTGAAAGTAGAAATCATGGCTGTATGTTTGTCATTTTAGGGAACAGAATCCAAGCATTGATCATCACAGAGGACTCTAATAGAATTTCAATTGACTCTTCAATAGGCTCTCAACTCGAGCTGGGCAGGTGCCTCATTAACCTCCATTTTTATAAGGGAAGGAACAAACTGAGCCATTACCTACCTGAGATAAAGCAGCCTGAGAATAAGTTTAATAGCCTCCCTTCTCACTCTGAAACATCTTTCCATGATAAACATCCAGAGAAAACATCTGCGATGAACAAGGCTTACAGACACAAATCACTATAGCTGGAGTAACTGTCTTTTATTTAGGCTGGTAGGTGCACGCGCCGGCACACACACACACACACACACACACACACACACACACATGCAGGAGCTATAGAAAGGAGTGTTTGGAGAATCAAAATTTGCTGCTCCAAAACTTGGTACTTTAGCATAAGTATTTTGAACAGAAGGTAACATGGAAATGACAGATGTAGAAGAAATTCTACCCTCTCCATATCTGTTCAAAAACAGGGAATAAATTTCCCTTTAAAATGCTGACTACCCTTACCAAGAAGAAGAGAGACAGCTCTCACTACATGTGGCACAGATCTACCTCTGCATAAATGAGCTCTGTTGGGTGGCCCTTGTCACCCATCAGTTTATCTCAAGTCTTTGTCTTCTCAGAGTGTACTTGACCTCTGAGCCCCCAAGCTTATCCTGCCCTTGTTACACCTCTATGATCCATCGATTTTCCCTATGGTTGTATATAATCTCCAAATTCTAACTTCTTTCCTAAATCACAATTCTTTGTAAACTCCCTCAATATATGTATATGAGTAAAGCTGTTCTTTTCTTTTAATTATGTACAGCATGTTTATTTTCAATTTCAAAGCCAAAATAAATGCACTTCAGAACTGCCCTAGTTTGTTCCAAGAAAAGAGATTCCATAATCGTTCTATAACATTTTCCAGTAGAGACAGCAGACTTCCCCCTTCCACACGATGTAACAGGCTTGTATAAGTCACATCTCTGGAACTACCACGGATGAGGCCACTTTATCATGGCACTCAGAGAGACGCAGTCCCCACACCTCCTTCCTCCCCTCTGTCCTGGCTCAGAGGACCGTGCATGCTCTTCGTGGACTGCACAAGTACAAACACACGGAGAATGCTAAGAATGCATCTCAGTTTGGCAGAAGGCTTGTTGTCTTCTGCTTGTTGAGTAGCCCTGCAAATGGTGTGAACTGAAGCCAAGCAGCCTCAGAAGCAAACTATAAGCTAGAGGTCAAGGCAGACCCAACTGCCCTTGTCTTTACACATTCCTGGCTGGAATCCTGCTGAGTTAATATTGGGAAAAACAAAACAGGCAGACCCAGATCCAAGAAATGCCCAGCTGGGGCAAGAGAGAGCAGGCACGGCAACCTTTTGCCATGTTTATACACAACATCTTCCTTCTAGGGAGGCCCCCCAGACTGGCCTCTAAGTTATCCCTGTGGATTTCTTGCAAGCATACTGTGACCTTGCCAGTGAATTTTACATTCTATTTCTTGAACCATTTAATGGTCTCATTGCGGGTGGTGGACCCCACAACACAGTTATACCTGAAACAGAAATGAAATCATGTGACTGACTCTCTCACCGAAGAGCTACCACATTCATTCATTTCTCAAATCTGTTTTTTCCCAAATTCTTTCTATAAGGGATAATTTTTACACCCACAAAAAGACAAGGGCTCAAGGAACTCAACCAATGGTTTCTTTCAAAATGTGCTAAACTGAGGGAAGTTATAATTTTAATATCAAGTGCAGTGTTAATTTCTCAGATAATCATTTTATTCAAGACACATCCAGATACAGACAGAAAATATGGTGTCTTAGTTACCTTTCCAATTGTTGTGATAAAATAAACTAAGGGGCTCAAGGTTTCTTTAGCACACAATCAATCCATCATTGCAGGACAGTTAGGGCAGCAGGAACTTAAAGCAGTTAATCAAGAGCAGAAAGAGAATGAATACATACAAACTTAAGCAGTCCAAGACTCAGACCTGGAGAATGGAGTCACAGTCAATGGACAGGTTTCCGGCCTGTAATGTAATCAAGATAATGCCTCACAGGCATGACTACAGGCCATCCCGACCACATCAGTCCTCAAGGAGACTCTCTTCCTAGGAGATTCTAGAGAATGGCAAGATGACTGTCAAAATGAAACATCACAGATAGATTCTGTCTTCCAGCAAATATTTATTTATTAAGAATTTACACTGGGTGCTGGGGAGATGGCTCAGAGGTTAAGAGCACTGACTGCTCTTCCAGAAGTTTTGAGCTTAATTCCAAGTAACCACATGGTGGCTCACAACCATCTATAATGGGAGCAGATGCCCTCTTCTGTTGTGTCTGAAGACAGTTATAGTGTACACATATAAACATAAACAGGATAAGTAAACCTTAAAATAAGAAAGTACTTTTTTAAAAAAATTTTTACTGATCTTAAAAATGCATATGTTTACATCTTTTTATATTTCTTAAATTTGGATGCAAGTGAAAATTATGATAGTGGTTCCTAACCTATAGTAAATAGTATAGTCTGCAACCAACTGTACATGTCACACAGGAATGGCTTAGTTACTTTGTGACCAAGTAAAACCATCATCTCCTTCAAATTTGCCTTTATCTCTTCAAGGCATCCTTAGAAGTCACAGCCAGAGTAACAAATGTCTCCAAATAAGGTCCAGTCATGTGATGCTCCCCACCTAAATCAGCCATTGAGTCCCCTCAACAAGAGCAATAGGTTCTTCACAACAGGTCTTTCTGTCAGCCTCAACTCCTGCCAAACTTTATTGCCCTCCTCATTCAAATTCATCTCAATTCAGCTCACTTCCACAAATCACTTCAATTATCAATTGTGAAATCTCTTGTCCTGAAATGGAAAGACATGTCTGCTTTGAGGGTAGACACGCTAGCTTGCTGTTCTTTAATACAGAGTTATTACATTGCCACCCCCCACCACCACACACACACACAGACACACACCAGGAGCTCAAGGCAAAGTTTGTACTTTGCCTGAGCCTGAAGTAAAGCCAGAGAACACTGCCTCTAAGAAATTGGAAATCAAGACATGATTACTGAAAAAAAGGGACATCAAAATATTGTCTTCCAGAGTTCATCAACAGCCAGATAGGCTTTGATTACTCCAAACTCAAGTTCCATTTTTCTGGGGGGAAAAAAAAAATGAGACCTAGACTGACGGCCTATAAGTTCCCTTGCTCTACAGTCTGTCCTTTGTGCCTCAGTAATGACAGCTCACCATTCTTCTCCTCGGGTTTGCCCATTTTTTTTTTTCCAAAATAGATCCTCAGATGGGCAAAACAGTCAGTTCTGGGGCTTGGGAGCCTGCAGACGAATGTGTTCAAGGACAGGAGAGAGCGTGTCTAAAACTCTAAGAGAAATACAAAACTTTGAAAGCACACATGTCATATAATCTCATATCTAGAAAGTAAATCCTCCTTGCATTGTAAAATAAATAATGCAAGGCTCAACAAAGTTTGATAAAGAAAGGAAAAAGATTGTGATTTTCAACTGAGAGAGAGGCATGTCATTTTTACGAAGTTGGTCAGAGGAGGGTGTGTTTCAGAAGTTTAGGAAACCCGAGCATTTCAAAAGCTAATAGGTTATCATGGAGGTGAGCAAAGACTCAAGCACTTGACAGACAAGGGCTAATTACCGATCTTTCCACTGGCTGGTTCTTTTATTCTGAATACTTCTTTGTCTCTCCAAGACTTAGTAGTGACTTCAGTAAACTAGAGATCAGGGACCTCATCCATTAGGTCATTATAGGACTAAAAATGACACAGTAATCTCTCATAGAGGTCCTAAGCACACAGTCATGATTACTACACAATTGCTGATACCTTCTCCAGACAAACAGAGAGAACATTTCAGGACTTGATTCCTTGACTAGGACACTGGAAATGCAGATAGCATTGAAGACATTCAGCAGACAGAGATTATGTTGAGGAATGACAGTCAGATAAGATCCTGTGCCTCCAAAAAACGATTTTTTAAAATCATATATCAATATGCAACTTTGCATGATTTTCTATCTTTCTACTCATGAAATGCATTACAGGTTCCAACAGTGCTTATGATGTATATATGTAATTTAAATAAAAATAGTTGCAAACTGAACACAGAGAACATGTACCTAACCCATCCTTGAATCTGCACATTACTGCTACCAAGATGTTCAAATGTCTCTCTCTGGTGTGTCCTTACATCTTATGCAAACAGCTCGAATTTTAGGTTTTTCAATTTTATCACTTCCTGCTTTATTTTCATACAGCTTAATTGAGATGCACTTCACAAGCCACACAATCATTCAGTTGAAATAAACTATCGTGTGGTGGCAAGCATGTGTAAACATCAAAGACAATTAAAAAAAATCCCCAACACCCCACACCCTCCCACCCCAGCCCTAAGCAACCACTGATCTACTTTCTTTATACATTTCCTCTTTTGAATATTGCATAAAAATGCAGTCATATAATGTATGGCTTTTTGTATCTGGCTTCTTTCATGTACTGTAATGTTTTCGGAGTTCGTCCATACAGTAACCTGTATTATACTTTGTTTCCCTTTGATGGTGAATGTTATTTATTGTTTACAGATATCAAACTTCCCTTTATCCATTGATCTTCAATTGATGGGTGTTTGGGTCAATTCTATATTTTATCCATCAAGAATAACAATCTGTGAACATTTGTATATGAAACTAAGTGTGCATGTAAATTTTCATTTCTCTTGCACATAGAATGGACAAAAGCTAACAGTTAAACCTTTAGAGGGGCTAGACTTACAAGCTTTCTAATCCTAGAAGCCACAAAGATAAAGGTACCAAATGATTTAGGCTCCCAAATCAGCCTACTCAGCCAAGGGAAGACCATCAATACCTGTGGAAAATCCTCCCCAGCCTTTAGGTAGTTACGCATCAGTTGTTCACATATGGGCAGGCACTGGCATTCAGAACTCCAGCTGTTGCAGATGAGAGGTGAGTTTCATAAAGTCGGCGCTTCCTCCGTTCCTCACCATTCTCTTTGATGCTATGTCTAAAGAATGTTTCTTGTAGACTCGGTTCATTGTGTTTGTGGGCAATTATTTAACTAATGAAACCACTAGAAACCAAGTATAATAATGGACCAAGAGTGAAGACCTACAGAAATATTTCCATTAAGCATGGCAATTTTTTTTTTGCCATTTTCTTTATGTTCATAGAAATTAAAAGAAACCTGCTCCCTACCAAAAGTTTGAATCTTCAGAAATATTCTAACATCAAGAGTGGGTAAGAAGCAGTAAAGGAGAGTGGACTGAGAGGTCCCCGGAGCCTCTGAAACTTGACACCTGCAAAATGCATCCATTCCTGCAATTATCAGGGCAGTTCTGCCTGTCTGTCTCGGTCTCCTGTCTCCTGTCTCCGGGGCCTCCCACCCAAGGTGCAAAGGGCAGTTGGTTCTGATTTCCCCACTGAGCACCACCGTGTTCTTCCCGGTTCAGTGCGCACCTCTTCCGTTTGTCAGGAACAGATTGATGGACAGAAGAATTAGGTGACCCAGCAACCACTACATCGTTTTCCTTCATGTTAGCTGTGTAGAGGGTGAGAAGTTGGCCGATATGGAAATGCAGCTGAATGCTAATACAGACCCTCCTCTGGATGTCTTTGACTCAGGTTATATCATTGACCCTGGGACTACTAGAAAGAAAACTCTAGAAAGCAGGATTTCAGGATTTCCTGTGGTGATTAGAATGTAAATACACTGATAGCTCCTGAGAAGTACAAGTGCTGACCTCAAACGAAGCTCAAGAAATTAAGAAATGATAGAAAAATAAACTATAAAATAAAATACCTCCTGAAAAAGTGACCAATTACAAAAAAAAAAAATACCTACACTTATATTTGAAGCAGAAATATAGCTGTGATGTACTTATATTTAAAAGAAAATACAATTATAGGTAAAAGTGTGTCTAATTTCCAGACATTAGCATAGAAAGTTTACTGATAAAGAGATTTCTACAATTTAATAAAACAAAGTTTGCTTCTTTTCAACATATTAATAGTTCTGCCGAGATTTACAACTGTTAGCAAAACAAACACATAAAACAAAACAAATAGGTCAATCTGCTTTCCAATAGAAATCCCAGCATTTTAATTCAATATTTTAGTTTAATTAATTAATTTAATTTTCATTTAGTATTGCTTCATATGTAACTGATATAAATGACCATGAAGTGCTAGAGAAAGAAAACACAGCCGTGTGCTATGTGGAGTTTCCATTTGTGTTAGTCAAAGCATGATTTTCCCATTTGCTGGTTCTTTTCACACCAGTCACAGCAAACAGCGAGTGCTTTTAGACACGCCAAAATAAGTAATGTTTTACTATTAGCACTTTTCAAATCATCCCTCCTTAGACTGTCACCTTTTGCCAACCTGAAGCACACATAGAAACCGCAAGTTTCCGCTGCCTAATTCCAATATTACAGTATTTTCCTCGAAGAAGTGTGAAGTGGAGAGGTACACAGCGCTAATAGCGTATACTTGTTATTCTCAGGGTGGGGTTGGGGACCAAGGAGAATACATACTGTGGAATTGTTAGGCCTGCAGACGAGGACAGCGGCTTACTGTGTTCATCACCAACATGAGGACACGGACCCTCCTTGTCCCAGCGCTATCCTGGCATACTTGAAACAACTGTCCCTAAGTCTCTGCCAGCACAGTCCAGAGGCCTCTGTCTGTCCCACACACTCCTTCACAATTGAGCTCTGTCCAACTTCTAGCAGCTGTTCTTATCCTCATACCACAATGTTGTGAGAGCTTTGACATGTGAGGTAAGTGGATGAACCAAGCAGATACTGGGGGGACTCAGGGCCTAGGACTGGGGGATCATGGTCTGCACAGAAGCAGCATCTGGTACAGCAGAAGTTGGGTGTCCTGACCAAGTGCACCCAGAGGAATATCTTCACTGTGCTCTTGACATGTTACTCGCCATCCCAATCCCATGCATTTAAACACAGTGTTCTCCCTCTATAACACACTTAACCACCGCAGTGAAAGAAATGTTTATTGTGTTTCATGATTCAGCTTTGAGGTTACAACTGTAGCATAACGCATGGTGTCCAGTGCCTTAGTCACAAGACTTGGACCAATGCCTTAGTTACAACACTTGAATCACCATTTCACCCATGCCTCGTCCTTGTCTGTGTCCTGCTCTGTGAGGGAGATTACTGAGAACTCATTTACTTCCGTGCCTGCAGCGGTATTAACAGTGCCTGACAAAGAACAGCTCCGAGCTGCTTAGTTTTTTTCAACTTGGCACATACTAGAGTCACCGAAAGAGAGGGGACCTCAGCTGAGAATCTCCATCAGACTGGCCTGTGGCTATACCTGGGTATTTTCTTGATTAATGACTGATGTGCATGGGCTCAGGCTTCTGTGGATGATGCCATTGTATGTAGGTGGCCCTGGGTTGGAAAAGAACACATTCTGAACAAGCCTCGAGGAGCAAACCAGTAAGCCGTCCGTGGGCTCTGCTTCAATACCTGCCTTAAGTTCCATCCATGATGCACAAGAAGCCAAATAAACTCTTTTGTTTGAGAAGATGCTTTTGGTCAGTGTTTTATCACAGCGGAAGAAACGAGTTTAGAGCCACTGCCACTTAAAAAAATGATCCCAGAATTTCTCCAAAACATTCAAAGAGCTACGAAAACTCAGGGACTGTCAGCTTTGGTTGACAACTTGACACAATCTGGAATCACCTGGGGAAAGAGTCTTAATGTGAGATGGTCAACATCGGGTTGGCCTGAAGGTATATCTCTAGGGGATTGTCTTAATTACATTAAGTGATGTGACCAAGCCCACTGTAGGTAGCACCAAGCCCTAAGCAGGGGATCCTGGACTGTATAAGAGCCAGCAATCAAGCTAAGCACAAGTGAGTACTGATGAGTTATTTCTGCTCTTGATTGTGATGTGGTGGGCTGATTCAAGTTCCTGCTGCTTTCCTCACAGTGCTGGGCTCTAACCTGAAATTGTAAGCTGAAAGAAACTTTCCCAAACCCTCCAATTTGCAATATGTCAGGGTATTTTATGACAGTAAAAACAACAACAACAAAAATACAAAAATCAAAAACAAACCAAAAAACTACGGCCCAGCATTAGCAATTGAAGAATCACCCTGAGGACAAATGCTCAGTTTCACCTGTGTGGCCCAGCTGCCCACATCCAGATGGCTGAAAAAATGTCAATCCTTCATCAGAAATCCACTCTGCAGTCAAGAACTCAGATTCTTACATTGTGGCCTGTAACCCCAAATGGGGTCATGAAAAGACATTTTTTTTTTTCAGAATGTGAGCAACCAAGAACTCAAAATCAAGCTCACAATGAATCCCAAAATACTTTTGGGGGTGAGGTGTGGGGGGAACAACACATATTCTAGGGACAACTTGCAGAAGTTGGTTCTCTCCTTTACTATGTGGAGCCGGGGGATCAAACCTAGATCAGGCTTTGGGGCAAGTACATTCACCTGCTGAGCCATCTCGCTGGCCCCAGCCTTGGCTGGGAACACAACATATATTTGGCACTGTGCCTGCTGTTGTGTTCAACACCAGTGCACAAGGACTGAAACAGTTTTGCTCAGCTCTGATCACTGTATGTTATGAACTGCAGTGTTTCACTGTGTATACAAGACCTTCTGCTCTTCTAGGGTTATAACAGTATAATTATGGAAAATACTTTTAATAAGCTCCTACCATCATTCCTCTACTGTCAAATTAGTATATCTTTGGATTGCACTGTGTTAGAAGACTGTTTTAGAATTTTCTGCTTGATATTCTAATTGCTGTGTCATTAATGAAATAACTGTTAAATGAATTTTAATTTCAGATTAGAAAAGAATTTCCAACCATTTCTGAAACAGCCCTAAGCATACATCTGCTGTTTTGTATTATATACTTATATGAAGTGACGTTCTCAGCAATGACAATCATAAGATCAATTACTGATCAAATCTGTAAAAAATTGAAGATACTGTACATGTCCTGCAGTGTCAAGTACTCATCCAGAACTAAATTATGTATGTGGAAATAAACAAGCATATCTATCTCATTAGTATATGAACTTGCTTTCCTTTTCAGTAAGCATTACAATTTTACATATGTATGTGCCAAAGTATTATTTTAAATAAATTTTTTATGACTATTCATGTTAGTTTGTATGTCTGTTTTGTGTCTCTCTCTCTCTCTCTCTCTCTCTCTCTCTCTCTCTCTCTCTCTCT
>NW_021604564.1:13016071-13040170 GCF_004785775.1 Grammomys surdaster | reverse complement strand
TGTGTGTGTGTGTGTGTGTGTGTGTGTGTGTGTGTGTATGATTTCTCAGGTGAAAATGGTCAATAGAAAATAACATTCAATCCTTGTCTAGAGGATTTGAAGCAGCATCCCCTGGGTCCCTAAGTCTCCATCTCCATCTCAGTCTCTCCCTCTCTGTCTCCCTTTCCTTCCCCTCCCCCCTCTCTGATGGCTTACTAGCATGCAATCAATCACGAGTGCTGGTCTCATCCTGAAACCCAACAGCATTCAGCATATATAAAAAAGTCCTAAGGAAATAATCAGCAGTGCACATGGAATTATGTTCAAGGTTATTAAATGTAGCCTTACTTATTTATAAGCACACAAATTGGAAACCACCTAAATGTTCAACAACAGGGGATCCATTCCATAAATTATGAATGACCTCCATGATAGAATGCCAGGCAGTCATTAAAAAATAAAAAGATGTTCATCACAACATAGTAAAGACCATTACCAAAATAACACAATAGCAGAACAGGCATTACTACACACAGTCTGACCCAGATTTCATTTACAGAAGCATGCACATGACTGCTCAAATAAATAAGAGAGCACAAAGGAGACGTACCAGCTTTAGTAGTGTAAACCCGAGCTGTGGAATAATGGCTGATAAGGCCATGTATTTTACTCTCTATTCTTTTTCAGTACTGTTTCCAGCATGCTTTTGCTTTGAGGAAGGGAAGAACCTTTCTAAATATTGGTGGGAACAAATCAACACAGAAAGAAGGGGAATTGAGCCACTGAGCTGCCCTGCTGTGGAATACAGAAGGCTGCCATTCCATCACAGCCAAGATCTTCCAGGAATCCACAGGCAGTAGGGGCCTGAGTCTTCAGCAATATCCTGGGGGCTTCCCAGATTCAAAGATGACACAGGAGTTCAGTGGGTTTCTAGAATTGGTAGAAACCACATTTGGCAGCCAAAGTCACCTCCCTGCTTAAGAAGAAAGCCTAAATTTGTGTTGTTGTGTTTCACTAGTCGATCAATGAGCTTCTAAACAAGTCAGGCCAAATTTGTCTGCTCCTTCCTTTTGCTCATATTAGAACCTGGATTCAGATTCCTGCCAAGGGCATTTCTTCCCCAATGATATTCATCTACATCTTATCTTAAGTAAATAAAACCTATTTTATCCTTAAAAAAAAAAAAAAAGGTAGAGTAGTAGGGTTTGATTTCCGGACCTATGCATGCTAATCAAATGCTCTGACACTGAGTCTCAGTATCAGATGCCTTAGGTACAAGACTGTGGTATTCCATTTTGTTTTGTCTTTAGAGATGGTGCCATTAACTTGTTCTGACAGGCCTTTGACTTGAGAGCCTCCTGCCTCACCCTACTGAGCGACATGCCTATATCATCAGGCCTAGTTTTATTTTATCCTTAATATTTCTAAAAAAAAAAAAAAAACTAGAAGCACTTAAACCATGGACCAAATTGAGCAGGAGAACCAGGAGCCAGTGGTACTGAAGAAGGGGCATGATAAGCAGCAAAAGCCCCAAAGATGCTGAGATAAGGCAACCTCTAGAGCATCCTTTAGATGTGCTTACTGATGGCTCAGATAAGAAAGATTTAGGGATAACAAAGTCAAAATAACAGAAGTTAAACATTGTATACTTTTCTTTAAAGGATTTTTCTGGAGAAAGGCACTTGCCAAGAGGAGAAAATAAATCTCAACTTATGTTTGAGCCAAGGGGAGAGACACAGGGCAGAGAGGGCAGGCAAAAATTCAGGAGAAGTGGGAATAGTAGCAGAGTGGATGTAGTCTTAAAGACAAGAAGTCAAGAGGGGTTACAAGGTGATGGACCAATCCTGATAACAGGATGCAGTCTGGCTTTGGGGCATGACTAGAGGTTGTTTAGCAGGCAACCCATGGGGATATCCTGTGTCCCCAAAACAGGCCTGAGAATCCTTCATCTTCTGGGACACAAACTAAGCTGAGGAACTTCTAAAAGTTCTCACATGACCAGAGCGCATTAAGCATTATCATTTAGGCGCTGTGGAGACGACTCACTGGGTAAAGCTTTACTTTGAAGGTCTGACAATCTAATTCAGATCCCCAGCATGTGCAGAAAAGCCAGGTGCAGTAGAGCACTGGTCTTGAATTCCCATGCCCCTTCCTGGACACTCACTGGCCAACTAGACTGGCACACATATTGCTCAACAAGAGACCTTGTCTCAAACAGGGTGAAGTTGTTCTTTGATCTACACACACATATACACACACACACACACACACACACACACACACACACAAACACATACACGAACACAAGATTCTTTAAAAAGAACTACCAATTAGAAGGACCAAGCGGGAGTAGAGGACACTTTCCTAATTGGAAGAGAAGGAAATCCAGAAGGAGAGAAAGCAGGAGCAGTGGGCTCCACGAGCCACAAGGCTTAGAAGAGTCCCTGGTGCAGACAAAAATGAGGGCTTGCAACATCCAACAGCCACTTTGCACAGTACACGAGGTGGACCCTGGGATGAGTTCTTCCTAGCAGTGCTTAGCAGGCAGAGGGCAAATGAGAAGCAGATGAATCTCTACTTGGGAGCTTGCAGGCACTTGCAGAGCAAGGAAGCAATTCCGCTCAACCTCACGGGGCCAATGGGAGAATCAAATAGTGCACTTAAACACAGCCCAACATCTGACTCAAAGTGGGAGCCCCATGAATATTAGCTACCACTCTCATTGCTACACTGCAATCACTTAGTTGTAGAACCAAGTGAATTGATGGCGACTCTTTTCTCTGGGGCTCGTGAAACAGGAGTCAGCCATTACATTCTGTTAACAGGGGAATACATGCAAGCTTTATAGGGTGATAAACCCCTTAAACAGAAGATGCTAACAACCTCATATCTCTATATGTCCTCACTTTCAACATCTGAATAGCTAGTGCTTGGGTGTTCTTGTGAGAAGGATTGGAGGTAACTGGTACTATCTGTGGCGAATGTGTTGGCACAAAATAATTTTCTTTTAACTGAGTGGAAAGCAATGTTCTCTTCAGAACAAGCAAAGCCCATGTGCTGGGACAAGATTACTGTGAACTTGTAGTCCACTATTGGTGCCCCATTTCATTCAAAAAAGATTTGTGTGGGGATGGAGATGTCACAGGAAGAACAGAATTAAGAAGAAAATAGGGAAGTATCACACACACACAGATGCTCACACACTCATACATATTTACATGCACACACATACACACACAGATGTACACATACATACATACACATACTACACACATGCACACATACACACACATATACACAAACACATACATAAACATACAGCTGCACACACATACAAATATATACAGGCATACACATACATACACACGCATGCATGTGTGCACACGTGCACACACACACATATATACACATATACATGCATAGACACACATACATATACACACACATAAATACATAGATACATACATACATGCACAGATACAAACACATGCATACAGTATACGTATATGTGTAAAGGATAGAGAAATGTGTTTGACAGGACATGTCATTGAACCTCTTTCTCAATGCTAGCAATGGCTCGCCAGTATGGCTGTGAGCCACCCAGCAGTGAAAGGGAAAAAGGAAAGCAGCTGGAGGTTCAACTCAGAGTTTCCAGAACTAAGGCGAAACACCGCAGCAGATATTGGGGTTTTGAAAACATTTTCCTTCATAAGTTGGTTGACACCATGAACAGTCTATACTACCATTCTTTCAGCAAGACTTAACTGTCCAACTAAACTGCATCTGTCTTAAAGAGGTGCCCTGGGTAGAGAAGGTGAGAGACCCACGGTGAAGAATGGCTCTCCAAATTTCAGCATTTTATTTCTGTATTGGCAAATCATTTTTTGCATTCCATTGTAGGTAGAATCATCTTGAAATATAACCAGGACAAGTACATCCATGTACCCACTTCCCGGAGGAGGTACATCCAGAAACTTAAGCTTCTAGGTAAGTTCATTAGCTTATTATTACGGCTAGTGACTCCCGATATGCTGCCAACTTAACTTGTACTCCTGAACTCTCTGTAAGAGAAACAAAGCATCCTGGGAACACAGGAGTTATGTTCAAATATGCAACGTCTAAAATATCTGCACCCCTTCTCTGAAAGACATATCCTATGAAGATACACGAGTAAATAAAGAAGAAGAAATGGAATCTGGGAATGCGAACTCCACATGGAGGTGTAGGGTGGAAGAACACCCAGAAAGCAGGCTGTTGCTCAGGCAACCCAGAATAGACCTGAGCTGAGTCTGTATGAGAAGGGCCAGCAGATGATGTGGAAGGGCCAGCAGATGATGAGGGTCCCTGTTTGCTATAGACACGTACATGATGAGAGAAGAGCCCAGACCCAGAGAAGAGTCTCCAATAACAAACCAACAGTCCGGTGTTTCTGTGTTAGAAAAAGGAGTACATGAAGAGTAGAACAGAGCCATCTGCATAAGGCAGCCGATGACACCAGCAAATGATAAGTGACGTCACAGGCACCGGGAAGGAGATGTGATCCATCAGGGTAAGGTGGAAGCGAGGCTTCTTAAAGTAGCGGACCTTTACATGGTTTTGGTCAAACCATAGGAATATGTTGCCTAGACAAAAACAACAAGAAAGTAAATTGTAAGACTAATCAGAGGGCATCATTTCTGAGAGCCAGGATGGACTGACAGCCCTGCCTGTTCTTTTCCTAGCAACAGTTGTTGACCTGCACCTTGCTGTCTGTATCACACACGTCTGCAGAGAATTGAGGCACAGAGGTCACAGAAAACGGCGTCAGCTTAGGAACTGAAATTGCTGCACATAAGAGAGGTGGGAGAAGAATTTTCAATTTATGGACACCTGAGACATAGCTTTTCTCCCATAAATGTGGCTGTGACACATGCACATCCATGGGAATCATATACAGTCCCTTCTCACAGGGATTCCCTGAGAAGTTTTTTAAAGTCAGACTGTATGTTCCAGAAAGACTTCAAGGTTCCCAACCCCTCTCCATCAAATGCCAACATTACTCCCCTCCCCCTCCTTGGCAGAGTCTGACTAAGAACCATTTAAGTTGCCAACTTATTTGTCCATTACAGCATCTAAGACTCATCAGTTTATACTTAATGATGCCCTGTAACACATTATCAGAAGGTCAAGGTCAATCTACCTTACAAACGTTTTACTATTGCTAAAGATACTTTGTGCCTTGAAGTTTTTGATGAAAAGAAAAAATGAACTAACAAAAATGTGAGGACTCTAGAATCCCTGGCAGCCTCCAGTCGAGGCTCCTGCTTTACTACCACAGAGTGTGCTGTTTAACACCAAGGCTGCCTTTAAATATAAATGTATATATTCTCTCATTGATTATGCTAATTCTCTTAAGAGTCCTGTAAGCTTGGCAAGGAAAATACTCTTTTCCCATTTCCACAGAGAGAAGCCTAAAGCCCAAAGTAGTTAAGTGAATTTTCCCCCCAATCTCATAATTGACAGAACTTGGAGTAGAAATTGGAGCTTTTTTTGGCTGCCAGGTCGGCTGTTTCTCCACTCGACTAGGATGTTTGCTCTAGATGGCAGCTTGTCTATTCCGAGCCCATAGCACTTCAGTTCAATTAAAAACGCTAACATAATAATTATAAATTTGAAACCCAGCTTCATGTTTTTAAATCAGTGGGTCAGGTATAATGGCCCTCAACACAGTAGGATTTGAAAATCAATGAAGCTGAGAGAGTGCTTCACACAGATCAGCTGATGTGATGCCCTCAATAGCAAGTCCAGGCAAGTCTTGTCACCCCACTCTCCTACAGTGGAATTATGAGCGAAGAAAGCCCTGAGTGGTATGATCCTTAGGTCACACATGAGTAAGAGTGGAGAAGCTGACTGGAGACAGTCTACCTCAGGAATAAATGCCCAGCGGAATAATTATAAAATAAATTATCAGAAAATTTGGTAGGTGAGGTGCTTCAGATAAACAATGAAATATTCTCTTTAGTTCTGGAGGTAACATAGAAACCAGTACCCTATGGAATGTGTTTGTTTACAAGAGTAACTGTGAAATATAGATAATATGAAGCAGACAACCAGCCCTCTGTCAAAGTCATGGTATCGCTAGCTGTGGCATCACATGTTTATAAGCTCAGAACTCAAAGACAGAGGGAGGGAGAATCACTGTGAGTTCAAAACCAGTCTGGTCTACATTGCAAGTTCTAGGCCAGTCAAGGTTACATAGTGAGATTCTGTCTCAAAAAACAAACAAGCAAACAAACAAATAAAAAAAAATAACAGGATTTAAATGATTCAAGCTGGGTGGTGGTTTGAATATGCTTGGCCCACAGAGTGGCAGTATTAGGAGGTGTGGCCTTGTTGAAATGGGTGTGGCCTTGGAAGATGTGTGTCACTGTGGAGATGGGCTTTGAGGTCCTATACTCAAGCCTCGCCAAATGTAGGGAGAGCCTTCTCCTGGTTCCTTCAGATCAAAATGTAGAATTCTCAGCTCCTCCAGCACCATGTGTGTCTGCACACTGCCATGCTTCCTGCCATGATGATAATGGACTGAACCTCTGAAACCGTAAGCCAGTCTCAGTTCAATAAGAGCTGCCATGGTCATGTTGTCCCTTCACAGCAACAGACACTCTAACTAAGAAGTTGTACATGTATAATAAATGACCAGTGTTCTAATCTACTAACAATGTGTCATTAATCATCAAATGAGACTTTACATGTTTTTTTGAATGCCATCGAGGATGCAAGATTGTTTTCTGTACATTTAGTTTCCCAATGTTGAAAAGCCTAAAGAAGCAAGTACACAAAGAACTAAAAATCAGTTTGCTAAAAAGTTAACAACAGAAAAAGCAAAGAGGCTACACCCAACAATCCAGAAAGAGTGAGTCCATTTCCTTAAACAAGTGTAAAGCTGAAAAGGAAAAGTCCAGCTCTGTTGTACTCCATGAAGCAGGTACAGTGCATGCCATGAAGAACCAAGGAGGAGGTTGGCACGCTTTTCCCTCTACAATTTCAGCCACAATTCTGTTTAACTAAAGTTAACCTCCAGAGAAAATGATATCTTGCTGAGAAGCATTATTTAAGATAAAAAAATGCATTTTGATAAAACCATCACTGGTTTAAAGAAAGAACAAAAGAATAGTGCACAGGTACCAAATGTGTGGTGAAAAGCAATCAGAGTGATGGCAAGCAAGACCTTGAGAAAAGTCTGAGGGGACAGGGAGAAGAAGCAGTTGGTAAAGTGCTTACCTTATAAGCAGGAGGATCCCCCAAATTCCTGAAAGCTGCATAAGAAAGCCAGGCATGGTAGCACACACATTTGTAATCTCAGTACTAGGGAAGCAAAGACAGGTGAATTCCTGGAGTTCATTGGCCAAACAGCATAGCCAGCCTACATAGTGACTTCCAGACCAGTGAGGGACCATCTCAAAGAAACATAGAAGACTGCACCTGAGACTTGAGGAGTCAACAAAGGGGATGTGGACAATGCTGGCAGTGATGTTACAAGAGCAGGCATCCATTTAGATGAGCGTCAACAATGCTAATGTTCTACACACTTTCCAGTTATCATATTTATAACTTCTTTCACTGTAAAACAGAGACTGCATGTGTTTTTTAAGTGCAGTAGGGCATGAAGACCAATGTCTGCTCCTGTTACTGGAATCATAAAACATCCTAAATTGTGGGAGTCTCTCCTCTCCTGCCCTCCCCTGACCATTTTTTTAACTAGACAAAGGAGAAGACAAACAGATACACCCTCTGCAGATCAGCATTGTTCATTAGAAGACAAAAGAGCTCATGTCTCCATTTTCCAGAGAAACAGAACCATCCAAAGGCTAAATGTTTTTTGAACATAGCAAGTAGTTTTAAGTTCTTGTTACATGTAAACCTTCCCCGTGGTACATCAGCCTCTTCTACTCTGAAACACCCATGAGAATGCCAGCACTGGAAGCTGCCTCCCATCTGTCTCATTGTGCTCACGGCCATATCAGAAGCATCATTGAATGGCCCGGGATTGAGGAGCCCAGCTCTCTACCTCTAGCACTTTCCACAGTCTCAGTTCCAAGTCAGTTTTCATAACCTGCTGGAAATGGTGTGTCTACTCTGAAATACACATACTGACATCATAATGTCTGCAACCAGCTAAAGATAAAAGAAAAAACCTATAACACAGTAAAATGAGAGTCCTAACAAGATAAAACTTCCATAAGACCCATTGTAGTGGCAGCACCTTCTACAGAATATGAGAGAGTGAACACACTGTTGCTCTCATAGTGTTTATATTCTGTGCCTTGTTCTTGTTCCAGTGTCCTTAGTGAAAGGAGGGAAAGGACTCTAGATAGAGAGCTAAAACCGCACTCCAGGCTTTCTCCTTATCTTCTTGGACAAAAAGAAAAAAAAAATCAGAGTATTGTTTATGTATAGAATGAATGAATGAATGAATGAATGAATGAATGAATGAATGAATGAATGAATGAATTGTTTTATTCTTATGACATGAAAAGACCTAAGTGCTCACTAAGTCAATATCAAGGCAGGTAAGATCTTCCTTTAGCATGCTTCTTCCCATGATCCTTTGAAAAAGCCTACAACGGAATTAAAAAACCACCATGCAAATGATATTAAAATGTAGCTGGGTCTTCTGAGGATGCAGATCCTTTTTTAGTGCACGTGTGTCAACTTGGCAAGCTCTGTGGTGCCTTAGTTTCTGCTATAGCAGGAAGAACTTACTGCAGCTTCAAGGATGCTAACCACAAAGGCACACTGGGACCATCAGGAGACCCAGCTACCAAGCTGCAGTTTCTGTGACTAACTCCTTCAAAACCTGGTCCTAATTTTATTCTTCTCCTTTCTATCAAAGTCTTCCTACCTATCTAACCCAGTGTTCCCTGTTACATATTCAACAGTAGCATTACATGGATATCTTCAGAGAATTTGAAGTCTCTATAACAATTTTGTTTAAACAAGCAAGGCAAAAAAATTAAAGGAGGTTAGAATGCAGATGAAAGTGGCAACACATATACACCCTGATAAAACCAGACTCAAGAAACCCTAGCATCTGAATATAGAGATAGAAATACACAGTTGTGACAAGTCAGTCATATCTGCTGGGTTTTTCTGATGTCAGAAATATACCACGCCTGCAAAAACTTAGGATTCTGGAATCTGGAATTATCTGACACACTTTCCACTCCCATGTCTGCCCCCCACCCCGGGGGAAGGCTGCCTGGCATTTCTTTCCACACAGTGTCTCCGCGTGAGTCTCCTGGACTTCCTCGCAGTATGGTGTTCTCAGTGCGGTCCCACTTTATACAGGGCAGCTGGTCTCTTCCTGAGCACAAAATGACAGCTCCAGTCCCTTAAAGACTTTGCCACAGAGCTGCTAGAGACTCACGACTGACCTGATTTAAAGGTCTAAGAGGTCACTGACCCAGGGCCAAAAACACAGACCTACTTTCCAAAGGAAGGCTTGGCTGGACAGCCAGTATTGAATGCTGAGATAGCCTGGCCTTTCACTAGGATGAGGCAGAGTGAACTACTGTGGACCAGATCTACTAAGTAAGTACAAGCACGCACTCCCCAGGTGTTGACTTTCAAACCAATGAAGAACTGCTAAGGTGCCTTTTTAACATATCAAAGCAGACCTGGCCTCCAGGTTCTTCCAGAATCTCTCAGTCCCTAGCTGTTAAGCATGGCTGGCATAGCCTGCGCTCTACCCTGAACTTTCCAGCCCAGTGGCTGGGCTACCCTTCCCTAAGAGGCTCTTCCTTGAATAATGCAGACATTTTGGCTACCCAGTCTTTTGTATCTGTTTGTACCTTTGAGCTCCTGGCTGCCTTACTTGGTTCCCTTCTCTCTCTTCTCCTCCCCCTCTTTCCACATAATTCAGAGTCATGACCATCCCCCAAAGTGTCTGCCTCTGGCTAGGCTCTCCTACATAATCTACAATGAATGTTCTCTGCCACTACAACTAAGAGCAGTCATGTCCTTTCCTTTTAATTCCTTTCTTCCTTCCTTTCTTTCTTTCTTTTTTTCTTTCTTTCTTTCTTTCTTTCTTTCTTTCTTCCTTCCTTCCTTCCTTCCTTCCTTCCTTCCTTTCTTTCTTTCTTTCTTTCTTTCTTTCTTTCTTTCTTTCTTTCTTTCTTTCTTCATTCATCAGGACAAGAAGAAATTAACATCAGAAGACAGAAAGAGGCACTGGCCACTGGTACTAGTTAACTTACTTCAAGTGTTTTCATTTCACTACCAAATTCTAAGACAGAGGATGTTATTAGGAAAAGTTAAATAAATGACATAACATTGATTCCTGACAGTACTCAAGCTTATAATTTATTACATGTGTTTAAAAATGCCTTCTCTGGAAATGTGTACTCCTGCTAGTGAATACTCTCATGGACATGCAGTAGGCCTAATTTCCAATGTAGATACTGAAAGCTCACAGGGCTCATCCTCTCAGGCAGGTCTTGTCTTCAGGTGAAGTGGGAAGACAGAAAGACAACTGCACAGCATGGTACAGACAGATTCTCAGAGCACTGGCAAAGCAGAGTTGCATTTGAATTCCTGTTGTGAATATTCATTTCGATGAGCAGAATAACTTTGGGTTATTTTAATTTAGCACCAGAATCAATACTACTAGCACATTAGCATATATCTGCATATAAAACTGCTCATTAAAGCCGGGCAAGGTGTAAGTTGCTCCCGGAAAGGCCAACTTAGCAATTACTCAGAAGTGCATCCCCACCAGCAACCTGTTAATGAATATCCTGGTTTTCTGGGTCTTGGAAGGACAAGGTGAGGACTTTTCAGTTTGGGGTAACTATTAAGTCCATGGGAACTTTTTTTTCTCAAAGTCTTCTCTTGTCCCCTTCTTGATAACTACAACAAGGAGCAGGAGCTTTGATCTTGGGTGTCTGATCTTCTAACAATGTATATCAAATCTGCTAAGGAACCCCTACAGCAACCCAACCATCCAAGCTATTCTTGCCTCCCAAGGTCAAGATATGGCAGAGCAAGCCTAGCATCTCACTTTCCTTTGAGCAGAATTACTATCTCCTGTTGAGGCTGAGGCATGACTGTGAGCCTTGGTTCCCTCTTCATTCACCACCAGTGGATGCACACACTCCACCCGGAGCAGCTGCTCGACATCAGTGCTGACCATGGAGAGACTGACTCAAGTTAACAGCACCAGTGGGAAAAACCGGGTTAAGCAAATCCCAGGGAATAAATATGGAGCTAATTAGAGATTTTAAATTAAGATGAACAAAGTGAAGTGAATTTTCAAAGACAATCTTCTTTTCCTTTTTTGCCATAATTTAAGCCTTTTTCTGAGGACCAGCATGTACAGCCAATAGAAGAACTTGGTGACAGAAAATAATTATTTTATAAAAAATTCACAAAAAGGAGGATGGAGAGTTGGCTCACTGGTTAAGAGCATCTTCTGACTGACTGCTCTTGCAGAGGAGCCAAGTTCAGTTCCCAGCACCCATGCTGAGCATGTCACCATTACTATAACTCTAGTCTCAAGGGATCTGAAACCCTCTTCTGCTCTCCTCGGACACCCCTACACAGATGGCATACACCTATATAGATGGCATATACCTATATAGAAGTAACAAAAAAATACTTTTTTACAAATTACAAAATGCTATTAACTGAACCTCTAATATGTCAGTTGGGTACTATGAAACTGTCACGACCTGACTCTTATTTGACAAATGAGGAGAACAGACTCAGTCTGCCTGAGAGCACTCAGAAGCAAGAGGCTGGGACAAACACAAATCTCGCTCCTCTTAAGTACTTACGAAGGAGACAATGAGCATAGTTCAGGAGTGGAGAGATGGCTCTGCAGCTAACGGCACTGACTGCTCTTCCAGAGTTCAATTCCCAGCACCCATATGGCAGCTCACAGCTGTCTGTGAGTCCAGTCCCATTCACAGACAGAATGGCAGTACACATAATCTAAATGTTTGGTAAAATGAGCATAGCTCTTGTGATTAGATGAAGACGTGCAATACAACTCCAGCAATCACTGATCGAGCCATGTTACGTCAGTTGTCATTGGTTCCTTGTCACAAGACCTCTAAGGACATACTGTGTTTTAAATAATTGGAAGATATTTTTGTTACAGAGACCAGATTTAAAAAATTAAAAAAAAAAAAAACACAGGAAAACCAAAAAACTGAAGGCCATGAAGGAGGAGGAAACTCACAAGATCCGAGGACATGAGTACTGCATCCCACACCACAGGAAAGGCATCCTGGGGAGCATTTCTTTGCCACAGCCTTGAATATTCTCTAAAAACATAGGCAGGGATAATTCTGAGAGCGTTTATATAGCCCGTGTTCATGAGCCAAGCATCAGCGTGCATTTAGCTTTAGTGTTTTACCTAGACTCACATAAATAGGTGGTGTATATGTTTTGTATGGTGTGTTGATGTGTAAGTGTATGTGCACACAGATGTTCTCAGCGCTGTATGTTTGATACACAAGGAAGTAGAAACTGATGCCAGGTCTCCTCCTTTATCGTTCTCCATCTTATTTCTGAGACAGGGTCTCTTGCTGAACCTAGAGCCCGCCATTTTGGCTAGACTAGCATGTCAGCAAGCCTGTGGGATCTACCTGTGTCTACCTCCAAGAGCTGGGGTGACAGATGCCCTATCTCTGTACCCAGCTCCACTGCAAGACCTCCATGTCCTTTTAAGGCCTTGCTAAAAGACCCCTCTTCTCAGAAGCTCCTCATAACCCATCCTACCCACAGTGTACTTCTTGCTAGAGTCTCACATACCCGGCTTTCTCCTTTGCATTACACCTGTCCTCAGTTTGGTAATTCTTAAAGGAAAAAAAAAATCTTTCCACAATGGTACTGTAACAGCTCGAAAGAGAACATGCTGATAGGTAGATCTGATGTCATATCTCAGCTCTGCCTGTTCTGACTGTAAGAGCTTGAGAAGTGACAATCTGTTAAACACAGTTCTCCATTGCCATAAAGTGAGCTAATAACTTAAGTTACCTTGTATGGCAAGAAGAGGATTCCTGCCTAGCACAGCACTTTAGCTAAGTGTTAAATGATATTAGCTAAATGTGATAGTTAACATAGATTGTCAACATGAAAGGATTTAGAATCACCAGGAACACACATCTGGATATTTCTACGAGGTTGTTTGCAGAAAGGTTTAACTTGGCAGGGAAGACCCACACTAAGTGTGGATGGCACCAAGCCAGTGGCTGGGGTCCTAGGCTGATTCAAAAAGAAGATAGAAAGCCTCTCTCCTCCTCTTCCTCCTCCTCTTCCTCCTCCTCCTCCTTCTCCTCCTCTTCCTCCTCCTCTTTTGACTACTCCTCTTCCTCTGTGTTTCTCCCTCCCCTTCTCTCCCTCCCTCTCACCTCCACCCTTTCTCTCTTTCCTTTTCCTGTGCCCCTCTTTCTTCCTCTTTTCCTCTCCTCCTCTCTGCTCTCGATTGCAGACATGATATGACCAGTATGTCAAGCTTTTGTTGATGCCTTTTCCACCATGATAGCCTGTGCTCTGTTCAACTGTGAGCCAACATAATCCATATGTCCCTAAGTCACTTCTGACAGGTACTTTGTCAAAGTGATGTATAAAGTAGGGTACAGCATATTTATTACCCATAACCAGTGTTCACACTTTTCTAACAGCCATCACTGGGTATCTGTTCTACCTAGCAATCCATCTGTCCATCTATCATTGTTAGAGATGAAATAAGTCTCTGCCAATTGCCTGAGGTAGATGTTCCCTTTTCCAATGTATACAAAGCACTTCGAATTTATTAATCCAGCCCTGAAACTCATGTGGATTCTCTAGGTGGAGCCTCACAGGAGAACGTAAAGTGACCTTTGCCTTGGTTCACATGCTAGTTTGGGGAATTCATTGGGTCATTTGAAGTACACTGGTCAGATTCTGCTCTTGATGAGACCGTTTACTTTTAAATAACTATTTATTCTTCATTTTCAAATAAAAATTTGGTAACAGGCTGCCCTGTTTAGCGAAACCTTGGGCTCCTGCAGCACCTGACATTTCTACAACGTGCTCACATCTGACACATCAATCAGTTTGCTCCGCCAGCCTCCCTACCACACACTCACAGGAATTTTCTCAGCATGGCTGTGCGGGTTCTCAAGCTGGAGAAAGTTCTAAAGCTTTCCCACACACTAGGATGCTGGTTCAGACTTCTTAACTCTTATTTCAATACTACACATAAGGCCTCAGGGTATATTAAACTATTTGTACCTTTCTACAAAGAGAAGGATGCCTGGCTGGAGGGGTGGAGGCCACTGCTGTTTTACATTTTAACTATAATACTTGCATTACCATCTTAAAGATACAGTGCACAGCAGATTCCCAGTGGTATCTAACCACTTTTAAACCAAAGAGAAACCTCCGAAGCTCTGTATCAGGCTTGTCATTTCCAGGGTCTTTTGCTGTTGTTGTCCTATGATAAAATAAGAGCATACAATCCAGCTGCCTGGGATTCTGTCACCAAACTGGGCACAAACAGTCTTTGAATACTGTCTTCCGTTTCTTTTCCTATTTGCCTCCAGATACACAGCTAGCTACTTGCTTCTCCCTTAGATATAAGAGTCTTTTCATCTCAGTAAGTGTTCATGAGGCTGGTCCCAGTTTTGACTTGTTCAGGATCCTGAATATCATTTTGCACCTCCCCCAAGAGAACATCAACCCGTCTCATTTTACTCACACCCCAACATCCATGGTAACCACTTCCCCTACAGTTTCCTCATGTGTGCCTCCGCTGTCTAATCTCTCCACCATAGACCAGAAGCTTTGAGAAGGCAGGATTTCCTACTCTTTATCACCATTGTCACCAGCCGCTGGGGCTCTGGATGACACAGAAAACTCTTTAAAAAATATTTTGAGGAAGAAAAACAGCTTATAACTTTCTCTGTTAAAGTCCATTTGAAAGAATTCTAACACAAATTTAAAAGAATAAAAACAGGCTAGGCAAGATGGCCGAACTGCCAAAAGGGGCTTGCCATCAGATTTGACAACATAAACCATTCCCAGACCCCACAGAGTAGAGACAAAGTAAATACTCCTAAAAATTGTCTTCTGACCTCCACTTGTCACATACACAAAATGAGTGACTATTTTTTTATTTAAACAATAAGAAAGGCTCAGTGTTAGGTGAAGCTAGGCATACCAAGATTTGGGGTTAGATTCCTAGCAATGGAAGGAAGGAAGGAAGGAAGGAAGGAAGGAAGGAAGGAAGGGAGGGAGGGAGGGAGGGAGGGAGGGAGGGAGGGAGGGAGGGAGGAAGGGAGGACAGATTGACTCTGTGAGGCCAAAACAACCATGCTTTCCATTCAGACAGTAAGTTATACAAGTCACAGGTGCTGATGCCATTTAGCTGGTAAGCTTTAAGGGTTTTATTTTTGTTGATGTTTGGTTTTTTGTTTATTTGTTTTTTTAATAAATAGTCATCATTCTGAACCAAGCAGCTGTTCATTGTCTATTGACTATGACAGTTCTTCCAGATGTGTGCCTTGGGGTAAGTGGAAAGTGAACAGAAAAATTGGCTCGGACATCATGGTGGCGCCTGTCTGTAATCCCAGACCTTATAGAGGTAGAAGAATCAGGAACTCAGGGCCAGCCTCCACTACACCATGAATTAAAAGCCAGCCTGGGCTACATAAGAGCATGGTGAGAGGAAAGAAAAGAAAGAAAAATGAGGGGGAAAAGGAAGAGGGAAAAAAGAAAACAGAAGAGAAAAGGAGGAGAAAGAGAAAGAAATAGAAGAAAGGAGAGGAAGTGCACATTATTTTTCAGGTCTCTGCACATAGGACAGTGCACTGCAGCATAAGGTTGAAGAACTACTTGACAGTCCCTAATTTGACACTGGCTATGTACCACCAGCTATGAATTGAGCTTGCTAAATATATTCAACCTCACAGTAGTCATGAAGAAAAGATCCTCTATCTAGAATGTAGGACATTCTACAAGGCAGCTACCCAGGGTTCCTTGAATTAAAAATTAATCTCAAGGAAAACAAAAGACAGGAGGTTCCTTCTAGATTAAAAAATAAAAAGTCACTGGACTAAAGATTAGACCCAAGATTAGATAAGAGGAGCGGGGAAGCATAAAATTAGGAAACAAGAAGTTGAATACAACTGAGTCACAAAGTTTCACTAGCTGTACTTTCTGGTCTTCAAGGCAACATTCAATTGATCATTTTTCACCATTAACTAAAGGTAGTTGTTATGCATTCCTATGTCTATAATGTCCACTTGCTAAATGTATCTGTCACAGTAAGAGCTGCATACTGAATACAATAGGACTTAGCCTCCACAGACTATTTTTTAACAGTAATTGGAAGAAACAGGGTTTGTAAATGAAAAAAAAAAGATGATCTTAGAAACTGTGTTCCCTAAACCTTTCGTGGCTTATGCTATAGTCCCCTTTCAAAATAACATTTTATGAAGTTCTTGTTAAAATCTACCTCAGCCATTAATTTATGAATTCCTAGACACTAAGAATGACATTTGGCTGATCTTTTATCCCCTCTGTGACTGACTAACAATGGCTCACACACAGGGTATATAACCAGTAAATAGCTGTTGAATTTTTTAAAATTACCCTTATGTAGACACAGAGTGACTAAGTCCTTGAGGTTTTAAGTGGCCCTAAATATCTCTATGCTATAAGTCGTAATAAAGAACTAAAATATTGGAGGTTATTCTGAAAAACATGTCATAAAATCTTAGAAATAACATTATGCTTCACAAGTAAGAAGGAATATTTTTGAAGAAATGGGAAAATCAAGGACTTCTTTCCACACATAAAAACTTCAACATGTGCTAGGGTAACTGGGCACAATACCTTATTTCATTGAGATGGTGTGCACAGCCTCTACTGAGAGCCTTTGTATGCCCTGTGTCACTGAGTTACTGGGCAGATAACACTTGCATCATGACGGACAACAGCTTTTTCTGTCCTCTGTCTTCCAACTCTCCAAGGAGAACTCTTACAGTTATTTATTTGAATAATGACTCAATTGATTTCAGTATTATGAAAGGCACTTCTGGTAACATAATTTCTTTCTTTCCATTTTTCAACTTCTTTGTTTCCATTTTTATCTGCAAACCTTGTGCAGATCTCTCTAAGTGCCAGAATCATTAGCTTTTCTACTCTACCTCACTGTAATCAAGACTGCTCATTGCCTTTCACATGCACTAGCACCTCTTTGTGACAATGCAGAAGAACATTACGGAATGAAGCCTCATCCCACCACTGTCCTACAACCTATGTGTTCTGCAAGGCAAGCTTCCCCTAAGGCATTCCTTAAAGACACATTTGACCTAGTTTTACCTTGTCATTCCAAATAGATTCAGCCAGCAGCAAACAATACAGTGCGTGTCTTTAACTTCAGCAACTGAACAGGTTCCTAAGAATTGTCCCTACCTGAAAGGCTCCCAAGGCACAGCCTGGGAGAAAACAAGATCACACATCTGATGCTGGTCCAGTCACTCTCCAGCAGAACAACCTGGGAAGGAAATTCAGGTTTCCTCACTTCTGAAACAGGCTAATCTGCACGCACACACACCCCCATGTATCTGCAGTACTCTGGCAATTTATAAAGTGGGTTTCTAAAACCTTGAAGATTCAAAGATGGTGTCTAGATCAGTGATAATGCATGTGTTTAGCATACTGAAGAAGAGGAGGAGGAGGAAGAGGAGGAGAAGAAAGGAGAGGAAAAGGAGAAGGAAGAAGTGGAAGGAGGAAGAGGAGGAGGAGGAAGAGGAGGAGGAGGGGGAGGAGGAGGAGAATTCAAGAGACTAAAGCAGACACAAACACAAGATGTAATAATTTCATTTTTAGATACACAACCTTTCCCAAAAATTATCTGCCTAAAAACTTGTACACAGATTTCATTTAAAAGATTATTAATAATAGTCAAAGAATAGTAACAGCTCAATGTCCAGCAGCTGATGGAGAGATAAACAAATCTTAACATCTCCATATAGTGAAATATTACTCGGCCATAAAAGGAAGTTCTGAAACACATCAATTCTACACCCACACAGATGAACTTTATAAACCAGACCAGTGAAAGAAGCCAGTCCTACATCACATATTAGACGACATTACTCATCTCAAATGTTTAGAACAGCAAAATTTATACAGATAAAAGGTGAATTAATACTGCTGAAGAGATGGTTAAAAGCGAATACTGGACTTGATTGCCTTACATTCCAGAAAACTACAAGTACAGATCAAGCTTGGCAGAGTCAGAGCCTGGTGAAGGCTCTCTGCCTCTGTGGAAGGTAGTCACCTACTGCCCCATGCTCTTGTGGTAGAGAGAGAGCAAGTTCTCTGGTATCTCTCCCTGTACAAACACTGATCACACCTGCCTCCAAATATAACCACAATAAAGTTCAGAAATCAAGATGGGACTGGCAAACATCACACAATCCACAAGTTACTGAGTGAGTGGCCCTTGATGCGTGAGTACAGAACAGCTGAGAGGAGTACCACACAGTATACTATCCTTGATGCGTGAGTACAGAACAACTGAGAGGAGTACCACACAGTATACTATGAGGTCTATTTCCATGGAATGCCTGTATTGTGTGTGCATCTAGAGAAACAGACGCAGACTCCTAATTGCCTAGAGATAGAGTGGAAGGGAACAAAGGAAATGGTGACCGAATTCATGGTGCAACAAACACTCTTGAAAATGGTACTGGGCCTACAGTTTGAGGGTGTGATGAAATGAAAAACATTCCACATTTGATTTGATGACAGTGGGACATCTCTGTAAACAACCAGTAAACTGCATCACCCACAAGTTTCATGTTGCCTAAATAAAGCTTTTACAATAATAAGTGGATGATGCATAAGATAGCTGCCTGAGGATGAGAATACAAAGACCTTTGACCTTTGAAGGTCTGTAGAAGCCCAGGCCAGGCTCTTCTCCAGTTCCCCATACCCAGAAGTCTGAGATGTCTGCGGTCTCATGGTTTGCAGAAAACTGACATGATAGATTGCACAGTGCCCAACATGTCCAACCATGGACAGATGGTTAACATTTAAAGCTACATGAGGAGCTATATAGACTACAGATTTTTAAAGTAAACCAGCTCCAAAGTTGAGACCTTGGAGCAAACAAGGTGGTTCAGAGAGTAAAGGTACCTGCTGCTAAGCTTAACAACGTGAGTTCACTGACCTCCACACATATCATGGTGCATGCACAAACAAATAAATAAATAATGCAAACCATTAGCATACACTTGGGAACACTCATTCGTCACTTTCCAACAGAGCCAGGGCCATTTTAGTGCACCATGAATGTGGTTATAACTCAAAGAAAGACTTGTTAGTAAAACCAGTACAGCTTTTGGATATCTGCCTAGGGTGGATGACTATAACATATTTCCAGGTGGTCAGAATACTTCGAGAACATGGGCTGATGTCCTCACTACCTACTGATTATCTACCCCATACTTTATCACAAAGACCTTCACCAAAACCAGCATGTTGTGTTGGTGAGATGATTCAATCTATCTCTGGGTGTCTGGGAACACAGAAGGAAGAGGAATGGAAGGTGCATTTGAATATTTTACTCCAGGTTTCTGCCCTAAGGTAATTTCAGATTTACTTCTACCTTAACTTGCTGAGGAACCATGGGAACAATCAGTAAGACTGCTGGCTAGATTACGGAAGCAGTCAAACATAGAAACATGCAACCTGCAAGATGAAAAACAGCTCTTCCACCATGTCTAAGGAAAGTTTTACTCCAAAAGGCATGGCAACGACTCTGGGCCAAGAGTGAGAAGTAAGAGATCTACTCCCAGCTCTGCTGTGGAACAACCACACAAACTAAACCTACCTCCATTACCTGTTCCCATCACTAAGATATGGAGAGCCAGGCTAGCCAGTAAAACTAGGAAGAGCCTCTAGAACTGAGGACAACAGTCTACATACAATAATTGTATGTTGCTCTGGTTTGGTTTCTACTTCTATGGTTAACATTATAACCAAAAATAACTTAGGGAAGGAAAAGATTTATTTGGTTTACACTTCTAGGTCTCAGTCTATCACTGAGGAAAGTTGGGGAGGGAACTCAGAAACCATGGAGGAATGTTTGTTTCTGACTCACACACTGGCTCATGCTCAGCGACCTTTTTTTGTACAGCCAGACCTACCTACCTAGGGATAGTCCCACCCACAGTAGACTGGGCTCTTCCACATCAATCATCAGTCAAGACAATCTCTCATATGCATGGATACAGATCAGTCTTACCTGGGTATTCCTCAGTTGAGGTTCCTTCTTCACAGGTGACTCTAAGCTGTGTCAGATTCACAATAAAAACTGACCAGGATATCCATAAATTTCCAGTTCCAGTTCTCATTGAAAACTAGTAAAATGAATGAAGTCCTAAACATGATGCAGGGAGTGCACCCTGCCAATGCATGTCTACTAACTCACATGAGTAAGAATACCTCACCTCAGCAAAAAAAGTATAGTGTCTGTGGCTATACAGTGGAACCCTGGCAAAGACATCTCTGTGAGACTAGATCTCCTGGGAGGTAGCAACCAGCTTATTATCAGGAAACCAGATCCCTCTCTCTGGAGCCATTTCTGTCACCATGTGGCAAGGATGTCATCACTGAACTCCGATGTACACTATCTTTTTGGTGTCTATGGTAGGAAAGCCATCTATCTTAAAATTCATTGATCCCACCTCCACTATGTCCACATAACAGTTCAGAAGCTGACACATGAATATTCTAACCTCACACATATCCTGGTTTGCTAGGAATCCAGCAGGGACATTGATCTAGAAAACCCAGCTTCTCCTGACTATTGGTATAAAGTCTATGGGGAAGGCTTAACTCCTCTGTGCTTTGTGCTGAATTGTAACACTGAATTCAGGGCATGAGCAAAAAGAACAGAACACAGTTTGAACAACTTCAGAACATTCTAGAAAGACAGTGTGAGTGAACTGTCATTGAATGAATTTTTTTAGAAGTCTTAGAGAAAACAGAATTCAGTGTACTCTAAAGACATTCTTTTAAAAACAACACAGACTAAAAATGCAGCAGAAGGCAGGCATAGAATGTAAAATTCCTAACATATATATTATACACATGCACACATATACACCACCATTTACTACTAACCAGACTATAATTAAAATTTTCATGTATTCAAAGAATGAATTAAGTGACCAATTTTAAATTCACTTACTCTACCTTCTCAAAAAGCTTTGGGGATCATTTTTCATATATTTTATAAGTACTGTTTTCAGAGATAAATTTACTTTGAGATTAATGCATTCATCATATATATGTATATTATATGTTATATGTTATATACTATCTACTATAAATTATTATATATTATATAATGGATATATATTAGATAAATATAATGGATAATTATATATAATTTCATCTCCATATAATATATATTATTATATACTATCATATAATTACACATAGATTATACATTATATCATTTATATAAAATAAATATAATTAATATGCTATGTAAATTATATATAAATAATTATATATTATATATTATAAATATATTCTTATATATGCATCATATATATACATAATTAATGAAGACTTCCCTAAGCATACCAACACAAATATACAAATATAACGTGGGATCCTAAGTTAGCTCATAGTCCGAAAAAGAAAAGTAGATCAGCAAGTTAGCTTGCCTTCAACACTGTTGATCTAAATTCAATGCCTGAGACCCACAAAGCAGAAGGAAAGAAGAAAATTGTTCTCTGACATTCGTGTGTGTGTGTGTGTGTGTATGTGTGTGTGTGTGTGTGTAAAGCCTACCTGGAGGAAGTACATCACTAGGGGTGGCCTAACTCTGGACTTCAATAAAAAGATCTGAGTTCTCCACATCCTAACATTTCATAGTCACTGGCTTTAGCAGTTGAAACATCTATAACCTTGGCATCTTCCTCTGCACAAATGAGAACTCTGGACAAAGCAGTCCATCTGCTTAGCCCATCCTGTACCCACTCCAACAAACACATGAGATACTAACATGAGATACTAACTGCCATCTAATCCCAGGCTGAACCTGCCTATGTTATCATAAGCCGCCATGGCTACACTTACAGATGCCTTGGCCAATGGGTAAATGAGCCCATGTACGACACTGTGTCAACATTTGAACGATACTTTTACTGCATAGCTATAAAAGCCTGGGCACACACTACTAAGTAGAGTAAATGACCACAGTCAAGTCACTCAAATTCTTTAATATCAAACTCATGGATTCACATACGCTAGTATGATAAATCTGAGCGCACCCCCACAACTTAAATTTTATATATACATATATATAATAGTTTTTAAAATTGGCTTATGTATATTAAAAACAAACATTAATTTTATTGTCTTCTCAAAAACACACAAATTAATCATATATCTGATTAATGCATACTGGTAATATAAATCATAACATTAGTTCACATCAATACAAGTGCCAAGTCTTTGGTGTCTCTTTAGCACTTTTAAAGAGAAGTAAACATTCCTATACTATTTACAAACTACAACAAATATAAATTCAAAAACTGTATTACCTATACCAACCAATATTCACTCTTTAACAGTCCTCTGACAACTATTTCCAGATTTAAAAGAAAAATTTGTGAACTTTTCCAAGTTCTCCCTGGCTATCCTGGCATTATCAAGTGTTTGCTGTTTGCGGACAGGACCACAGGCTTCGTAAGTCCAGCCACAGGTACTGAAAGCTGAGACAGGGAGAGGGGAAGGTCACTGAAGGTTAATCAATACAGAGTAGACTCCTGATATTGGCTAGGTGCTACCTGGAAGACTCACTCATTAAGGAATGAAGACAATTAGTTAGCAAACTATCAAACAAATGGAAAGCCCATGCAAGGTCTTCAAAGTAGAAATGACCATAACCACCGCTAGGTCACAGACAGAGCTGGATATAGTATACAGAGCCAGGAGTAGGGCTAAATGGTCTCCAAGACACCAGCCATTGCTGAAGTCTTTCTGTTGGTGGCATCATTATTACACTGAATCCCAAACACATCAAGGGTCTGTTTTCTTAGCTCTCCAGTGGAGTGCAGCACATAACACACAAGACAATGGTTAGACTGAAATACAGTACCACCCAGGGCACCCATTGTACTCATCAATGGGTACTAAGTTACAATTAAAGAGGAGTGAGAAGCACATCACTGGGTGTCTATACATGACAAATGTACTGGACATTTCAGAGAGCTAGAAAGACTTGGAAAGTTCTTACCACAAAGAAACAATAAGTGTTGAAGGGAACAAAGGTTTAACCTGATTTAACATTACACTGTCTGCATGTATTAGCACTATAATCCTGTTGGGTTTTTTTTTTTTTTTTGCCTATTGGTTTAAAAATAAACATGGTGAACTAGAGTGATAGTTCAGTGGTTAATAGCATGTACTCCTCTGCAGAGAACCAGCACAAGATTCCCAGTGCCAACAAGCTCACAACTGCCTGTAACTCCAGTTCTAGGAGGGTTCAACCATTCTAACTCCCCACCATGGGCAACTGCCTTTGTGTGCACATATTCCTACAGACATATACATAACCATAATTTTTAAAAATAACAAAACTGGGAGTATAAACATGTCTAATCATAGTTTAAATTAAATTTTCAATTTAAGGTATGACATTACTGTTACCATTGTGTAAAAGTACACACCATATAGACTTTGCCTAACAAGCAGTGTCTCTTAGGACACCCTAAGACCAGTCTCCTTAGCTACCATGTCTATGTTCCCTCCCACCAATTAAGTTCTAAGACATGTTCTAGCCACTAAAAGTAAAGTAATGAACAAAATACGCAGAATACTCTTACCTTCCCAGAGTTTTTTTTTTTAGTTTTTTTTATGAATTAAAATTTTATTTTATTTTAATATTTAAAATTTTTATTGGATGTTTTATTTACATTTCATATGTTGTCCCCTTACCCCATCCCCCACCCATCCAGGAACCCCCTATCCCCTCACCCCTCCTCCTTCTTCTCTGCGGATATAACCCCTACCTACCCCCCCACTCCCACCTCCCCACCCTCAAAATTCCCACCCCCTGAG
>NW_021604564.1:12946297-13015671 GCF_004785775.1 Grammomys surdaster | reverse complement strand
CTGAGAGGAGTACCACACAGTATACTATGAGGTCTATTTCCATGGAATGCCTGTATTGTGTGTGCATCTAGAGAAACAGACGCAGACTCCTAATTGCCTAGAGATAGAGTGGAAGGGGACAAAGGAAATGGTGACCGAATTCATGGTGCAACAAACACTCTTGAAAATGGTACTGGGCCTACAGTTTGAGGGTGTGATGAAATGAAAAACATTCCACATTTGATTTGATGACAGTGGGACATCTCTGTAAACAACCAGTAAACTGCATCACCCACAAGTTTCATGTTGCCTAAATAAAGCTTTTACAATAATAAGTGGATGATGCATAAGATAGCTGCCTGAGGATGAGAATACAAAGACCTTTGACCTTTGAAGGTCTGTAGAAGCCCAGGCCAGGCTCTTCTCCAGTTCCCCATACCCAGAAGTCTGAGATGTCTGCGGTCTCATGGTTTGCAGAAAACTGACATGATAGATTGCACAGTGCCCAACATGTCCAACCATGGACAGATGATTAACATTTAAAGCTACATGAGGAGCTATATAGACTACAGATTTTTAAAGTAAACCAGCTCCAAAGTTGAGACCTTGGAGCAAACAAGGTGGTTCAGAGAGTAAAGGTACCTGCTGCTAAGCTTAACAACGTGAGTTCACTGACCTCCACACATATCATGGTGCATGCACAAACAAATAAATAAATAATGCAAACCATTAGCATACACTTGGGAACACTCATTCGTCACTTTCCAACAGAGCCAGGGCCATTTTAGTGCACCATGAATGTGGTTATAACTCAAAGAAAGACTTGTTAGTAAAACCAGTACAGCTTTTGGATATCTGCCTAGGGTGGATGACTATAACATATTTCCAGGTAGTCAGAATACTTCGAGAACATGGGCTGATGTCCTCACTACCTACTGATTATCTACCCCAAACTTTATCACAAAGACCTTCACCAAAACCAGCATGTTGTGTTGGTGAGATGATTCAATCTATCTCTGGGTGTCTGGGGAAGAGGAATGGAAGGTGCATTTGAATATTTTACTCCAGGTTTCTTCCCTAAGGTAATTTCAGATTTACTTCTACCTTAACTTGCTGAGGAACCATGGGAACAATCAGTAAGACTGCTGGCTAGATTACGGAAGCAGTCAAACATAGAAACATGCAACCTGCAAGATGAAAAACAGCTCTTCCACCATGTCTAAGGAAAGTTTTACTCCAAAAGGCATGGCAACGACTCTGGGCCAAGAGTGAGAAGTAAGAGATCTACTCCCAGCTCTGCTGTGGAACAACCACACAAACTAAACCTACCTCCATTACCTGTTCCCATCACTAAGATATGGAGAGCCAGGCTAGCCAGTAAAACTAGGAAGAGCCTCTAGAACTGAGGACAACAGTCTACATACAATAATTGTATGTTGCTCTGGTTTGGTTTCTACTTCTATGGTTAACATTATAACCAAAAATAACTTAGGGAAGGAAAAGATTTATTTGGTTTACACTTCTAGGTCTCAGTCTATCACTGAGGAAAGTTGGGGAGGGAACTCAGAAACCATGGAGGAATGTTTGTTTCTGACTCACACACTGGCTCATGCTCAGCGACCTTTTTTTGTACAGCCAGACCTACCTACCTAGGGATAGTCCCACCCACAGTAGACTGGGCTCTTCCACATCAATCATCAGTCAAGACAATCTCTCATATGCATGGATACAGATCAGTCTTACCTGGGTATTCCTCAGTTGAGGTTCCTTCTTCACAGGTGACTCTAAGCTGTGTCAGATTCACAATAAAAACTGACCAGGATATCCATAAATTTCCAGTTCCAGTTATCATTGAAAACTAGTAAAATGAATGAAGTCCTAAACATGGTGCAGGGAGTGCACCCTGCCAATGCATGTCTACTAACTCACATGAGTAAGAATACCTCACCTCAGCAAAAAAAGTATAGTGTCTGTGGCTATACAGTGGAACCCTGGCAAAGACATCTCTGTGAGACTAGATCTCCTGGGAGGTAGCAACCAGCTTATTATCAGGAAACCAGATCCCTCTCTCTGGAGCCATTTCTGTCACCATGTGGCAAGGATGTCATCACTGAACTCCGATGTACACTATCTTTTTGGTGTCTATGGTAGGAAAGCCATCTATCTTAAAATTCATTGATCCCACCTCCACTATGTCCACATAACAGTTCAGAAGCTGACACATGAATATTCTAACCTCACACATATCCTGGTTTGCTAGGAATCCAGCAGGGACATTGATCTAGAAAACCCAGCTTCTCCTGACTATTGGTATAAAGTCTATGGGGAAGGCTTAACTCCTCTGTGCTTTGTGCTGAATTGTAACACTGAATTCAGGGCATGAGCAAAAAGAACAGAACACAGTTTGAACAACTTCAGAACATTCTAGAAAGACAGTGTGAGTGAACTGTCATTGAATGAATTTTTTTAGAAGTCTTAGAGAAAACAGAATTCAGTGTACTCTAAAGACATTCTTTTAAAAACAACACAGACTAAAAATGCAGCAGAAGGCAGGCATAGAATGTAAAATTCCTAACATATATATTATACACATGCACACATATACACCACCATTTACTACTAACCAGACTATAATTAAAATTTTCATGTATTCAAAGAATGAATTAAGTGACCAATTTTAAATTCACTTACTCTACCTTCTCAAAAAGCTTTGGGGATCATTTTTCATATATTTTATAAGTACTGTTTTCAGAGATAAATTTACTTTGAGATTAATGCATTCATCATATATATGTATATTATATGTTATATGTTATATACTATCTACTATAAATTATTATATATTATATAATGGATATATATTAGATAAATATAATGGATAATTATATATAATTTCATCTCCATATAATATATATTATTATATACTATCATATAATTACACATAGATTATACATTATATCATTTATATAAAATAAATATAATTAATATGCTATGTAAATTATATATAAATAATTATATATTATATATTATAAATATATTCTTATATATGCATCATATATATACATAATTAATGAAGACTTCCCTAAGCATACCAACACAAATATACAAATATAACGTGGGATCCTAAGTTAGCTCATAGTCCGAAAAAGAAAAGTAGATCAGCAAGTTAGCTTGCCTTCAACACTGTTGATCTAAATTCAATGCCTGAGACCCACAAAGCAGAAGGAAAGAAGAAAATTGTTCTCTGACATTCGTGTGTGTGTGTGTGTGTGTATGTGTGTGTGTGTGTGTGTAAAGCCTACCTGGAGGAAGTACATCACTAGGGGTGGCCTAACTCTGGACTTCAATAAAAAGATCTGAGTTCTCCACATCCTAACATTTCATAGTCACTGGCTTTAGCAGTTGAAACATCTATAACCTTGGCATCTTCCTCTGCACAAATGAGAACTCTGGACAAAGCAGTCCATCTGCTTAGCCCATCCTGTACCCACTCCAACAAACACATGAGATACTAACATGAGATACTAACTGCCATCTAATCCCAGGCTGAACCTGCCTATGTTATCATAAGCCGCCATGGCTACACTTACAGATGCCTTGGCCAATGGGTAAATGAGCCCATGTACGACACTGTGTCAACATTTGAACGATACTTTTACTGCATAGCTATAAAAGCCTGGGCACACACTACTAAGTAGAGTAAATGACCACAGTCAAGTCACTCAAATTCTTTAATATCAAACTCATGGATTCACATACGCTAGTATGATAAATCTGAGCGCACCCCCACAACTTAAATTTTATATATACATATATATAATAGTTTTTAAAATTGGCTTATGTATATTAAAAACAAACATTAATTTTATTGTCTTCTCAAAAACACACAAATTAATCATATATCTGATTAATGCATACTGGTAATATAAATCATAACATTAGTTCACATCAATACAAGTGCCAAGTCTTTGGTGTCTCTTTAGCACTTTTAAAGAGAAGTAAACATTCCTATACTATTTACAAACTACAACAAATATAAATTCAAAAACTGTATTACCTATACCAACCAATATTCACTCTTTAACAGTCCTCTGACAACTATTTCCAGATTTAAAAGAAAAATTTGTGAACTTTTCCAAGTTCTCCCTGGCTATCCTGGCATTATCAAGTGTTTGCTGTTTGCGGACAGGACCACAGGCTTCGTAAGTCCAGCCACAGGTACTGAAAGCTGAGACAGGGAGAGGGGAAGGTCACTGAAGGTTAATCAATACAGAGTAGACTCCTGATATTGGCTAGGTGCTACCTGGAAGACTCACTCATTAAGGAATGAAGACAATTAGTTAGCAAACTATCAAACAAATGGAAAGCCCATGCAAGGTCTTCAAAGTAGAAATGACCATAACCACCGCTAGGTCACAGACAGAGCTGGATATAGTATACAGAGCCAGGAGTAGGGCTAAATGGTCTCCAAGACACCAGCCATTGCTGAAGTCTTTCTGTTGGTGGCATCATTATTACACTGAATCCCAAACACATCAAGGGTCTGTTTTCTTAGCTCTCCAGTGGAGTGCAGCACATAACACACAAGACAATGGTTAGACTGAAATACAGTACCACCCAGGGCACCCATTGTACTCATCAATGGGTACTAAGTTACAATTAAAGAGGAGTGAGAGGCACATCACTGGGTGTCTATACATGACAAATGTACTGGACATTTCAGAGAGCTAGAAAGACTTGGAAAGTTTTTACCACAAAGAAACAATAAGTGTTGAAGGGAACAAAGGTTTAACCTGATTTAACATTACACTGTCTGCATGTATTAGCACTATAATCCTGTTGGGTTTTTTTTTTTTTTTTGCCTATTGGTTTAAAAATAAACATGGTGAACTAGAGTGATAGTTCAGTGGTTAATAGCATGTACTCTTCTGCAGAGAACCAGCACAAGATTCCCAGTGCCAACAAGCTCACAACTGCCTGTAACTCCAGTTCTAGGAGGGTTCAACCATTCTAACTCCCCACCATGGGCAACTGCCTTTGTGTGCACATATTCCTACAGACATATACATAACCATAATTTTTAAAAATAACAAAACTGGGAGTATAAACATGTCTAATCATAGTTTAAATTAAATTTTCAATTTAAGGTATGACATTACTGTTACCATTGTGTAAAAGTACTCACCATATAGACTTTGCCTAACAAGCAGTGTCTCTTAGGACACCCTAAGACCAGTCTCCTTAGCTACCATGTCTATGTTCCCTCCCACCAATTAAGTTCTAAGACATGTTCTAGCCACTGAAAGTAAAGTAATGAACAAAATACGCAGAATACTCTTACCTTCCCAGAGTTTTTTTTTTTAGTTTTTTTTATGAATTAAAATTTTATTTTATTTTAATATTTAAAATTTTTATTGGATGTTTTATTTACATTTCATATGTTGTCCCCTTACCCCATCCCCCACCCATCCAGGAACCCCCTATCCCCTCACCCCTCCTCCTTCTTCTCTGCGGATATAACCCCTACCTACCCCCCCACTCCCACCTCCCCCCCCCCACAATACACCCCCCCTGAGTCCAACCTTCACGAGGTCAAGGATCTCATCTTCCACCTATGCCCAGCAGTGCCCTCCACTCTTACGTATTCAGCTGAAGCCCTGGATCCCTCCCTAAGTGCTCCCAGGCTGGTGGTTTAGACCCTGGGAGCTGTGGTTGGTTGGTATTGTTGCCCAGAGTTTATAACAACCAGTATTTTACTGATAGAACACTCAAAGCTAAAAACTCATTATTGAAGACGTCATGTCCTGTGGAGCTACAATTTACAAAGAGTGTCCCTGGGAGGCCTTCTATAACAGATAATAAAGACTCTACAGAGGTGAGAAACCATGTAGACATTTGCAGAAGAGCATTCTGGGAAAGGCTGGAGCAGAAGCATCCTGGAGGTCTGAGGAATAGGGGCAGAGCATGTTCTGACTGGGAGCAAATAAGTTGGATCTGGCCTGACAAAGCTTTAGTGATCACTGGTAAGGAACTCAACACTGGGGTCCTGTGCAATGGCTCAGTGGGTAAACGTACATTTACTGAGTGAAAAGGCATCCCTGGTAGATTTCATGCAGTTGTATCAATTGTGTGATCAAACTTGATCTTATTAGGATCACTGAAGACACTGTTGAGAATACACTTGGCATCAAGGAAAGAGGAGAAAGATCAGCTGGAAGTCTGCTGCCAATCGTTCTGGACAGAAAAGTTCAGTGGCTGGTTGATAACACTAGAAGTGTTGGATCCTGAGTTGTGTTTCCAAAGGAGTACGACACCAACAGGATTTTGTGATAGATCCAATAATCAGAGAACAAAACAAATAGAGCCGAAGATAGCTCCCAAAGATTTGGCCTTGAGGAACTACAAAGAGAAGCCCTTCATTGGAATAAGCAATACAGCAGGGGGAGGCCTTATCTTGTCTGTCACAGCTTCCTGTCCCTATCAGTCACCACCAAAGGTTCTGCCCGCTCACACTAAAAATGAGCCCATGACAGAAATGTCTTAATCACTCCCACAGTCAGACACTGCCCCTTCCTGAACAATGGCTGGGTGACCACTGCCTTTACTTCCTATAGACTATGCCTGCACACTCCTTCTTCTCAGCAGCACTCCTGGGGGGCAAATGGAGCATTCTAGTTACCCCACAGTGTCCACTGTTCTCTGTATAGGGCTTAGCTCATGGAACAATTTCCTTCCTCAAATCCTCCTTGTAATAAGATCTAATATGTCAATTTACTGGGACGCGTCCTTCCATATTTTGTCTTTACTTTCTTCGTTTCTCCCTTTTCCTTCTCTTAGGCATTACATCCTTTGATCTCTCCTCTCTGCTCTAGGCTACATGGCCAGGACTCTACAGTCCGGTTCTCTACTGGCTTCTAAAACAGCAAGTCCAGATTCTGTTCAGTGAACAAATTAGGGGAACAATCAGTCTGTCAACCACTGTGCTTTGGCATTTGGATGTCACCTGAGACCTGAGCTCCAGTTCTATAGCCATAACCGCAAGCCAAGCATCTGTGGCCCTCCTGACAAATGTCCCCAGCTGAAGCTATGAGCTCTGTCTTCATGATCTCCCACACATACAGCAAACTGCTTCATTCAAATGACCCTCACAGGAAGAAAACTCTGATAGCTATGCATGGAAACCAGTCAGGAGGCTCCTCAAAAAATAAAATCTAAAAATAGAACTACCATATGATCCCACAATACCCAACTCCCAAGAATACACGTGCCCTTCAGAAGTCCAGTGACTGCCAGCCTGTCCTGTTTTATATCTTTTCCTGCTGTCCAGGGGAAAGCACACTCTCCTTTCTAGGTTCTTGCTGTTCCTCCAACAAGCCTTTTGCGGCCCCCCTCCACACTCTTGACATGATGCTCCCTCTGGTTGCTGACTTCTCCAGCTCTCCTTTATCTTCCTGAACCATCCACAGATCACAAAATCAGCTTAAAGCCCTACCTTTCCCAGAAAGCTGTCAACACACTCATCCCAAGTAAGGGATGTGCAGCTTTCCTTCCCTGCACACCCCAGAATTCACTGCCCTTATCATCCTTGTGTGACCTACAACAGTAACTCTAAAACCATGGTCTTGAGACCAAAGCATCATCAATATTTTGCTAAAAATGCAAATTCTTGACCCACATGCTAGACCTACTGACTTGGAATCAGCAATCTGATTTGAGAAGCTGTGGGTGAGACTAACCCGTCCTGACATTTGAGAAGTACTAAGTTAGAATCCCCAGTCTTACAAGCTTTCTCTTGCCAAACACACAGAATGTATGAAGCCAACTACAGTATCTATGACATAGAGGTTCTTTGGAAAACCAGTTGTGCAAATATTGCTTCACAATTTCATCAGAGTAAATACCAAGCGAATTCTACCTCCAAGCATTCATTCTGAAAAACAAAGCAAAAGCCATTTAATAACATTAATAACAGAAGTACCAGAAATATAAGTTAACATTGCAATCAAAAGATCATTTGAGTATTTGGTAAATAACAAAGTATTTTAATTAATAATAAATAATTTATTACTATTTAAAGTAGGGGAGACTCCTCTTTTGTGTTTCTTTTATGTTTCAACTTTAGAAAAACTGTTGTGAAGTTTACAGGCAGTGTTTAAATGATAAATACACACGAATGTAGCTAAGAAAAATATGCCTGTGACGAGAAGACCAAACCTTAAGTTAAAATGGGAAAGAAGAACCAAGCCAAACTGGACCTAACACCAACCTTCCAGGGACTTTGGCAACTATGAGTTGCACACTTCCTTAGGGGGGGCATATGTACTTTCTGACACCATTTTGGTGTTTATAGTACCTGCTATTTTCACATACTCACTTTTAAAATCATATTACTGTTACATGTTGTCATATGTAAGCACAGTGTCATTTTATGTAAGCATGGTGACGTAAGTAAGCACTGCAGCGTACCTCCGTCTCTAAGAGAATGTTTGTTGTCACTGTCTTTCTTTACAAGTGTCATTTATTCAATCCATACAACCACACCATGAGAAGAGGGAAATCATTATTCTGTAGACCCACAAGGTGGAGGGAGAGAACTGATTCCCACAAGTTATCCTCTGACCTCCTCCACACAATTACCCTTTCTCTAAAAGCAAGTACTTTTAAACAAAATACATTTTTTTGGAATGGGCTTTCCCAGTGTTCTCTAGAAGGAGTTTTCTACGAAAAGAGATGGCCTCCTCAAGATGGAAGCAAACTCCTGAGAAGAAAAAAAAAAAAGAATGAGATACAACTAGAAATTAAAACAAACAAAAACTAAGACAGCAACCTGTGGGGAGCATGCAGTGCAGGGGATGAACTTTACAGCGGCTGTTCAACAGGAAGAGACTCAACTCAGGAGGAGAGCAGACAAAAAGAACACAAGGAAAAGAATAAAATTCCTGTCAAGGAAATAGGCTGATTTCTAAACAAAACACCTGAAAAGAAATTATATCTGTACTCAAAATAAAAAGTAATTTCAAATATTTTATTTAAAATTCATACAATTAACTACCTAGAAAACCAAGTTAGCTCCAATGTCGTATATCAAAAGAAGCATACATTTCCTTTTTCTGAGTGACAACACAAAACTTTGAGTCACCTAAATGTTCAGCAATGTACACAATGACTGTGGTTTCCAATTATTTCTCAGAAAAAAAGTTAAAAAATATTAAGCTATGCATTACTTGATAAAACATGCTATATATATGAAACATTACCACCAAACTAGTCAAGAGATGAACCCCTGCTAATTGGGGGTGGAGGGAGGACGAGGGACAGGGCTGGGGGAACTGAAGAAACAACAGGAAATTCTGTATAATAATCAACTTAATATAAAAGGCAAAAACTGCCCTGAAAAACAAGGTGCATGCTCTATTTCACATCCTCATGTTGTTTCTGGTTTTGTGTGCTCGGAGTCTGGTCGGGGATTCTACAAACAATCAAACCCAAGACCCATGCACTCAAGGCAAGTGGCCCACTATTGAGCTATGCTCCAGCCCAACAGCTCTACAATTTGATTTAAAGGTATCTTCTTTTTCAACAGAGCATATAACATTAAACTGGTAGGAGGCAAATAATGAAGTTCTGGGATGTCCATGAAAAACATGAGATCAAGGTAAAAAATGAAGTCCTACTCAGTTCTGTAATACAGTGAGCACATTCGGGATAGGTTGAAATATATATTCAAATTAGGGTTTTAAAAGCAGTTGTGTAGAAAAAAGGAAGGAGAAATAGAAATAATAGATCAAATATTACTTATGGAAAGATACTTAAATTATTTATATTACCTTATATAGGAGATTTTATTAAATTCAAAAATGATATCTATTTTTACTACTGTCAAATAATATCACAAAAAAGAAGTTAAGTTTAAAATAAAAGAAAAATTAAATATATTGAGCAAATACAAAGTAACATACATAAGACAGTAATATGAAATTTATCATACTTACTAGAAAAAGTCATTTCCTAAAACAAAGGTTGTGTTAATAAAGTCATAATGTACAAAAGCATTGCTAACAGTTTTAAATGTGAATTTCTGAGACTAGCTCTCATGCCGCCCTGTGCTGGCCTCACACTTGCCCTGCTGTCACCTTGAATTCTCGATCCTCCTGCCTCCTCTTGCAAATGCTGGGATTACAGGCGCTCATCCTCACAACTGGAAACACCCATAACTGATTATCCTTCAGATGAAAGTTAAAGTCCTTTTGTCAGATCTCAAATCAGCCCGTCTGCTACTTTCTTTGTAGTCGCTACAGTAATGGGAGAGTGCACAGGCTGAATGAAATACATATTCAATATTGATTGACCCATATTGACCCAAAGGCCACTATGGTTTCTATTCTGGACCATGTGCTACCTTGTGTATTCAGGTCTTCCTTATGTCTCTTGATAAATTTTAATTCGTTTCTTCGTATAGGGCCTGAAGATTTCTTACTACATTTTTTGTTATTCAAGACCCCATCTCAAAAATAATTACTTAAAAAGAATGTTGTTGATTTGAGTATATTTGGGTTGTATCTAGCCACATTTCTGAATTATTACTGATGGAACATGTTTCCATATATTCATAGTAATTCTGATTTTTCTCATGTTTACTATTGTTTCTCCTACATACGCTCTTCTTTTTTGGTGACTAAAGCTATATAAATAATTAGTCCTTGTCTTAACTCTGATTCCCTTGTATCATTCTTTTACACAAATATGTGGATTGAGGATTTTGTTGTTGTTGTTCTTTTGACAGCTGTATGTAATAGAAAGCACAATGAAGAGAGGCTTAAACAGCATGAATATTGTAGTATAAACAGGACAATGGAGTTGGATCAGTTCCAGAGTTCATTGGGTTAGCTGGTCATCTAGTTTACTTGAATCTCCCCAAAGGTCCATATGTTGAAGGTTTAGAAATGCATTGCTTTGACAACTCCATCATAGTAAAACTGACCAAGCAAGCACCTGTACTCTTTTTCTGAGATTCTTTGGACTGACCAGTGATGAGCAGCAGGTAACTGGAACAAGCCAAAGTGTCAGTATTTATAGATGATGTAAGTCTAAGCAGAGAAAGCCTCGTTTTAGAAGTCCACACATAAAAGTGGGGGAACATTCTCAAGATCTTCTACTAAGCCTCCTCTCATTCTCTGATGAAGCAGTTTGTGTGGCATTGCTTGCTGTCCTGGTTAGTTTTGTCAACTTGACAAACATCTGGGAATCTCCACTGAGGAGTAGCTTCCATGAGATTGGCCTGTACACAAGTCTGTGGTACACATTTTTGAATAGTGACTTAGGTGATCATTGTGGCCAGTGATACCTCTGAGAAAGAGTTCTGAGCAGTGTAACAAAGCAGGTTGGGCAAGCCATGGGGCAAGCCAGTAAGCATTGTTCCTCCATGTTTTCTCCTTCAGTTACTGACTCCAGGTTCCTGCTTTGAGTTCCCTTCTTGGCTTTCTTCAATAATGGACTGTGACTCAGGGTAGGTAACTCTTTCCTTCCCAAGGTGCTTTTGCTTCTGATGTTTATCACAGCAACAGAAACTAAGACATTTGTTTACAACACTCATCAACAAAATAATGGAACCACTAAGACTGAAATGGTGTGCTCTACTTTCTCCTGGCTGGAAGGGGATCTACCCCACCCTGACTCAAGTATGTTGGAAGAGTAAACACTGAAAGGAAATTCAGAGCTCAACTGACAAAGGGATATTAGACTGATGACTTGGCTCAGCGGATGGCTGAGAAGCCTAAGAAGTCTTCAGGTGGATGGAGAGAATCAGCTCTGTAAGCTGTCCTCTGACTCCACATGTGAGCTGTGTGACGTGCATACGTGGATACGCCCACAAACATTCTAAACAAGCAGTTTTCTTTTTTTAAATAAAGAAGGATGGGGGTGACTGTGAACCAGCCCTATCTGGTGAAGCCTCCTGACTTGAACTGGCAGACCCCAACCTCCAGGCTTAGCCTGGGTCATACATCCTGTAGGCTGGCTCAGTCTGATAAAGTTAGCTCTCACTCCCTCATCAAAGAAGCTTCTTTGTGCAACAGATGGAGACTATTACAGAAATCCATAACTGGCCAAAAGCAGACAATAGGAGGCTCTGGGGTAGTCAAATTTTACTGCTACATCTGCAATATAACCCCTACATCCAAGGCTCTGGGAGAATCACAGAAGGGGGGCAGAATGACAGTTAGAGGCAAAGGACCTGGACATACCTGTTGCTAGATAGTGTCCCCTAGGCATGACAAGGAAAGCACTCCCATAAAATATTAACAGTATGGTTGCCTGTAAAACCAGTACAATGCCAACAGTTGGAGAACCAATGTGAAGAGTGAAAATCCCACAGGTCTCAGTCCTAGATAGAGAGCTCCCGGTGGAGGCCCATGCCTTTATCCCAGCACTCAGGCTGCAAAGGCAGGTAGGTGTCTGAGTCTGAGGCCAGTTTGGTCTACAAGAGTGAGTTCCAGGACAGCCAGTGTTACACAGAGAAACTCTGTCTCAAACAAACAAACAAACAAACAAACAACAAGACAAAACAGAAACAAAATCAAACAGCTACATGTGGTTAAGGGCTGCTGAGGGAAGGAGAATCCATCTCCAGAGAGAATCTCCTGCATAGGTTTCCAATCCCAAGCAGCCAGCCATTGACACATATACATAGGAACAATGCTTAACAGACTCAGTAAGTTATACATACATGAGCACATGTGTGCACACACACATACACACACACACACATATATATATATACACACACAAACACACACACATGTGGGTGCTCACACACACACACATACAAGCCCTCATGCACACACACTCATATAACAATGATAATTAAAGAAGCAGCCATGAAATTTGGAGGAGAGGCCCAGGAGGAGTCTGATGAGAGGAGTGAAATAGTGATATACAGTATCCATGTACAAAGTTCTCAAAAGTTTTTAATTTTTTTTAAAAAAAACAATACTAGCATTGAATATATTAAACATTATTACGTACCTTCATTATGGTGAGCACTGTCCTACAGTATAGATTTTTAACTCCTGCAGTAGCCTTATGGCTACAAATATTGTTAGCTCCACTGCACAGGTATAAAAAACACCAAGAGGTTTTACAAAACTAGTTGTAGGCCATAAAGCCAGTAAGCTTGTGATTCTCAATCTTCCTAATGCTGAGATTCTTAAGTACAGCTCCTCATATGGTGGTGACCCCCAACCATAGTATTATTTTATTGCTACTTTGCAACTATGTAATTGTAATGTAAATATCTGCTATGCAGGATATCTGATATTTGACCCCTAAGGGGGTCGTGACCCAGAGATTGAGAACCATGGCAGTAAGCTCCAGTGCCCACACTGAGATCCGGAGATTCCCACTTTGATGGGCACTCCTAATCATTCTGCGACATAGGCATCTAAAAAGAAATGAGATCAGCTACAACTTCATAAATGAACCCAAAATTGTCTCATGGTAAAATAAAATAAAATAAAAAATATCTAGCTGAATTCACTGTCAAGCTGCCATTTGGAGAACCCCAGCAGGATGGCAGTGCCACCATTAGTCATTTACCTTACTGGCTCTGGAAGACCTGGAAGCAGGTTGAAAATGACCCACTTTGGGCACAGATCTACACTGGAAGACAGTGTGTGGACCTCAGCCTTCCTGTCTTGATTCTGACCTGAGCCCTTGCATCTTTCACCAAACTGGATCCCTTCGAGAGGTTGCTGATAATCTCAAATCTCCTTAAACTAATAAGTACAGCCATATCCACACCAGTTCCCACTCCTCTTGTTACTGCCCCAAAGCCTATGCAAGATTATAAATCCCATGTTTACAGGATTAATGGAAATTAATAGAGATCTCTATTCATTAACACCTGAGGAAGGAAGAGTCTGATTTTCAAAGATTCTATCCAATGAAGTCAGAGCCTGTCACAGTCATAGCTGATTACTGTGAGACAGAGACCTCTCTCTCTGGCTTTAAAAGGGGGAAGCTTAACAAGGGGACTCTAGCAGAAAACATGGAAGGCAGGATAGAAGATTTCTTCATGAAAGGGTATTTTGAAGACATGTTACAAATGCTTCTACCAATCTGCCCTGTCCCAGGGATGTTAGTAAACTGCCCAGCCATCTCTTCCTACAGAGAGAGCCCACAGAGCTTTCTCTGAAGAGTGTATGCTCTAACTGAAGTCTACCAAAGCGTAGAAGCTGCAATGAAAGAAATACACAAGTGTCCTCAGAGGCAGGGGAAAGAGCTCTGTGCTCAGCCCCTGAGACCAGGACTATCACTGTGATGCTCTGACTCTGCAACTTGGGACACTCACACACCACAGCCAAGAACAAGGTGGGCTTCTGTCCCAGCACACACCAGCCTCAGGCAGGTCTGTCTCTCCCAGCCACAGGCAGGAGGTGAGGGTGAGCCCATGCTTTTTTGGAACCAACATTCTAATTCTAAGCCCTGCTTGTATCTGAAAACTCTTTGTCATCTCTTTCCACACTAGCTCCATCTTTGAACTTCGTTTGAAGGCTTGTACCTATCCCTTCTCAAGGAGCATACTTTAGAAGGTTCCAGATGACTTCCTTCAGGAATGCTCTGGGTGCCTACAGTGTATTCCGATGACAGGCACAAAGGAAGTCACAAATTTGAGGCTAGCTAATTGGCTAGCTACTACCTACACCCTGGTAGCTCACAGGGTCATCTTCCCTGTGATGGATACTGGAGAGTTGATCCTCCAGCAAGGTCTTGGAGAATTCAATGAAAACAGTGGGAACACTGCATCCTCACACACCACGTCTTGACCCATACAGCCATCTTCCCACCTCCCTTAGGAAGCCCACACTTTTAGGTTTTAGGTTCACGGTAGGCTGTGTTAACCAACTTCCATGCAATCTCAGGGAGAAACAGAAACTGCATATGGGCCAATCCATCACCTAAAGAAGCCCTTCTGTTCCTTCTCATTGACATGGAAAGGCCTAGGAAGCTTCTACATTGCCAAGACGTCCAATGCTGCTTGGAGCAATGGTCTTTCTATTTCTCAGGTGTCTCCCACATTAATGTCAAGATCTGGTTTTAAGAGATCACAATCCTTCCTGATACAGGTTAAGAACACATAACATTTACAACAGTGTCCCCCTACTTGTTACTTATCATGATGAACAATCTAACTGGGATGGCACAAGAAGGTCCACAGAGTGGACTATCTACTGGGCAAATGCTGGGACACACAGACTTCAACACATGCTAACTCTGCCCTTTGGTATCTAAGCATTAAAGCCACTAATGGCTATGTGGTCAAATGATTCTAAAATGAGAGATTCGAGTGACACAAGCATAAAGAGAGCAAGACAAAAAGCAGAGTCTAATATTATCAAGGAGATCAGATAGAGGTCCCAACTGCAGCGATGCTCTTAATACAAGAGTGTCTAAGTAACAGAGAGTCTATGTGTTGATCAGGGTCAGAAGCGAGGGTAAGTAGCTAGTGGTAAGACTAAATCAGAGTGGCTCCTTTGTTGGGGGTCAATATTATGGCTTTATGTTCCAGGCTCAATTCTAACCCATTTCAGCTCCAAAAGGATAGGTCCAAATCAAAATTCCTGAGTCCCAAATCTCTTCTAAACCAAGAACACACTTCCCTGGAAGGCAGACCATAGTTTCATCACTAAAAAGGTATCTCCATTATGTAATTTAGAAGTTGGGTATAACAATAACACAGAGTTTTCATTTTTTTTTCAGAGACAGGGTTTCTCTGTGTAGCCCTGGCTGTCCTGGAACTCACTCTGTAGACCAGGCTGGCTCAGAAATCCGCCTGCCTCTGCCTCCCAAGTGCTGGGATTAAAGGCATGCGCCACCACCGCCCAGCTCAGAGTTTTCATTTTATCATTGTCTTTAATGGGCTTTAAAGTCATACCAACACTGGTACAAAACCAGGGTCTATCATTTTGGAAATCCATGTCTGAACATCTGTAAAATTACAATAGTACATTATTACAAAATATGCCTACAATAAGATAACTCCTTATTAAAATGGTTACTCTAGTGCTTGTCACATAGCAAATGGCTGTAAAATATCTGTACCTTTTATAACATATGTAATATTATAAATATAATATAGAATATTATAATATAAATATAAGTAATAAATGATAAAGAGGCTGATAAATTACTATTGTAGTAATATAAGTATTCCTATTATTATCTTTACTGTATAATCTACACAGATCATTTGACTGCAATCACATGTTCCTGTGACCTATGACCTGCAAAGCTGAGGACCAACATCAGGAGCAGTGATTACTCCATGGAAACCCCAGCCTACCTAACAAAGGCCTTGGGCCCTTGACTAATCCAGCTGCTAGCTAGGCCCTTATCAGGACCTGATACAGTCTCTAAGGTCTCTGCTAATTCGATGAACCTTCTGACACACGTCGTAACTACTATGAAGTAAGAGCCAAGCTCTCCCTGCCTTTCCAGGATCTCCATACCTTGCAGAGGGCTCAATATCTTTCTGTGTTCTTCAAAACTACACCAGCCTGGAGTAAATACAATAATGGTCCTTGGCACAGAGGTCCTATCCAACTCTGCCCCAGCTGTCAAACATTTTCCTTCATTTCTCAGAAGGAGTTCTAGACCATGGTAGATGCTACAGTATGTATTTCTTGAACCACCAGAGCTACTACGAATTTCTGCTCCTTCTGACTGCTACTCCTTCTTATCCATGGGGCTCCTGCTCCTAAATTTCCTTTGCTTCAGTGAAGAGAACTGCTTTGAGCATCTTGTCTTCCCAAAATCCCCAAGGAGACATCAAATATCATCAAACTTCATGGAAAGAAGCAAGTGATGGATCTGATTCTTCTAAGTTAAATTCTAAAATAAGGGGTACCATTTGGGGTTCTCAACAGAATGACCAAGAGTACACACCATTCCACCTTTTGGATAAACTGTATCTTGTGTGTACATGGCTGCCTTCCCAGCCCTCACCATGCCTGAATATTAGGAGATGTAAGAAGCCTAGATCAGCTAGACAGACAGCAGGAACTGTGGCTTCTCACAGTTCCCTAGCACAAGTGTATAAAGACTTTTAGGTCTCGAGTTTCAATTATTCAACTACAACTGGAGAAGTAGAATTTCTTAGATGAGTCTTATACAGATCCTACGACTGAAGCAAGAACAGTGAAAATCCAAACATCTGGTCCTCAATTCCTCTAAGAAATACAATCTACATGGAAAAGTAAGACAGGATAGATGCATAGTATTTTCGTTTCCTTTCTTTGTGATAAGAACAACAACAAAAGTAACTTAGGAGGAAAGGGTTTAATTTGACTCACAAGTGAAGGTTATAGGCCATCATTGTGCTGTGTGTGTGTGTGTGTGTGTGTGTGTGTGTGTGTGTGTGTGTGTATGAGTGGAAGGAGCTTGAGCAGTTGTCACATGAACTCCAAGGTCAAGAATCAGAGGGGAAAAAATTAATACATCTACGCTTTGTCTCAGCTCCTTTTCTCCATTTTTACTTTTTTACACAATCCAGGACCCAAACCCAAAACCACTCATAAGTTAGTTCTTCTCACATCAGTGAACATAATCAAAAGAATCCTGACAGACACACCCACAAGTCAACCTAATATGGAGAGTCCTGCATTGAGACTCTCAGGGGATTCCAGGCTATACTAAGTTTATAATTAAATCTAACAGGCACACATGGTGAGAATTTTCTACTCTAGTTCAACTAGTTTTTTTCCAAAGTTGATTGTTTATAATATATTAAACTCACTCATACTCATAATGTATGACAATTTGAAAAATAGAGAAAAAAAACAGCTATTTGACAATAAAGGGGATTGGCTGGGAGTTGTTGATACCACAGAAACATGGAGAATGGTTTAGCTCACAGAAGGGCTTGTCGAATTAAGAGCTTAGCCTTCTGCTGTGAGCCACAAGAAGTATTCATTTCATGAATGAGTAGACACAAGGACACACAGACAGAGCCCCACAAGGATTACAGTGGCCTCCAGGGGAAAGGCAGAGGGAGACAAATGGACTGTTACCATAATGTCTAGAAAAGGGTCCCAGGACAAGGGAACAGCACATAGGGGAGAAACAACACCAAACTCCAAGAAAAGAGAAAGCTGGTTCAAAAAAGGGGGGATGTGGACATGAAGTCCCAGTACTGTCTCCAAAGTCCTCCTTTTCTAGAGCAAGGCTTCCTTATCTGTAGTACCTTCACTTGAAGGAGGCTATAACTCTGTCCAGAAAATAGGACATGCTCTTGGAAGTACAGGATGCCAGGAAGGCAAGGAGAAAGCAACAGCCAGGCTGGGATGGAAACAGGCTTGCCGTGCAGACACAAAGACCTGAGTGTAGTCTCCAGAGCCTCTGCATTTAAGAAAACATTTTGTTTGCCTTTTAAAAGCACAGGTTGCACAGGCTAGTAATCCCTACGCTGGAAGGGGACAGATGGGTGGGTTCCTGGGGTTCAAAAGTCAGCCAGCCTAGCCTACTTGGTGAGTCCCAGGCCATTGGAAGATGCTCCTAAAAGACAGTGGACACCACCTAAGGATCAATAGCCAGTCCTCAGTAAGTCTCTTAATGCACATCTCAGCAGTTACGTCTCTAAACTTCAAATAGCACGTAGGTGCTACAGTAAGAAGACTGGCAGTAGATCAGCTAGTCCAGTGCTTGTTACCTGTCGTGTGGCTATAAAAGATCTCTACATTTTATAATATATGTAACATTATGAATGAGCAATAGTATAAATACTACACATGTAGAGATATACACATTCTCTCTTCATCTCTCCTCTCTCTCTCTCTCTCTCTCTCTCTCTCTCACACACACACACACACACACAGATATGCATGCACACACAAATATTTGCTCTGTCTCCCATACACACACATCACACACACATTCTCTCTCTCACACACACACATATCACAAATACCACACACCACACACTTAAACACACATATACACACACATCACACACACAAATATTCTCTCTTATGCACTCATCACACACATTCTCTCTCTCACACACACATACATACACATCACAATATACCATACACTTACACACACATATAAACACACATCACACACACACATTCTCTCTCTCATACACACACATACATACACATTACACACACATCACACATAGACCACACACATTCTCTCTTTCTCTCTCACACACACACACATACATACACATCACACACATAACACATACACTGCACACATTTTCTCTTTCACACACACACACATATTCTCTCTCTGTCTCTCATACACATTATACACACATCCTCTCTCACAAACACATATCACACATATGCACACACTTCACATACATACAAATATTCTCTCTCATGCACATACATATCACATACACATTCTCTCTCTCTCGCATACATACGCACATATCACAAACACATCATACATATACTACACACATTTTCTCTCCCTCACACACACACACATACAACACATGCACAGACACACCAGAAAAAGCAGAATGTGCCACCCGAGTCTGCCCCCTTCAACCCCCGTGACCTGGGTAGTGAAGAGATAAGCTTCGTAGAAATGCCACTTTGTGGTCTGACAGGGATTTGCCCCCGCAGGACGCGGAGCATGCCCAAAGCACAGTCTTGGGTACAGCCTACCTTCAGGCTTCACGTCTGTGTAATTAGGTGCCACCCTGCATCTTGGCGCATTTCCATCACCTCACGGAGATAGCTCCTGCCCCTCAGTCCTGTCTGAACCCTGCCCTGCTTTCATCTCTGCATTTGCCTTTTCTAAAGTGTCCTACAAACAGAGCCACAACGGGCGACCTTGTGTTTCACCCCCTCTGTAGCTCTTTTAAAGTGTTTCCATATTACACTACGCACCCACACTTCACGTCTACTGCCAGTCAGGATTCCATTGCAGGGGATCACATTCTGTGTCCCTTTCTGTCCGTTGAAAGGGACTTGAGGATTTTTGCCACCTCTTGAGTAATATGGATGACTCCACCATGAACAATCACGTGCACATCTGTAACAGGCTGCTTCCACTTTGCTTGTATTGGTATCTAGAACTCGAATTGCTAGGTCATATCCGAAGTATTCATTTGATCTTTTAAAAATCAGCCCAACAAAAGTTAATAAAATAAAATAAAAAATGAGCCCAACTGTCTTCCCAGGTATTGACCACACTATTATCCCATTTTCAATATAGACATACACCAGCTGATCGGAATTCCCAGGTCTGTGGTACCTTTAAATTTATCTATCTGTTGTGGATGCAATATAGCTATTAAAGGCTGGATAAGCTGGTCTTTGAACTTTAGAGGTCACACAGCCTCACAATTTATTCACAGTCCAAATTTCACCCTATTGCATTTTTATGTTATCTGAAAGCATGCTTAAAACAGTGATACCAAAAAGCAGTGCCGAAGGCCCATAATCATAGGAGAAAAATGTTTATCGAAAGAGAGTTACCAAAGAGTCAAGCAAGACAAATGAGAATATGCCTCACACATGAAACCTAGTCCCCAAGAGGACCAAAGCTACTTGTGGATCCTATAAATTACAAAAAAATACAGGAGGTCAGTGGTTGGCTTCTTTAAATCCGTGGCTGTTTGTACCATATTGGGTGATTAAGACAGAAAGTAGAGACCTAATGTGCAGAAAAGAAAGGAGAGACCTGGCCTCCCAGGCATAGAGAGGCTAGTAGTCACAGAAAATGTTTGAAAGCATCAGGCTCCCTTTGATTCTTAGTTAGGACCATCATTGCTATGATGACACACCATAACCAAAGTAACTTGGAGAGGGGAGGGTTTGACTTACCCTTCCACATCAGTCCATCATCAAAGGAAATCGGGACAAGAACTCAATCAGAGCAGGAATCTGGAGCTGATGCAGAAGCTTGGAGGGGTGCTGCTTACTAGTTTGCTCCCCATAGTTTGCTCAACCTGCTTTCTTATAGAACCCAGGACCACCAGCCCTACAGGCTTGCCTGCAGCTGGATCTTATGGAGGCATTTTCTCAGTTGAGGTTCCCTCAGTTAACTGTGGCTTGTGTCAAGTTGACATTAAACCATCCAGCCCACTTTGCAAACATGTATATGAATTAGAAGAGCTGAGAGAATTGGCAAAGCCTCCTCTTCACATAGATAGCCCAGCCCTATGTGGGACCTGATCTCTGCTTCACTAAGGTAGTGTTTCAAGTTCCACCACGTTTCACTGAGTTTGGATAGTTCCCTCTATTCACAGAAGTGCTTCCTCTGGGGAGGGTTTCTTTTCGTTTCTAGCAGTGAGGACCTACAGTAATTACCTAAGGGTGTCGTTTCTGGTGCAATTGATTACGGGGAGAGTTGGGTACTCAGCTGGGCTAGTCCCCTAAGATTCCTCTTGCTCACCCAAGGAAAACAAGGAGAACGTGGGAGTTACCAAAACTTAAAGAAACACCGTTCTTTCTCCAGCCTCTCCCGAAAACATGTAATTCTTTGTATTTCACACCTAAAGGTCCCCTCCCTAGATAAAAATTGATTAGATTTAAGAAATAATGGCTACAACAAAAGCTAGTAGAGCTTTCAAAAACTACTTGAGAAAACAGACTGTGGTGGTCCAGACCAAAAGTTACAGACACATCCGAACTTCAGACATCGTGGCCTGATGACGTGATCATCTACATGCTTGAGTAGCATGCAATTGAATTACGAAATATTGTGCTCCACCCCCAGCTCATATCATAAGTAAGCTTATGATTTTATTTGGCCAAATTTATAGCTATTTGTGGTGGTTTGAATATGCTTGGCTCAGGAAGTGGCAATATTAGGAGGTGTGGCCTTGTTGGAGAAAGTGCATCACTGTGGGGGTGGGCTTTGAGGCTTTTCTGGCCTGAAAGCCAGTCTTCTGGTTGCTTTTGGAACTAGATATAGAACTCTTAGCTCCTCCAGCACCATGTCTGTCTGGATGCTGCCATGCTTCCTGCCATGATGATAATGGACTGAACCTCATAACCAGTGAACCAGCCCCAACTAAAAGTTACCTTTTATAAGAGTTGCTTTGGTCATGGTATCTCTTTACAGCAATGGAAACCCTAACTAAGACACTGTCCTAGGAGTCAAGCTGAGTACACTTGGATCTTGATTGTCCCAGGTCCCAGACAGTACCTGGGTGCTGAGTCTGAGCAGGCAACACTGAGCTCTTTTTGTCTGCCCAAAAAGAAAATGGAGTTCTTGCTGCTTTATTCTAGGCCCACTGTTAGATAAGAGAGAACTGAGCATCTTGGAAAAGTGTTGCTTAATTTTGACTGTGATAAACATTCTATGCACCAGGACCAGAACCACTAAGCTCCTGATACCCAGAGTACTGTGCACCCACTGAGTATTCAGAGTTCAAGTGGGAAGTTGCTGTGCTCCCAAACTCAAAGCATTCTCCAGCCCTGCAAATGGCTTTGAAACTGTTTCAAATATGTAGTTTCACTAGACAAGGCCTATAACATCACTAGTAGGTAGCTAGTCAGATATAAGAACAAATAGCAGACATTTCTGTTGTTATTGTTATGAAACAATGTCTCGTATAAACCAGGCTGGCCTTGTACTTATTGTATAGTTGAAGCTGATCCTGTTCCTCCAGGTGCTGGGATGACAGGGGTGCATGACCACACGTGATCAACCTGGTGCTGGGGTTCCAACTGAGATCTTTGTGCATGTTAAGCAGGTACTCTACCAACGGAGCTACAAAACCCAGCCATATAGGCAGAGTTTAGAAATCATAGAAAGTCTTCGTAAAATGTACTTTGGCCATTGTCCACTTTTACCCCTTGGGAATGTGCACTACACTACACTCAACACTGTTTATATAGTCTGAATTATTTTTACAGATATCACAAGTACCAGAAGAGACAGGGAGTTCAGATGGAAGTCTCAGTGAAGTCATTGCCACTAGACGAGACACACCCCTTCCATGTTTCAATCAGAATATTTTGGGGGGATGAGGTGGGTACATGTACTTGGGAGGCAGAGACAGGTTGAGCTCTGTGAATTCAGAGACCAGCATTGTCTACATAGCAAGTTCTAGGCCAGCCAGAGTTATATAGTGAAACTCTGTCTCAATAATAAAACAAGAATTTATAGCTCTATACATTTTTTTATTATTTGGGAATATAAAAATGTATGTCTGAATAAAGAAGAAAAAGAATTATATTTTGGAGACTAAATGGACTGTCCCCCTTGACTGTACCTGACAGTCTTAACAAGATGGTTCAGGAACTCACAGCCTGACAGAGCAATATCTAAGAAATTTGGACCTCTCCCCACAAGTCATCGATATTGGGGAAGACATATCAACTTTCCTTTTTACAAACTTGTTCTAAGAGGAGTTGGTCAATTGGACTTTTCAAATGGAACTTTTTTTTTTGTCTTATCATGAACTTTGATTCATGATAGTACTTTTTTTATTTATTTATTTTTTTCAAATCGTAATTTTTACTTATTCACACAGGGGTTGTAAACACAAAAAGGCAGGACGTGGGGAAGGGGATGACACTGGGGTGTGGGTGTTCAGGGGGAATACAGATATCTTTCAGAACAGGGTTTCGGCTGGGTGAAGGTTCAGGGGACAGGTCACTATGACTCTGTCTATGATTCACTTGTCCTTATCTAAGTTGGTATTATCTGCCAAGGCTACCTATTTACAAGTTCTATGACTACTCAGGCTAGTAAATTTCCACAAAAGGAACTTCTTTAGAAGTATGTAAAATAAAAATCAGATACATAGTCACTGTCAAGCTATATATACAGTTACTTTGACAGCCATCATTGGCATCAAATAACCTCCAAATAAATAGGCATGCAACATAATGAGTTTGCTTATTTAACACATGGGAATTCAATAACAACATAGGATATTTCTGTGACTGAAAGACAAGTGTCTATGGGTTGTTACGGTGAAATTCATTGGGTCTTCTTAGTGAGAAAATCTTTTAGCTTTCCATAAATATATTCTGTTCTCAAAGGAAAAAAATCAAAAACAGAAAAATGAAACACTAATGATTTAGACTCTATTTTAATTTCTTTTCTATGTGCTATGAGGAAATATTTTCAAAAGGCCTGGAGATGCCGCATAGTAGTAAAGTACTTCCTGTCATGTGCAAGGCCCTGGTATCAAACCCCAATTCCACCAAAACCAAAACCAAAACAATCAAACAAAAACTGACAAAACCAACTTGTGGAAGAAAGGATCTATGTTAGCTCTCAGTTGAGGCTCTACTTCATCATAGCAGGGAAATGACAGCAGGAGCTGGAGGGAACTGGTCTTACTGCATTCATAATCAGGGACAGAGAGCAACGCATGTCTGTTGGCTCTTCCCCATTCTCCTCTCTTAAGCAGTTCAGGATCCTCTGCCTACAGGATGGTACTGCTCACAGTTGGTGGGTCTTACCACTTCCATTATTGTAATCAAAATAATCCTCCAGGTACAAGCCATAGGTCAACTTGGTCTAGACAATCCTTAATGAAGACTCTCTTCACAGGTGACTCTAGATTGTGTCAAGCTGACATTTAACATCCATCATAGTCTACAAAGTAGGGCTAAAAAACATGTAAATATTTAATAATTCTTTTAAAAGATTGGAGTGTGTGTGTGTGTGTGTGTGTGTGTGTGTGTGTGTGCGTGTGTGCATGAACATGCACATGTGGAAATAGAGGTCAGAGAACAATGGACAACTTTCAAGAGTCTGTTTTCTCTTTCCACCATTTGGGTTCCAGGATTGAACTTAGATCACCAAGTTTGACAACAAACGCTTTACTCACTGAGACATATTACTGGCCCAGAATCTCCCCCTCCTTTGGCTTTCAGGCAAATTTCAGCACTTACTGGGGCTTTAGGTTAAATCCTTAACCTAGGGAATAGGTAATAGGTAGCCTTGGCAGATAATACCAACTTAGGTAAGGACAAGTGAGTCATAGATATAGTCATAGCGACCTGTCCCCTGAACCTTCACCCAGCCAAAACCCTGTTCTGAAAGATATCTGTATTTCCCCTGAACACCGACGCCCCAGGTTAAGGATTTAACATAGGCATGAAGAAATTAACACCAGATGGTTACATCTTCTTAACAATAAGAGGCTAAGGCTTTTCTGTGTCTTGAATAAACTAACCAATAAAAACCATATTGGTTAGGGCAATGGCTAAGTCAGTAAGGTGCTTGCTCTGCAAGCATGAGCGTCTGACTTAGGTATCCAGCATTTGAATAAAATGACAGGTCTGGTGGCATGCGTTTATATTGCCAGCACTGGGTAGGTGGAGACAAGTGGATACCTGGGGGGCACTTGTTCACAAATTCAAACCATCTCACTGAATTTGAGAGCTTCAAGTTCAGTGAGAGACCTTGTCACAAGATAGAAAGTAAGAAGACACCTCCACATACACACATATATACCTTCTCACACAAATGCACACACCTGAACATATATGCACACATGCACTACAAGTAAGAGAGTGAGAGTAAAGGGAGTTCATAACGCACAGGATTCTATTTACAGAGAATCTACCCACTCCTAAGCTCTCAGCTCCCTACTGGGTAAGCTGCACTGGTCTTTGTTCCAATCACCATCAAACTCAGCAAATATGAAGTCATATCTATAAGATGACTCAGACTCATGTCCAAAACAGTGAGAAGTACTTAATGCAGTCAAACTGGAGATGGTAGCAATGTCTTATTTCTTTGATACATTGCTTTATGATATATCCTACAGTGTCATCTATTCTATTACCCCCAGATAGAAAGCCATAGCATAGGCATGCCTCCGTGTCCTTCTCTACCTCACTTAACTTACTACAGCAGCTTGATCTTAAGCCAGAACACACAGTAGACTGAAGAAATTAATTTTTAAATTTATTGTTTGTGTTTCAAATCTGTGAGGACCAGAGTCACAGTTGACATGAGTCATGACATGAGCAGATCACTCCAACAAGCAGAGTCAAGAAAGGACATCAATAAAGTACAGGTATGTGCCAATCCCAGCATCAGGATTAACCCTCCACCCCAAAGCACCCCACTCTCTAACTGCCTAGCACTGCATTGGATTACAAAGCATAGGTAGCACTGCATTGGATTACAAAGCATAGGTAGCATCAGCTTCCAAATGTGGACATTTCCCAGAGCTCTGTTTTGGATTTAACTGCATTTTCAATCCAGATTATAATCAGAGAGGGTGTTTAATTGGATAATGTTTGCAACTACTTTGAAGATATAAAGTACCCCACAAGTGATAAATATTATTATTATTGTTTAAATACAGTTTTCAATTACTGCTTACAACCTATTCCACCCACTACCCTGATATAACTTGATTACAGGCAACTCAAAAATACCTAGAGGTAAAAATGATGAAACCATGTCCATGTGAAGTGATTCGTTTTACCCTGGGTGTAAATAATTTATAAGCATTTTAAGGGGAGGGTTGGCTCATAAAATCTAGCAAATCAAAGCAATTGGCCCCGTAAGACTGACAGTCGTAGAGTTGTTTCAATTTTAATAGTTTCTTACCTATAAAACAGGTGGGATATTGGTGTAATCCAGTCTCTTCTCTCTCTCTCTCTCTCTCTCTCTCTCTCTCTCTCTCTCTCTCTCTCTCTCTCTCTCTGTGTGTGTGTGTGTGTGTGTGTGTGTGTGTGTGTGTGTATAGGTGCGTGTGTGTATCTTTCACCCTCTCCCTTCAACTTTTCCCCTTCTAATTTTTTTTTTTTTTGCCTTGAACTGCTGAGAATCAAACCCAGGGTCTCAGTGAAACAAATTCTCCACCTAAACTGTATTCTAAACTTCTAAACCCTCTACTGTAATCTTGAAATACATCCTTATTTTAAAAATATGCTATAGTCAAAGATTTTAAGTAACTATCTTGCTGATAAAGTCCTGAGAATCCTTCTGTTCTCTTCTGTCTTTTGGCTCATTTGTGATCTTATGTCAAGCCCCAGGATGCAGTGATCCTCAATTCCTAAAGAAGACAAAACCATGAGACTGACATCACATGTTATCTAAAACAAACTTGTGAGAAGATCTTCCAAAAATAATGGCAGATTTCATGTAAACATCTCCATTATGCATTGCACAGGGAGACTGGTGTTAATCTTAAAAGAACATAAGGTATGTGATTATGTTTGCATTCTAAGTTGATGTTGGTCAGTTACAATAACAATGTCATAAGGAAGGAACTCTAGAAATAATTTATAAGGGTGCTACTAAGATCATCAAAGACTGGAACTTGTGCCCAACACTAAAGCTGAGTTCCAAGGTGCTATCACAACAGTTAATTGTGACCTCATGACCAGGGTTATCTGTAAAATGACAACCATGTGGGAGTCAATAGGGCAGTGTCTTTGGGTCCCTAATCAGCCATATGCTTGGCCATTTAACACTCTGTGACTTTCCTTTGGTAAATTAATTGGTTTTTCTGAGCTTTTCATATTTGTTTGCAAATGATACTGTATAGAGCATAGGAAGTTGCGAAGGAATTGAACAGTATAGAGAACTTTCTTGCTAAATGACACTTCCACGAAATTATTCTACAGAAAGGGAAACAGAAGAGCTTATTTATAAAAATGTTCATTGAACAATGAAAGCGGTGCTAAGAGGAAAATTCGTAGCACTAAGAGTCTCCATAAAGAAATTGAAGAGATCACATAATAGCAACTTAACAGCACACCTGGAAACTCTAGAACGAAATGAAACAATCACATCTCAGGAGAGTAGAAACCAGAAAATAATCAAACTGAGGGCTGAAATCAGTAAAATAGAAACAAAAAACAATACAAAGAATCAATGAAAGGGTTGGTTCTTTTAGAAAATCAACAAGATACAAAAACCCTTATCCAAACTAACTAAAGCACACTAAAGAGAGAATATTCAAATTAACAAAATCAGAAATGAATAGGAGGACATGACAACAGACACTGAGGAACTCCAAAGAATCCTTAGCTCATATTTCAAAAATCCATACTCCACAAAATTGGAAAATCTAAAAAAGATGGACAATTTTCTTGATAGATACCACTTACCAAAGTTAAAGATCCAATAACAATTTAAATAGACCTATAGCTACCAAAGAAATAGAAACAGTCATCAAAAGACTCCCAACATATATATATATATACGTGTGTGTGTGTGTGTGTGTTTGTGTGTGTGTGTGTGTGTGTGTGTGTCTATGTATGTGCAATATATATATTCATTCCAAGACTCCCAACATGGACATTTTTAGCACAGAACTCTATCAGATTTTTAAATAAGAGCTGTTGCTAATACTTTCTTACTAATAACACTAAATTATTCAGTATTACTATAATAATACTAAATTATTTAATATTAATAATACTAAATTATTCCACAAAATAGAAACAGAAAAAACATTGCCAAATTCATTTTACGAGGCCACAGTAACCCTGACACCCAAACCACATAAAGACTCAACAAAGAAAGAGAATTACAGACTGATGCAAAAACACTCAAAAATGAATCCTAGAACACATCAAAAAGATCACCCACCATGATCAAGTAGAGTTCATCTCAGAGATGTAAGGATGGTTTAACGTAAGAAAATCTGACAATGTAATCCATCCTATAAACAAACTCAAAGGAAAATCCACACATGATCATCTCATTAGATGCTGAGAAAGCCTTTGACAAAATCCAACATCCCTTCATGATTAAAGTTATAGAGAGATTAAGAATAAATGAGACATACCTGAACACAATAAAGGCAATGTATAGCAAGCCTAGAGCCAACATCAAATTAAATGTAGAGAAAGCAATTCCACTAAAATCAGGAACAAGACAAGGCTGACCATTCTCTCCATATCTATTAAATATAGTTCTAGCTAGATAAAGAAAACAACTAAAGAAGATTATGGGATTACACATTGGAAAGGAAAAAAAATCAAAATTATTGCTCAGAACTCAGGGAAACAACCCCCTTCACAACAGCCACAGATAAATAAAATATCTTGGTGTAACTCTAACCAAATAAGTAAAAGACCTATATGACAATAACTTCAAGTCTTTGAATAGAGAAATTGAAGAGGCTACCAGAAGATGAACAGACCTGTGTTCATGGATCAGTAGGATTAACATAATAAAAATGACCATCCTACCAAAAAGCAATCTATGGAGTCAAAGAAATCACCATAAAAACTCGACCACAATTCTTTACAGGCATTGAAAAACACTACTCAACTTCATATGGAAAACCAAAACACAGTAGCTGAATCAAACCTGTACAATAAAAGAACTTCTTGGGGTATTTATTACCATCCCTGATTTCAAGCTGTACTATCGAGCAATAACAATAAAAACTGCATAGTAGTGACATAAAAATGGACAGGTTGATCAGTGGAATCAAATCAAAGACCCAGAGATAAATCCACAGAAGTATGGGCACTTGACTTTTGACAAAGAAGCCAAAATTATGGAAAAAAAATGGTGCTGGTCTAACAGAATGTCTGCATGTAGAAGAATGCAAATAGATCTATGTTTATCCCCCTGCACAAAACTCAAATTCATGTGGATCAAAGACCTCAACATAAAACCAGATACATTGAACTTGATAAAATAGAAAGTGGGAAATAGCCTTGAACACATTGGCACAGGAAACAACTTCCTGAACAGAACACCAATGGCTCAGTCTCTAAAATTAGTAAATAAATGGGGCCTCATGAAACTGAAAACCTTCTTGTAAGGCACAAGATACAGTCAATAGTACAAAATGGCAGCCTACAGAATGGGGAAAGGTGTTCACCAACCCCACATCTGACAGAAGGCTAATATACAAAATATATAAAGAACTCAAAAAACTAGATATCAACAAACCAAATACTCCAACTAAAAACTGGACTATAGATCTATCTAAACTGAAAATTCTCATTAGAGGAATCTCAAATGGTCAGGGAAAACTTAAAGAAATGTTCTAACATCCTTAGTCATCAGGGAAATGTAAATCAAAATGACTCTGAAATTCCATCTTCCACCTGTCAGAATGACTAAGATCAAAACCGTAAGCTACAGCTCATGCCAGCAAGTATGTAGAGCAAGGGGATCACTCCTCCATTCCTGGTGGGAGTGCAATTTGTACAGTTACTTGGCTATTGGTATAGCAGTTTCTCAGAAAATTGGACTCAGTCTACCTCAATACCCAACTATAACACTCCTGCAAGGATGCTTGCTCAACCATGTTTATTGATGCTTTATTCATAATAGCCAGAAGCTGGAAGCAACCTAGATGTCCCTAAACTAAAGAATGGATAGAGAAAATGTGGTACACTTACACCATGGAGTTATTACTCAGCTGTTAAGAAAAATAATATCATGAAATTTACAGGCAAATGGATGAAGGAGGAAAAAAAATCATCCTAAGAAAGGTATCCCAAACTCAGAAAGGCAAACATGGTATATACTCATGTAAAAGTGGACATTAGCTAGAAAGTAAAGGATAATCATACTACAATCCATAGACCCAGAAAGGCTAAATAACAAGAAGGGCTCAATAGGGGACACATGTGTCTCCATAGAAAGAGGAAGTAGAGTAGATTTTGCAGGTGGACTAGGGGTGGGTGGGGATGGGAATAAGAGGAATCAGGAAACGGGCTTGGAATGAGAGAGTACTGGGAAAGATGACTGAAACTGGGGGACATTTCAGGGACAAGGTAGAAACCTAATGTAATGGAAGGCCCCTGGAATCCACAAGGGTGACCCTAGCGAAGACTCATGTAATGTGGGATACAGAGCCAGAACCAGTCATCTTCTGTGACCAGGAAAGACTTCCAGTGGAGGAATTCAGACACCAACCCAGCCACAAAAGCTGCAACTTATAATTTGTCTGGCCTATAAGATGTGCTGGGGTAAAAGTGGCACAGAACTTGTGGGAGGAGCCAACCAATGACTGGTCCAACTTAAGACCCATGCCATGAGAGGGAGCCCATCCCTGAGACTACTAGGAGTTTCAGGAACCAGACATTGGATAGCCCAGAGACCTAGGGTAGAACCAAGTATCCTTGACAAAAACAACAATAACAACAAACAAACAAGCAAACAAAGGATCAAATGATTCCTAATGATATTCTGAAGTGGAAGTTCTTTGGAGAGTCAGTTGTGTTGGATGGTATTTTGCTGGGGTAAACACATGAAGGAGTGTTTTCATGAAGTAGACACAAGTGTAAAAGACTAAAGCAGACTCCTGAAGGAACATTTCACTGAAGACACAGGAAAGAGGATGTTCTGCTAAAGCAAACACATGAAAGGACACACAATGAAGGATTCTTCACTAACAACACGCATGTATTGGTCCACCTTACATTGCAAAGTTAAGCTTCATTTGTCTGGACTCTGCAGACTCAGGCTGATTGGATGCCCATGCTGAGGCAAGACCCAGGCTGAGGCAAGGTATATATAGAGGACACGTGATGTTTGGAGGGCATAAATAGGACTCCACAGAGTGATGGAGACATAGCTTGGCTTGTTGGTACAGCTAGCTGCGCAATGCTTGTGGGTCTCTCATGTTCACTGATCTTTGTTTCCCTGAGAGAGGCACAGCTGAGAATTTCTCCTGGTGTTCGTGTAGGTCCCTCCTGCTGACTCAAGCTGAGACTGAGGCCTGACTGTCTCTGCTAGGTCATGTCACCACTGTTGTTAACATGACTCTACCGAACTGGACTGCTGGTGTATCTGTGAGGTGTTTGTGAGGAGATGAGCTGTCACTGCTGACCTATGAACTGAACTGCCAATTTCCAGACAACACAGATGGGAGTTGCTCCAAAGAACCTTTCTAAACAGGTTCACTCTCTCCCCTCCAGCCCCCATATCCTTTCTTCCCCACTAACCCTAGAGGGTGGTGACCTACAAGGGAGGTTAAAGCATTTAAGAACCATCATTAAAAAATAAGATTTGAAAAAATTAAAGTTACAATATTCTGCTATACTTGCAGACAGGAGCCTAGCATAAACATCATCAGATTGGTTTCATCCAACAACTGATGGAAACAGATGCAGAGATCCACAGCCAAACATTAGGTGGGAGCTCAGGGATTCCTGTAGAAGAGTGGGAAGAAGGATTATAGGAGCCAGAAAGGTCAAGGACACCACAGAATCAACTAAGCAGAGCTCATGGTGCTCACAGAGACTGACAATTACAGAGCCTGCATGGGTCTGACCTAGGCCCTCTGCGTATATGTTATGGTTGTGTAGCTTGGTGTTCTGGTGGCACTTCTAACCCCGGGAGTAGGAGCTGTCTCTGACTTTCTTGCTTGCTTTTGGGACCCCTTTTCTCCTACTGGGTTGCCTCTTCCAGCCTTAATATGAGAGGATATGCCTAGTCTTACTGTAAGTTGATATGCCATGTTTGGGCAATATCCCTGAAAGGCCTGCCCTTTTCTGACGGGAAGGAGGAGGATTGAACCAGGGGGAGAGGGAAGATGGGGGAGGGACTGAGAGGAGAAGAGGGAGGGGAAACTGAGGTCAGGATATATGAAAGAAGAATAAAGAAAAAAATAAAAAGAAGATGCTTATTGAAATACTATTTCTAGGAGTGGAGAAGCTTGAGACAGCCTCAAACTTCATCAATAAGAATTACATATCATGATACCTCTTTATAATAAAATTCTAAGTAGTCTACAAACATTAGAAAGTTAAACATTGATTAGTCTATTATATATTAAATGTTTTAGTTGTGATAACAGTTCTAGATAAGAATTTTTAGGATAATACTAAAATCTTTATCAATGAAGTGATAGGATGTTTCAAAATAATATGAAAGATGGAGTGGTTAGGGGCTTTGAGGAAACAGGATTGGTCATGAGGAATAAACAACTGTTAAAGACAGAAATCTTTACCAACTTTGTGGGTGAGTGTGTTTTCTTAATAAGGGTTTTTTGAGATTTAATCAAACTGCCTAAAATTCACTGTATTGAAGCGGGCAAGTGACTTTTACTGTGTTTGCACAGATGACTGAGAATGAGACCATTTAGACCACTACTGGTGGTCATTCTCCACTCCTTCCCTCGATTGCCTCCAGCAATCACTAAGTTACTTTATTTCTCCATGGATTTTCCTAGTCTGGAAGTTTCTCAGAAGTGCAGTCATACAACACGTGGTGTGACTTTTTTTAACTAGGGTAATGTTCATCCATATGTCAACACCAATCATCACTTTCTTTTATTACTGAAAGCAATTCTGTATATGGTGTCCCACTTTGCTTTTTGTTGTTGTAATATTCCATGATCAAAGGCAACTTAAGGGAAAATATAGTTTATTAGGCTTACACTTCTAAGTCATGGTCCACTATTGGGAAAATGCTAGGACAGGAACTCAATCAGAAACCATGGAGAAATGTTGTCTTAACCTACTCACTGGCTCATGCTTTCTTACACAATCCAGGCCCATGGTCTATGGATGGTGCTGCCCACAGGGCACGTAGTAGGGCCTCTCACATCAATCTTCAATCAAAACAGAAATGTCCACAGGCCAATATGATCTGGGAAATTATTCAGTTTAAGTTCCCTCTTCCCTGGTGACTCTAGGTTTAGTCAAGTTGATAATGAAAACTGTCCAACACATATGATCAACTGTGTATTACTTTTCATTAACTGATGGGAGATTTGAGTAGTCTCTTTCTTGGAGCTACATTAAAGAGTCAACACATTTTTTTGTATGAATACATGCCTTCACTTGGGTATATACTAGAAGTACATTCCTGAATTAAATCATAATTCTATAATTTAACATTTTAAGGAACTGCCCAATGATTTTCCATGTACTAATTTGCCAGAATTCTGTTGATTTTATGGAACTTTAAAATACCCTATAATAGTGTTTCTACTGTAAAGAGATACCATGATCACGGTGTCTTATAAAGGAAAACATTTTATTTAAGATGGTTTCCAGGTTCAGGGCTTTAGTCCATGATTATCACGGTAGAAAGCATGGCAATGTATAGGCAGACAGGGTCTAGAAAAGGAGTCAAGATTTTAATATCTGTAACAGTGAGGAGAGAGAGAGAGAGAGAGAGAGAGAGAGAGAGAGAGAGAGAGAGAGAGAGAGAGATCCAAATAGTGCAATTCCCTATGAGCCTATGGGAGCTGTTCTCCTTCAAACCAAAAGTAAGAATTTTCTAAAAACTATCTCATAAATGAACAGCAGCAGCGTGGGGAAAGTTTAATGACTAATTAAGTTTGATTCCTTGCTTGTTTTGTGAGTAAGGGACTGAGTGCCTTGTCTGTATGCGCTAAGCAAGCTTTGCCTGTGTACTCTATCCTCAGCCATGTTTGTACTTTGTATTTTGAAAGCTGGCTATGCTGGCTTTGAACTTACTCAATAGCTTAGACAAACCGTGAACTTGAGATCCTGTTGCCTTGGCCCTCGACATAGATGAGATTACAAACCTGTACCAGGAAACCCTGATGACTATTAAGTTTACTCTACAGGTTGCAGCTAATTTATAAAATATCACCTTAATTCCTTTAAAGCTATGTACTTACCTATATGTAGGAAAAATTACAAATCCGCATTTCAAAGTGTATCAGTGCTTACCATGAGATCCGTACGGAAACTCTCTTTGCTTGTTCACTTTCCTACAGTGATCACAAGTTGCCAATATAGAGACATGAAGAGAAAGTTTTGTTTCTTCGGCTAAAGAAACGTTTAACAATTCAGTTGTCTTCACTCACATTTAGTCTGTAATTTTCGATGCAGGAATCCCTGGGTCATCCTGATGACAAGTGAGCTAGGCTTCTACACATATTCAAGTTCCTAAAGTTACATCCTTGGCACATAAATATTAGCCATTCACTCGGCTGCTTAATTTCTCTCTCGCTTATGTTGAGAGAGATGGGATCCAGAGCCTTGCTTACACTAAGCAAGTACCCCACCACTGAGCTAACCCTCAGCTCCCCACCCTTTTTTGTTTTAAAATAGGATCTCCCTTGTGTGTCCAGACTGGGATCAAGCTTGTACTCATTCTGTCTTAGCCTTTGGTCAGTGAATGTATACCACTGTATAGGTAGTTCCTTATCTATACTGGTTGACTAAGCTGTGCTTTCCTCTGCCAAATAGTTACATAGATCTGAGCACTTAACAATGAATAATACTTTATTTATATATAAAAGCAACTTTGCCAGAATCTCTTTGCCAAGTTTATTTTTGTATTGTAAGAATAGCAGACATTCTAAGATGACTCGAATATTAGCAAACCAGTTGAGTGACATACAATGACAGCACCCCAGCTGTACTTTGGGAGATTCATCCTACAAAAGAAGCATCTTCTTTGAGCTCCAGTCCCTACACTAAAAAAGAGGTAAGTTGCTGCATGCACTAAGCCCTGGATAGAAAGATTGATAGACAGATGTGTGAACAGTTAGGTATCCAAACACAGTGAGAGGTGGATCGTCCTTACATCCTTTCTGAAGTCAGTGATTGGCTGGCTTTGTCCTATGTTCTATTTCTATCAGCAACTGGCACGCCAATTTTTTCAGTGTGTGAAGCAACATGAATAAATGTGATCCTTTACATACAAAATAATTACTTCATAAACTGTGCTGATATTTACTTAATGAGTATTTATCATGCTCCATGCATCAGGCACTGTTCTAAACACCAGGAATATTGGTAAACATGCAGCAAGATCTCATTAAAAACAAAGCATGAGTTGGGTGTGGTGTACATATTTCTTTTAATTCAAAATAATCATAAATGTTTAAATAAATAAATAAATGTTTAAAGCCTGGGTTGAATAGTCAATAGGTGGGTGACTTAGAGATGTATAGCAAAGACCTGCCCCTTAGGCAGTGCATTGCTCTCATAGTCTGAAGAGATAATCCATCAAAGAAAACCTCTGTGTGCAGGCAGCCTCTGGAAGGCGCTTGCTGATGCTTGTCTCTGGCAGCATGATTCTGTGTGTTCTCCTTCCCCACTGACTAAGGCTAACCTGAATTACAGACCAGATAGCGGGACCTGACGAGTTACCTCGAAGACTACACCGTCAAAGACTGTTGCCTTTTTCTTGCTTACTGAGATTGTTTTATCTGGAAAAGCCACTGCCATGTCACAAAGATGCTCCGGTATGGTACCATGAGTCTACCCTACTTTGCTTTCCATTTCTATGACAAAGACCATGACCAAAAGCAGCTTTGGGGAACAAAAGATTTCTTTGGCTTACATAATCTGAGCCCATTAAGGGAAGTCAAAGCAATACCTGAAACAGAGGCCATAAAGAACACTGCTTGCTGGCTTGCTCTAACACTTGTTTGACCTGCTTTCCTACACCATCCAGGACCACTGGCCCTGAGGGAGCATTCCCCCAGTGAGCTGAGACCTCCCACATAAATTGTAAGTCAAGAAAACTGCTCTACAGACTTTCCTACAGGCAATTTTATGGAGGAATTTTCTCAACAAAGATTTCATCCTCCCAGTTATAACTCCCAGATATATCTAGATTTGTATCAAGTTCACAAAAATCAACCAGCATAGACCTTCCATCATCTGTTAGACACCTTCCACCCATGGTATCTCTGTCAGGATGAAAATTCAAGGTCATCTACCCACAGGTTCCCAATAGTATGACCCTTCCTACCTGTTACTATTTTTCAATAATAGCTGTCCTAAACATCACAAGTATATTTTAAAAAGACCGTGTGTGTAAGCATGCATGTGCTTGCACATGTGTATGTGCATGTGAACAAGTATACACACACACCAGTCTTTAGGTTCTAATGCTCACAATATGAAATCTCTCAAGACAGACTTTGGAGAAATGGAAGATTACTGTAGAAACAAGGGCTTTCCTACATGGAACATGGTGCTGTATTTCTTATGGTTGGTGTCTTTGAAATTGTGCTGTAACAGGTGTTCCCTCCCTAAGAGACATCTTCTCTAGTCATGTCACCTACAGTACATAATGGAGTGCATGTTCCCTGAGACTGTGCTGTGACCAGAATGGGGCTACGATTCTGGAGTTTCTAGAACCACTTCAGGCAGCACCACCCTCAGACCCTCTAGAAGGACTGTCAGTTGTATATTTGTCCATGTAGTGTTTATTTATTGCTGTGTGAAAGACCCTGGAGGAGATCCCCAGAGGAGCAATCATATGCATTGTTTCAGGAAGGTTGTTGTCTAGCAGACCTAAGCTAAGAAGGTACTGAGAGAGGTACGTGGTCAGATCTGTAAGTGGCAGAGAGAAACTCTAACAGAGAAAAATCAAGGACAACTGTTTGGAAACCATAACTGTGTATGTTTGTTATTGGGAAAGTAAAGACCTAAAGGAGAATAAGGTAGGGTGTGTCATAAAGAGCATATTCCATCAGATGAGAGAAATGCTCTTTGTGGCAGTGGCAACCATTAAAGGTAAAGAGCATGCTGGGAGATCCAGCTGCATAGCAACTAGTTTAGATACTTGCTAAAGCTTAGGCTTTGGCCCTTAGGCTAGGGAATCAAAGAAGACCTGGTACAAAGAAACAACTGGAAAGAAAATGTGTATTAAAAAGACATATGTGGATGCCATGGTAAGGCTGGTAAGGGGAAGGCTACTTGTGAAGATATAGGAGGCAGGTCTTGTTGTCACAGTAGCTACAGAGAAGAGTGGAGACATGGAGCCTCATATAATAGATAGTCTGAAGGAATATTTATGCTTGGAGTGGAGGAGAGTGTATTTTCAAGATTCAGGGTATCTTTTTTGATATAACTGGACTCAATCTGTTCAAATAGGAAGAGATAAAGGGGAATATCTTTTTCTGAAGAAAAACAATCTCACCATCAGAATGGGCGAAAGCATCCAGCAGGCCCCTATCTTTCCCATAGAAACCTCACATTTATACGCACAGAAGAAGATTTAATTCAAAAATATCATGAGAATTTTCTTGACATTCTCATCAGGATGCTAACAAATTAGATTTCCTTCTAAGAGAACTACACCCCACCCCTAAGAAAACTAGACCCTGCCCCCAGGATGGGAGCAGTAATGTGGCTTTGAAACGTCTCTCAGACTCCAGCTATCCCAAATTCTGACAGTATAGAGGATGGCTGCACTCAACTGGGCATGGCTGCCAGGATTCAATGACAGCAGCCCTGAGGGACACTCTCACTGAAAGAGGAGCGGTGTCAAAGCTGGGAGTATAGACTAATTCTAGAGCAGAAAGAAGGGCCAAGACTCAGAATACAAGATTTCAAAGAGTCTTAGAGATGTGTGTATGTGTTACTTTGATGAAGAAAAGCATTTGAAATTCTTTCATCAATGAAATACCCCATGATCTTCTAAGCAGATAATTATGCAAACAGCAAACCGAGACTTGTATTAGACTTTGCATTAAAGATTACTCCAGTTAATAACGAACACTAAAAGTGCTTCTGCCTATAGCACTGATGTTCTGATAGCTGTCACTGCATCCTATCTTATTGGGAGGCTGTGTCATTGAGAAACAACAACAAAAAACTAAAAGCCTGTTCAAAGTCTCAGAAAAGCAACAAATGCATCCAGAGGAAGACAGCTGAGCCTCTGTCATTTTAAGATACTGTCATCAATCCGTGCAACTTTACTAAAATCTCATTTTAGACCAAATTTAATTAAGTGCTCTGGGGTAATGAATTAATGATGTTTCAAGAATTCTTTAAGTCTCGAGAGATCTCTGACCAGGTTTTAAGCACTGAGATATTAGTGTGTCATTATAAATGTCCATTCCCTTCCCATTCCCTTTAGAAAAAGGAAAAACCAAGAAAAGACATGATATAATAAAGGTGCTTGCATTTGAATAATGGCTCATCCTTACAGAAGAGGAAAGAAGACAAGAAAGAGAGAGAGCCTTAATGAATAAGGCTGTTGACTGATCCTAGCCTAGAAACCGTAACCTTTAAAAGGCTTCTGGGCGAGCCTTGCTTCTCTGTAATGAGGGTCTATGCTAGAACCAAGCTCAACTGAGGACCCAGGAAAGTGTACAAGGTCAAATGAGCACATAAGATAAAAGTCTGTTTCAGTGCTATTGAAAAGAGGTTTGTTCCATAAAGAGCAATTGAGGAAGAAACCTGTATTGATCTCTGGCTTTCACATGCACAGACACATGTGCACATGCACACACTCTAAAAGGTGTGTCTTCTGAACTAGACACCATGGCACACATCTGCCATCCCAGCATTCGAGAGACAAAGGCAGAACTATTCAGAATTCAAAGCTAGTATAGGCCAGAGTAAGCTTCACACAATCCTAGGCTATATCTTAACAACTTGTCTCAAAAAAAAAAAACAAAAACAGATAAACACACACACACACAAAAAACTGTCCTTCAGCCTTTTCACAAGGTGCAGTCACTGGAATCAAACACTGGTGAGCTTCCCATAAAATTCTATCTAATGGCATATTAGTACGTTGCCTTGTGACCTAAGTGCTGCGCAATAAAGCCTTTGATTTTAGAATCCAGGATGATGAAGACATGAAGTTGTCATTCCATCTCTGTGCTGCTGACACCTAGGCATGCCCCATGTCACAGAACTAATAAGATGTGCACAAGAAGCCCGGGAGCTTGTGACCATTCCACCTCATTCACTAATGCATTCATTCATCCATATGCTCATTCACTTCTTCATTCACTCATCCAATCACTTGTTCAACTAATGAAATAACTAAGTTAAAAAGACTCTATGGCCCTTAATGAACTTGTAAGGAAGGGGAAAAAAAAAAACCTCACCACCCCAGCCCCAGTAGCACAAGCATGCAAAGTGCAGTTGAGAGGTACATGTGAGCTTTCCAGATGAGACTGATTCTTCCATCTGGAATTTGATGGAGAAGTAGATGGCTCAGTTGGCAAAGTGCTTGCTGCATAAGTGTGAGGACCTGAGTTTTGATCCCCAGCAGCCACACACACAAAAAGCTGTATGTGGCAGTGACTGTAAGGAGATGGGGAGGGGGAACAGGAAGATTCCTGAGGCTTGGAGACAAGCTAAGCTAGTCTTGCTCAATCAGTGGGTTGCAGGGTTAGTGAGAGAACCTGTCTCAAGAAGTAAAGTGGAGAGGCCCGGAGAGATGGCTGCTTTTCCTGATGACCTGGGTTTCATTCCCTACACTCATGTGGCAGCTCACAACCATCTGTAACTCCAGTTTCAAGGGATCAGACATCTACTTTTGGCCTCTGCAGTCTCCAAGGATGCTGTCGTGCACAGGCATACATGAATTTAAAACACCCAAACACATAAAAAAGTAAAGTTAAATAAAAACAAAAATAAGGGTCAGAGAAATAGGCACCTGACACTGACCCCTGGTCTCCCCATTCGAACGCACACACACAAACATGCCAGCTAAACACATGGGTGTATCAACTTACATATGCAAATGCTGCACACACATACAGGAGGGGCAGGGACATGGGAAAAAGAGAGTGGCTAGGCCCAGAAAGACATGAGGGGGGAGGAAAAAGGCGGGTATAAGTCATCTAATTTTGTTCAACTAGAAAAGTATGTCTGAGTCCTGCCCCAAGCTGAAAGGCTGAGGTCAGAACCCCTGACCTTGAATGCTCGATGCCGTGGGCCAAGCATAGCAGAGCTAGTGTGCTCCAGCTCAGAAACATGATCGTCTTCAAAAAGCTTTCTGGGCTGAGCGCACCTCATAGGCAATGCAGCATCATGGTGGATAATTTCATCTTTTAATACAGTGAGGTCTGAAGCAAGCATGACTCAAGCCCAGGTCTGAATAAGAAGATTGTTTGCAGTAGTCTGTGCGCATGCATACACATTTTCATACACCCACATGGATAGAATTTATGTTCGTAATACTATATGTAATATCCGCATCTCCAGCAATTGTAAAAAGCATGTGTGGACACCAGAAACCTCACACAGAGAGAGACGTCTGAATAATGTGCATGTCTGGACGGACCCCTTGGGACATGTTCAGATGGAGACGGGTTACTGAGAGAGGTTATCCACGCAGGACACCATCTGCCTACACGATTTAGATCTCTATTTGCCTGCGAAGAAGAGATTAAAAGAAGGCTAGGCAAGATAAATTCCAAAGGTGCTGGATAGCTCTGGTCACTTGATTTGATAAGTTCCCTGTTTCTAGCAGGTTTTTCACTCTCAAGACAAAAAAAAAAAAAAAAAATCCATGCCCCTCATCAAGAGATTTCTTTCTCTTGCTCTCCCCATCAGCAGAAAACATCTCACTGATTTCATTTCCAGCTACAGATGATGTGTCTTAGAGAACAGGTTGAGGAGTCAGGAACCATACTCTGGCTACTTTTATTTCCCCCTTGACTGTGTGACCTTGGACAACAAACTTTACTTCTCTTGGCTTTAATTTCCCCTGAGTGTTACATTATGGGAATGGTCCAGTGTTCTGTGATTTTTTTTCAGCTCTCATCTATGAAACCACCCCCTACCTAACACTCAAGATTTAGCTGAGCTTCATGAACTCTGAGATGAGGGCTTAATAAATCGAATTCTAATCAAAAACCCAACTTCATTTCACTCAAAAACAAAAACAAAACAACCACCACCACAACAACAACAACAAAAACCCACCCAAATCTTGTGTGGTTTAAATGTCAGGGCTGGTACCAGTTGCTCTGGTCTGAATTATGCATTGTTCCTATTGGGGAGAATTTTAGACTGGGCCCAGTCTGGGATCACTGGCTGAGAACAATAAGGCCCCAAAGTCAGAAGGAGAAAGGCCTCTCTAGCCAGGATCTGCTCTTAAACCACCAAGCTCAGGGCCTACACAGAGCATTGATTGTATACATTACAGAGCCATGGGGGTGTCCTCGGGGCTGGCAGGGCTGCCTCCCTGACCTTGCCTGCATTTCAGGGTCAGGGTCTCCTCAGAAGGACTTTTCTGCAAGCTTAGGAACCAACCTCTCCACATCTGGGGAGGCAGGCTCTTGTTTGTGAGGATCACCTTCTAGCCCTCGGAGACAAACCTACCTGCACACCTCGCCCACCACAAGACTGCCTGAATCTCCCAGGCCTGCTGAGTACAACTGTCTGCCCATCTGCATGTAAGTCTTCCAGCCAGTAGCTCCCCAGACACTGGGAGTAGCTGGTTTCCTAGCTCTTTGCACACCCTAGTGCAGGCAGAGAATTCATTGGGCATCCTGTGTGACAAAGAGCAATCTCAGTAAATCATACAAAGATATCTGTTCCAAATACACGTAGCAGAGCTCAGGTCTCCTCAAGTGTGAATCAAGGTGCTCTGATGACAAGTTCTGTGCTTGGTATTTCAGAAAACCTTGCCCACAGAAGCTAGCCCCCGCCCCTTAACTTAAAAATCACATCAGGGAGAGTGATGTTAAGATTCCTGCTTAGCTAAATCACAAGCCTGCCTCATTGTTCAGGCCTCTACCTCTTAGCCACTCCTCCTTCCCCAAGTCTGGTCCACCTGATTAACTCACACCACAGCAACTCCCAGACAGAAGTGGAGCAAAAGTGCACACACAGTGGGTGAAGAGGAAGCCTCGCTTGTTTAAAGCACCCACTCTGCTCCCAGCCCCCACACTCAGCTACTCACTGGTTCTGGATGTGGCCTTCGGGCACCAGAGAAACAGACAGCTTACTGTAATCATGCATGAATGAGCTTTTGCTGCCCCACTATCACAACAGGCCATTTCAAAGGGCAGTCAAAGCTGTCTCTCTGAATCTTTACCTCTCTGGACCAAAAGATAAGGAAAGGGGCACGGATTCAAGGAAAGGGAAGAAAAGAGGTTCCTGGAGCCCGAAGAAAAAGTATCACTTCCATCAGACAGGTATCTAGCCCCTTAAAATGTTTGTAGAGAAAGGTAAGGGCAGGAAAAGCTTTTGTAGACACAGGTAAATGGCCTCAAGATTTTAGCATCCATCTAACAATGTGTTCCAGAAGACCACTGAACTTCCACCCCTACTGGCAGTGGATGACACGAGATACCATGGCTTAGGTCTCACCTACCCTCCAGGCATCAAGCATATGCATTTGCTGCTTATTTTATTTTTAGTTCAGGAGAGGAAGAAACTAGTCGAACTGAGATTGGTGTCCAATCTTTCTCAGATGCCTGCTGCTGCCACCATCACCACCCCTCCTCACCCCCTTCCTGGCAGGCAGCATCTAATTAAAATGGCAAGAACGCTCGGCCCCCTTCCCCGAAGGAGTGTGCTGGGATTAGAGATGGGGGCGGGGAAGTGTCGGGGCTGCAATGGGATTCCTGGCAGTCTGATTTTCAAACAACAGCAAAATGGATTCTAGATCACTGAAGTCTTATTCAGTACAATGGAACGACGTCTGAGGTGTTTCAGTAGGTAAAGGCAAAGCGGCCGGGCTGGGGAAAGGGAATGTGTTTTACAAAGGACTGGTCACAGACCTGGGAGACACACACACACACACACACACACACACACACACAGTCTCTCCAGGGAGTTCCGATGTGGTGGGGAGACGCTGTTAAGCGTCTCTTTCACCTGCTGAAGTTCAGCCATAAAACTGAAAGGTCACAGTCACCAAGGGAAGGAATAGGCAGGGCTGAGTTCAAACCACAGATAAAGGTGAGTGCACACTAGCGTTTGGTGAAAGCTCAGCCAGAGCCCCTGCACAGGAGGCAGAACCAGGGAAGGGAGTCAGTTACCACCTACAAGACCAGCCCAGAACAGCAATTATTGCTCCCCTGGAGCGGCAGGGTTCACTGGTGGCGACAGCTAGCTCACGATGGCATCTTGCAGGTAGCTGGCAAACGTGAAGGGCCAGTGCCTTTCTTCTCGAGGAGAATCTTTTTGCAGCAAGGAGCAGTCGGGTCTCGCGCCTTGGCACGAGACGGTTGCCCGGGTATACACACACACACACACACACACACACACACACACACACACACACACACCAGCCTTTCATGTAATGCTCTTACACAGATCGAAGATGAAACTGACATAAGCTCCACCAGCTTCCTTGCGGAGCCTCGGGAACAGCCTAGGAGCACAAGGGGAGCCCAGCCCCTGCTGCAAGGGTAGGGGCTCAGCCTAGAACCCCTCGGCTGTCCTGGAATCAGAAAGGGAAGGCAGGGAACGTTCCCTCTTCCAGCCCCAGACCATAGGAAAGAAAGGCAAAAACACGTTCTGCTCACCCTCAGGGCGGAGAGATCGATTTCATCTAGGCTGCGAGCTGGGGAGTCGCTCGCCATGTCGACTCTTCGCGGCAGAAATGGACCAAAACCACCCTGAAGCGTCTTCCTTGGCAATTCCACCCTGGTCTATTTCGCTCGCGTCCTCATGCGGCTGTCCGCCAGAGAGGCCCGGGGCCCAGCCTCCCCCGCCCACCCGGGCCCCAACAGGAGTCCGATCCCGATCTTCCGAGAGCGTCGATCCGCGGGATCCCGGAGCCCGACCTGCGCGGATCTCCAAGCCCGGAGCCTTGGTGCGTGTGGGCTGCGCGCCCTGATCGGCTAAGGGCGCTGGGGCTGCGTGGGTGTATTTAAATGGGACATGCTTCTTTGCTTGTGCGTGGATGGCGGCTGCATTGGCTGTTATAATGAGACATATCAACTCCTCCACTCAGCTGGGGGGGTGGGGGTGGAGAACCACACAGAACTGTCTATCACCGCTTCCTGGGAGGAGGGGGGAGGCGTGGTCTCCGACTGGGGAGAGGCCGCGCTTCCTGACCGGGTCCCTCTGCCACTAGCCAGGGTGGGGGAGGGGTACGCACCCTTTCCGCCCCAGCTTTTGCGGGGGTAATGGTGCTGAATTTAAAAAGCCATTCTTGAACCTCTCTGTGCAGGAACCTGAAAGCTATTTTTTTTAATATGTCCAATTTGTGCACTGCACCAAAATGGCTCTTCGATCGTATCTTGGGGTTTCTTGACTGCGTTCAGTTACTCTAATGGTAAAAAGGGTGGTGGGGAGAGACAGCGGGAAAAAGCAGCATTCCCTCCCCCCATTAATTATTTGTGGGGCTGGAGTAAAGGCGGGCCGGTGCAACCGGTGCATATAAGGACTTGTGCGCAGGGAAGGGGATCCGCCTCCCCGCGCTGAGCGACTTGGAGAGAAGCTCACACGCGCCGAGCGGGCAGCCTAGCTTTGGTGCTGGGCAGTGGCCACGGGGTCACGGTCATTCGCGGGCCCTGGGTTGCAGGAAGGAAGGCCCGAATCATCTGTGGTTGGCTCAGCTGAGTAGATTTGCTAGAAGCTGGAAATCCGGGAGATGTGAGCTCCGTCTCGACATCGCCACACCCAAGCCCTGCGCGTGCCGCAATTCCCCACGGAAATGACCGAATTGAAAAGAGAAGCTTGCTCCCTGGGTGCAGTAGCTCCAAGGCTTCAGGTGACTCCCAGGCTGACATTAACTGGGCAACATAGTGTTCAACCCAGCGTTTCCTCCTCTGCGGCTTTTCCGCGGTGACCTAGCCGGAGAGATGGAGAAAGTTTGGCTCCAGGATAGTGAGTCCTGACCCGCGAGCTATTTGACTTCGCTCGCTTTTTCACTCAAAAGCTGGGTGTTTGCAGTGGTAACCAGACTTTCTTTATCAAAAGTGTAAAGTCACTTCCCCAACCCCCTCGCAGCCTAGTTTGGCCACTCAAAATACATCGGAAGAAAACATTTATACTGAACTCTCTCCACTCACTTCAACTCATCAATAATTCCCAGAGTGTTCCTCTCACATCTGTTGAGACAAGAGGCTAAGCGCACTGGGGTTTTGGTTTTTACTTGACTTTTTGTTTTGTTTTCTTGGGGGGGGGGGTAGAGGTTCTTCTGATTTATTTTATTGGTTGGTTGGCTTGGTTTGGTTATGAGACAGATCTTACATAGTTCAAGGATGTCTTTGCTTCACTGTGGAGCTGAGGAAGGCCTTGAACTCCTCATCGTCCTGGAAATACCTCCCGAGTACTCAGATAACACATGTACACCTACACCTGGGCTAGTGCTACTTGTTTTTTAAAGTCATGAAGTGTAAACTAATTATGAGCTTCAGGACAAGTTGAAAGAACGAATGAGCAGACGAATGCTAATGAAGTTAGTGCTGGCTGGACCTTTTAGTCCTGGACTCACTGTTGCCGATCACGTGCTCTCTAAACCATACCATGAAACTAGAACGCTGTTGTGACAGCAAACGAATGTCAGCAACGGGTTGGGAGCTTTTGCCTTTAAGGCAAAGTAGCTTTAAATGTTTTAAAATAGTTTAAGGGCTCTATTTGTCTTTGGCTTCCCAACTGAAATCATTCTGCTCATTAATAGGTGCGAAGCCGTAAGCCACCATGAAGGGACCATATAGAAGTCATCTCTTCCCTCCACTACCCTTTTCCCTGTGTGTCATCTTTGTTTGTTTGTTTGTTTGTTTGTTTTTTAATCTCACCTTCTTCTAGATAGAAGGTTAATATATGTCTCAAAGTGAAAGAAAATAATTTCAGATTAGGGATTTGGAAGTCATAAGCAGGGCTCCCTTTTAAAGCTTCAAACTTGAAAATAGGAGATAAACATGCTCATAGAAAAGCAATACTGACTTATGCGAAACCACAAAAAGATCTTTCCCCCTGACTCTAATAACACAAGATTCTACTTTGGGGTTTACAATAAGTTTGGAATAGTCCACAGCAGTGATTGCTGCTGAGGAAGCCCCTGTCTCAGACAGAAAGGATGGATGTAGCCTCAAAGAGAGATCCACAAAGGGCACCTTAGGGAGTGAGGGAGGGGGATGGGAGAAAGCAGTGGCAGGCAGGTGAAGGGTGGGAAATCTCAGGACCAGGAGAGGGCAGAGGGCAGGTCAGGCAGATCAGGCAGAGCTTTGAATGCCCTGTTTAGGAACACCACACTCTCTTCCTTTGGCCAAGTGCTTTCAGCTATTCCAGCAGACGATCTGATTTCTTTCTATGTTTGAATACTGTCTGTGCTCTTATCAACAGTTTTTCCTTTTGTTTAATTTAAAAGAAAACAAAAGTCTATAAAAAAATAAGTCTAGACATAATGGGGCCCCAGGCCTTAGTAGGCACCAAGACCTTAGCACCACTGACTCCATGATGGAGGGACCATCCAGCTATAACACTCAGCATGTAGACAGCACCCTCTGCTAAAGCTAAAACTCAGCCTAATCCATCAAAGTCCTCAGTTCTGAGAAAGTCTCTAAATGTACTAGCCTTGCTTTTTTGGCTTCTGTGGTTCTGCTTCTGGCAACCTGTTCTTGTTGACTGAAGTATGTCCAAGCCAGGACATGCATGATTTTTGTGCTTAAAATCTCACCCTGAGAAAGGCTCTAGGCTACACTGGGATTCTAGCATAGTCACTGGCTGGCTAATAAAGACTGTCTTTTGACTTAAATCTATGTCTGAGAAGTCTTCTCTGGTGAGTACCCCACTGCACTAGACATACCTCCTCCTATAGAAAGGAAAACATTAAATATAACGGAAGTGGAATCTCTACCATTACATTTTGGTTGGCTATTACTTCTTTTGCGCTCTGAGTTTCTTACAGAACAGCCCAGGTAACATGGAACCCCAGCCTTCACAAGGGCAGACAGGAAGTGTGGGGGCAACAGGTCAGCAACTAAGATTATTTTAGATACATGATGTTAACTGATAGGAAAAAAGAGAAAATAGCAAGTAGCAAAGGCAGTCAGGATGCAACCAAGGTAAGGTTTTACTCCTGACGTGATCTGAAGCACTGGGGGAACTGAGACCATTCAGGCATATCTTAAATGCCAGGAAAACACACCTGTCTGCTAGTCATCTCTGTGGTAAGTACGCAACAACAATAGAAAGGCTGGCATAGGCAGGAGGTGCACAGCAACTGGCCAGAGAGGACGAAAGAGGGGAAACAGGGAAGGCCAGGAAGCACAGTGAGAACTTTGGGTTTTTAAAAGCTGAAGCAAATATTGTTACTTGTTTGGAATAGTTAAATATGGGCTGCTAGTTACAGGTATTGATAATATTGTTCTTGGTATGTTTACATATTTAAAACATCCTGTGTTTCTAAAGTACTCATAAAAGAATAAAAAGAACCCAAAGGTGTCTTCTCCCTGTTATGTTCTGTGTTCTTTAATAACAAATCTATATGCCAACTCAGATCCCAATGTGGAAATCAGAAATAACATGTGTAGGGTTCAGATGTAGCCCAGGTTTGCCGCTGACTTAACTACTACCTTGACCCTCCCAAGTGCTGAGCCATCATGCCTATCTCAGAAAAAAAAATAATTTTAAATATACATTAAAATCTTAAAAGAAGCACCATCAGCTGGCCACTTATCCAGAGCACTGCCTAGATGATCAGTAAGAGTGAATGTAACATTTGATACGGCCTCAAAGGAACTGTGTAGGTGAGATTTGTGCAGGCTGACACTGCATGGGTAGACACATTTACTGTGGTGAGAAACCAAGGGGCTGTATTGATTCTTTGACTCATACGAAGTAGATCATTCTATGTAAAAGCAGTACTAGGACCTGAGGAGCCTGAGTCACACAAAACCCTCACCTCTCAGAGACAAACAAGCTTGCAAACGGTCAGTGACAAGATTATTTTAGATATATAGTGATGGCTGATATGAAGAAGTACACACAGAACAAGGAGACTCAGCAACACACGTATCCCCCAGACACACCTCGCCCTCGCTGCCACCAGCACTGAGTATAGCTGCTAGGGTCAGTGAGGCAAGCTAGTACCTGGGAGCTGGTCTACAAGGACTGGAAGAAATAGGAACCCACCCCCAAATTGCCTGTGTCTCCCAACTGCTGCCCAGTTCTCCCACTGTACTCAGTAAAGCAAACACTCAATCAGAATGACACCACAGATGAACAGATGTGAGTTCCGAACACAGCATTAGCCCACAAGGACACACACCCACCTCCAATGGTCATGAGCTTCTACTACTGGAGAAGAAAGGCCCTGATGTCAATCAGCAAACTGAATCAAGACCGAAGATAACAATGCAGCAAGATGGTCTTTTAATGCACACACTTAAATCCTCAGAGGCATAATCCAGGATTTGCACTCAGAAGACATAATAATTTGTTTTTTCAAAATTAGTTAAAGGACTAGCTAGTCATGTTTTATGAGTGCTAGGAACATGGCCCAGTTAGCAAAGTGCATGCTGCATGAATTTGAGACCATGAATTTGAATCCCAGGACACACATGAAAAAGGCCTACTGCAGTGGTATACCTGTAATCCCAGTACTAGGGAAGTGGAGGAAGGAGGATTCCTGGGACTGATTGGTCATGTAGTCTAGCTAGTTCAGCAAATGCCAGGACCAGGGAGAGACCTTGCCTCAAAAAATAAGGTGAAGAGTAATTGAGAACTGCTCCAATGTTGAGTTCTGACTTTTATATGCACACACACACACGCACGCACGCACGCACGCACGCACACATGCACGCACATTTATAAAAAAATGTTTATTGGGATAAAAACATAGTCAATTGAACAAGTAATTGTAAACATAATTATATTAATTAAGATAACAGTTTTATTATCAATATAATAAATCATACATATTCTTCTAAGCATTTGCTGTGGTCTGAATACTTCTGGAACCCCTAACAGTAGATCTTGAAGACCAAGTTCAACAGTGGCAGACTGAATAGCCAATGCCCTTGTGAGTGACAGCAGCGCCCCTGTGCCCTGGAAGGACACAAGGGCATCACTTGGAGGATCAGTTTTAACAGATTTAAGAGTTAGTGCCTTGACCTAGGACTCTCCAGCTCCTGAACATAAGAAATACATTTCTGCTGTGTATAAAATTACCTGAGGCATTTCATTTCAGTAGTCAAAATGTGCTAAAAGAACATACATGTATTTATGTATTTAACATTTATTGTCTAACAAAATGGCCAATGTTATTAGAATATTTGTTTTATAAGAGAGTTAACAAAATAACAGAAAACTTCAGCTTTGCCTAGAGCAACACAGTCATCATAAGTGGCTGAGTCAAGATTTGAACTCAGGCTCTTCCTCACAGTGTTACACTGACACTGATGGAAAGGAAAGAAGAGCAAATTCTTATCACAGAAGAGGAGACCCAGGTTGTTTGTTCATTTGTTGGTTGTTGTTGTTTTGTTTTGTTGTAACAGCAGAAAGGGTTAAGCAACATGAATTTATATCCAGGCGGTCTAACGTGCATTTAATAGGAAATTTGTATAATATGTGGAAGAGCAAAATAATGAAGAACAAAAAAATGCTGCATAAAAAAAAGCTTAAGAACAAAATATCACACTCATACACACTATCATTGAATTTTAGACCATGAGAGCTACAAAGGATATGCTAGGCTGTCTACTTCTTATGAGCACGGAAGTAACAGGGTCCTAAGGGAGATATTTTAAACTGGAATGCTCTACTTAAGGCACTAGCATTTGACAGGGAGCACAAACCAGTGAGGAACATTCTCAGATGGATGCAGAGTCAGAGGGCTGACTCTCCCAGTTCGTTTTCTTGTTGCTGTGGTAAATACCATGACCAAAAGAACTTGTAGAGGAAAGGATTTATTCCATTTTATACTTCCAGATAGCAGTCCATCATTAATTGAAATCAAACAGAGACCATGGAGGAATGCTGCTTACTGGTTTGCTCTTCTGACTTGCTCACTGACTTTCTTATACAACCCAGGCCTATCTCCCTATAAATGTTGCCACTCACAGTGGCCTGGGCCTTCTCAACATCAATCATTCAACAACCAAAATTTAAAAAGTACCCTACAGATAAGCCTATAGGGCAATATGTCCTCAGTTGAAGTTCACTTGTGGGACTGCATAAGGGTATCTTGGTTCTTGGTTGTGCATGGGCCTGGAACCCCGAGACTCCAAGGGAGAAATGGCAGGTGTTTTGCCATGTCCCCAGAACCCAGGGTCCTGACATGCAGTCTAGTCTCCATGGACCTACATTGTTCAGTCGAGTAGGCCATTACAGCCCCTCCCAAAGTGCACAGGTAGAGGGTGTGACCACAGGCCTCAGGCTCTAGAGAGATTTATATACTAATGAAGGCCAGAGGGCAGAGCCAATTAAACATTCTTCCCCAGAATCTCCCCCTTTCTCCCTCCCTCTTTAACTCAGGTCTGCCCTGAGTTTCAGGGGGTACATCCAGATACATCTACCATCTGCCATGAAAATAAACCCTTCTGGAACCAAAGACTTCCTTGTGTCTTTGGGGCCTGCCACCACCAAAGCCTCTAGCCTCTGGAACCTTAGACTTTTTCCTGTATGTGGGACCCACCACGTGGAAAGCCTCCGGGACACTGCCGTGGCATTTTTCCTCCATTCACTCAGATTGACTCCTGGCTCTGTCAAGTTTGTAGCTAAAACTAACTAGGAAAATGTCATTTCTGAAATTATTATTAAAAATGTATCATACCAAAGGGGGAATATACCTTTGAAAAGATACATGATACAAAAACAAAAAACAGAGTAATAAGCAAAAGCAATATGTGTGTATAAATGTGTGTGTGTGTGTGTGTGTGTGTGAGAGAGAGAGAGAGAGAGAGAGAGAGAGAGAGATTGACTCAGTGATGGATGCCTAGATCAGTTTGATCTGTAGCTCTAATCATTGCCAATGAGTGCTCTACCACTGAGCTACTCTAGTCCAGACACCACTGTGGCCCACTCAAAACCATTCCCCCTCCTTCATCATTATTAAACTGATTGTTAGAATTTACTCTCAATGTGTTGACATGCAAAGAAAGAGTGGCCTAAGCTTACATTAGAAAGTCTGATCTCTCACTTTAAGGTTGGTCTAACTACAGGCTTAGCCTACAACAATGATTAATGAGAAGTGATGTCTGTGGGGACTAATGGGGATAGTTTTGCTCTTTGAAAATTAAAGCAAAGGAATAACTCCCCTTTTAAGTTTAAGAGCACTGACTGCTCTTCCAGAGAACTGGGGTTGGATTCCCAGGATCTATGTGGCAACAGTCTGTAAATACAGTTCTAGGGGATCCAATTTCCTTTTCTGACTTTTGGGAACACCCGGCATGCTTGAGATGTGCATATATGTAAGCATGCAGGCAAAATACCTATATGCATAAAATAAAAATAAGTAAATCTTTTTTTTCATTTTTTTATTGGATATTTTATTTACATTTCAGATGTTATCCCCTTTCCCCATTTCTCCCCACTCCACTGCTCAGGAGCCCCCTATCCCAACCCCCCTCCTCCTGCTTCTATGAGGATGTGACCCCCCATCTCTGGCTTACCCTGGGACCAGCACAGCAGCAGAGTCCCTGGAGCAGCGGTGCGGAGACACAGCATGGACCCCAGTAGTAAGTCCGGCCCCAGGTGGTGGCAAGCCTGTCCTGGAGGCTTTTCCATGGGGAGTTTTCCTATATACGCAAGAAAGTCCAAAGTTCCAGGAGACATGTGGAATCTGTGGAAAAAGTTTATTGATCATGCTGTGAAAGTTGGAACTGGATGTGCACCCCCAGCAAATGCCAGGAGGAGCTCCTTTATATTGGGGACTGGGAAAGAGGAGGGGCTAGGGAGAGGAAAACTCAATTGGCTATGTCCACCCCCGGCCGTTAGATAATTCATTAATATGTAAATCTCAAGACAGAGGCCTGTTAGTCACGCCCTCTACCTGTGCCTTCCGTGACTGACCATACAAGTTAAATGGAGATGAGATCTCCTGTTAGGGCACTGGGTTCTGGGGGCATGGCCAACAACCCAGGATGCCCTTCTAGAGCCCAACAGCCTTCATGGGAGAAAGAATCTCCTCTCCTACCTATGCCCAACAAGGCCATCCTCCCCTACATATACAGATGGAGCCATGGGTCCCTCCCTATGTGCTCTCAGGCTGGTGGTTTAGACTCTGGGAGCTCTGGTTGGTTGGTATCACTGATCTCCTCATGGAGCCGCATACTCTTTCAGCTCCTTCAGCTCTTTCTCTCTAACTCCTCCATTGGGAACCCTTTGATCAGTTCAATGGTTAGCTGTGAGCATCTGCCTTTGAATATGTCAGACTCTGGCAGACCTCTAAGGAGACAGCTATATCAGGCACCTGTCAGGATGCACTTCCTGACATCCACATCAGAGTCTACCTTTGGTGACTGCACATGGGATGGAGATCCAGGTGGAACAGTCTCCAGACGACCCCTCCTTCAGTTTCTGTCCCACATTTTGTCTCCATATTTACTTCCTTGAGTATTTTGTTACTCCTTCTAAGAAGGACCGAAGCACCTACACTTGGTCTTCCTACTTCATGAGCTTCATGTGGTCTATGAGTGGATATTGACTATTGCAAGCTTTTGAACTAATATCCAATTATCAGTGAGTTTATACCATGTGTGTCCTTTTGTGATTGGGTTACCTCACTCAGCATGATATTTTCTCATTCCATCCATTTGCCTAAGAATTTCTTGAACTCATTGTTTTTAATAGCTGAGTAATACTCCATTGTGTAAATGTACCACATTTTCTGTATCCATTCCTCTGTTGAAGGACATATGGGTTCTTTCCAGCTTCTAGCTATTATAAATAAGGCTGCTATGAACATAGTGGAGCATATGTCCTTGTTATATGTTGGACCATCTTCTGGGTATATGCCAAGGAGTGGTATATCTGCATCCTCAGGTAATGCTGTGTCTAATTTTCTGAGGAACCGCCAGACTGAATTCCAGAGTGATTGTACCATCTTACAATCCCACCAACAATGGAGGAGTGTTCCTCTTTTTCCACATCCTTGCCAGCATCTGATGTCACCTGAGTTTTTGATCTTAGCCATTCTGACTGGTGTGAGGTGGAATCTCAGGGTTGTTTTGATTTGCATTTCCCTGATGACTAAGGATGTTGAACATTTCTTTAGGTGCTTCTCCACAATTCAAGTTTCCTCAGTTGAGAATTCTTTGCTTAGTTCTGTACTCAATTTTTTAATAGAGTTATATGGTTGTCTGGAGTCTAATTTCTTGAGTTCTTTGTATATATTGGATATTAGGCACTATCAAATGTAGGATTGGTAAAGATCTTTTCCCAATCTGTTGGTTGCCATTTTGTCCTATTGACAGTGTCCTTTCCTTTACAGAAGCTTTGCAGTTTTATGAGGTCCCATTTGTCAATTCTTGATCTTAGAGCATAAGCTGCTAGAGTTCTGTTCAGGAACTTTTCCCCTGTGCCCAGGAATTCGAGGTTCTTCCCCACTTTCTCTTCTATTAGTTTCAGTGTATCTGGTTTTATGTGAAGGTCCTTTATACACGTTGTTAGACTTCAGCGCTCGGCTTGGAACAGACAACACCAGACCAAACAGTTCCAAAGGGGAGGGGGTTTATTCGGGGCAGAGGGCAAAGGTAGGGAGAGAAACGGGAGAAGATGGTGGAGAAAGAGGAGAGAGAGAGGAGAGATGTGGAGGCCAGCCATGGTCATGTGGAGAGAGGGGGAAGGGAAGGGAGAAAGGGCAAGGAGAAGCTAGAGGCAAGAGAGTAAGAGAGTAAGAGAGAGAGGAGGAGACAAGCAGCCCCTTTTATAGTGGGCACGCCTATCTGTCTGTTGCCAGGTAACTGTGGGGAGGGGCATACCTAGCTTTTGCCAGATAACTGTGGAGGTGGAGTTTAGACAGAATACTAACACATGTGGACTTGAGCTTTGTACAAGGAGATAAGAATGGATCGATTTGCATTCTTCTACATGTTGTGCTCCAGTTGAACCAGCACCATTTGTTGAAAATGCTTTTTTCCACTGGACAGTTTTAGTTCTTTTGTCAAATATCAAGAGACCATAGGTGTGTGTGTTCGTTTCTGGGTCTTCAATTCTATTCCATTGATCTTCCTGCCTGTCTCTGTACCAATAGCATGCAGTTTTTATCACTATTGCTCCGTAGTACAGCTTGAGGTCAGGGATGGTGATTCCCCAAGAAGTTCTTTTATTGTTGAGAATAGTTGTCGATATCCTGGTTTTTTTGTTATTCCAAATGAATTTGCAAATTGTTCTTTCTATCTCAATGAAGAACTGACTTGGAATTTTGATGAGGATTGCATTGAATCTATAGATTGCTTTCGACAAGATGGCCATTTTTACTATATTAATCCTACCAATCCATGAGCATGGGAGATCTTTCCATCCTCTGAGATCATTAATTTCTTTCTTCAGAGACTTGAAGTTCTTGTCATACAGATCTTTCACTTGCTTATTAGAGCCACATTATTTATTATTTGTAACTATTGTAAAGGGTGTTGTTTCCTTAACTTCTTTCTCAGCCCGTTTATCCTTTGAGTAGAGAAAGGCTACTGATTTGTTTTAGTTAATTTTATATCCATCCACTTTGCAGAAATTGTTTATCAGGTTTAGAAATTCTCTGGTAAAAATTTTGGGGTCACTTGAGTATATTATCATATCATCTGCAAATAGTAATATTTTGACTTCTTCCTTTCTTATTTGTATCCCTTTTGACTTCCTTTTGTTGTCTAATTGCTCTGGCTAGGACTTCCAGTATTATATTGAATAGGTAGGGAGAGAGTGGGGAGCCTTCTCTAGTCCCTGATCTTAGTGGGATTGCTTCAAGTTTCTCTTCATTTAGTTTAATGTTAGCTAGTAGTTTGCTGTATATTGCTTTTACTATGTTTAGGTGTGGGCCTTGAATTCCTAATCTTTCCAAGACTTTTACCATGAAAGGATGGTGAATTTTGTCGTATGCTTTCTCAGCATCTAGTGAAATGATCATATTTTTTTCCCTTTGAGTTTGTTCATACAGTGTATTACACTGTTGGATTTCTGAATATTGAACCATCCCTGCATTCCTGGAATAAAGCCTACTTGATCATGATGGATGATTGTTTTAATGTGTCCTTGGATTCAGTTTGTGAGAATTTTATTGATTTTTTTTGCATTGATATTCATAAGGGAGATTGCTCTCAAGTTCTCTTTCTTTCTTGGGTCTTTGGAGGTTTAGGTATGAGCATGATTGTGGCTTCATAGGACAGATTGGATAGTGTTCCTTCTGTTTCTATTTTATGGAATAGTTTGAAGAGAAATGGTATTAGATCTTCTTGGAAGGTCTGATAGAATTCTGCACTAAAACCATCTGGTCTTGGGCTTTTTTTGGTGGGAAGACTATTAATGATTGCTGCTATTTCTTTAGGGGTTATGGGACTGTTTAGATGGTTTATCTAATCCTGATTTAACTTTGGTAGCTGTTATCTGTCTAGAAAACTGTCCATTTCGGCCAGATTTTCCAATTTTGTTGAATATAAGCTTTTGTAGTAGAATCTGGTGATTTTTTGAATTTCCTCAGTTTCTGTTGTTATGACTCCCTTTTCAGTTCTAATTTTATTAATTTGGATACTGTCTCTGTGCTCTCTGGTTAGTCTGGCTAAGTGTTTATCTATCTTGTAGATTTTCTCAAAGAACCAGCTCCTGGTTTTGTTGATACTTTATATAGTTCTTTTTGTTTCTACTTGGTTGATTTCAGCCCTGAGTTTGATTATTTCCTGCCTTCTTCTCCTATTGGGTGTATTTGCTTCTTTTTGTTCTAGAGCTTTCATGTGTTTTGTCAAGTTGCTAGTGTCTGCTCTCTTCAGTTTCTTTTTGTAGACACTTAGAGCTATGAATTTTCCTTTTAGCACTGCTTTCATTTTGTTGCATAAGTTTTGGTATGATGAACCTTCATTTTCATTAAATTCTAAAAAATCTTTAATTTCTTTCTTTATGTCTTCCTTGACCAATTCATTGTTGAGTAGAGCATTGTTCAGTTTCCATGTGTATGTGGGCTTTCCGTTGTTTTTGTTATTGTTGAAGACCAACCTTAGTCCGTGGTGATCTGATAGGATGCAAGGGATTATTTCAATATTGTTGTATCTGTTGAGGCCTGCTTTGTGACCAATTATATTGTCTATTTTGGAGAAGGAACCATGAGGTGCTGAGAAAAAGGTATATTCTTTTGTTTTAGGATGGAATGTTCTATAGATAACCATTAAATCCATTTTGTTCATAACTTCCATTAATTCCATTGTGTCTCTGTTTAGTTTCTGTTTCCATGATCTGTCCGTTGCTGAGAGTGGTGTGTTGAAATCCCCTGCTATTATTGTGTGAGGTGCAATGTGTGCTTTGAGTTTTAGTAAAGTTTCTTTTCTGAATGTAGGTGCCCTTGCATTTGGAGTATAAATGTTCAGAATAGAGAGTTTATTTTGGTAGATTTTTCCTTTGAAAAGTATGAAGTGTTTTTCCTTATCTTTTTTTGATAACTTCTGGTTGAAAGTTGATTTTATTTGATATTAGAATGGCTACTCCAGCTTGTTTCTTGGGACCATTTGCTTGGAAAATTGTTTTCCAGCCCTTTACTTTGAGGTAGTGTCTATCTTTGTCGCTGAGGTGCTTTTCCTGTATGCAGCAAAATTCTGGGTCCTGTTTGCATATCCAGTCTGTTAGTCTATGTCTTTTTATTGGGGAACTGAGTCTACTGATGTTAAGAGATATTAAGGAATAGTGATTGTTGCTTCTTGTTATTTTTGTTGTTAGAGGTAGAATTATGTTTGTGTGGCTATCTTCTTTTAGGTTTGTTGGAAGATTACTTTCTTGCTTTTTATAGGTTGTAGTAACACTCCTTGTGTTGGAGTTTTCCATCTATTATCCTTTGTAAAGCTGGATCTGTGGGAAGATAATGTGTAAATTGATTTTGTCATGGAATATCTTGGTTTCTCCATCTATAGTGATTGAGAGTTTTGCTGAGTATAGTAGTCTGGGCTGGCATTTGTGTTCTCTTAGGGTCTGTATGATATCACTCCAGGATCTTCTGGCTTTTATAGTCTCTGGTGAGAAGTCTGGTGTAATTCTTATAGGTCTGCCTTTATATGTTACTTGACCTTTTTCCCTTACTGCTTTAATATTCTTTCTTTGTTTTGTGCATTTGATGTTTTGATTATTATGTGACAGGAGGAATTTCTTTTCTGACCTAGTCTATTTGGTGTTCTGTAGGCTTCTTGTATGTTCATGGGCATCTTTTTCTTTAGGTTAGGGAAGTTTTCCTCTATAATTTTGTTAAAGATATTTACTGGCCCTTTAAGTTGGGAATCTTCACTCTCATCTATACCTATTATCCTTAGGTTTGGTCTTCTCATTGTGTCCTGGGTTTCCTGGATGTTTTGGGTTAGGAGCTTTTTGCATTTTGCATTTTCTTTAACAGTTGTGTCAATGTTTTCCATGGTATCTTTCGCACATGAGATTCTCTCTTATATCTCTTGTATTCTGTTGGTGATGCTTATATCTATGACTCCTGATTTTCTATCTCCAGGGTAGTCCCCCTTTGAGATTTCTTTATTGTTTCTACTTCCATTTTTAGATCCTGGATAGTTTTGTTTAATTCTTTCAAGATTTTCTATCTCCAGGGTAATCTCCCTTTGAGATTTCTTTATTGTTTCTACTTCCATTTTTAGATCCTGGATAGTTTTGTTTAATTTTTTCACCTGTTTGGTTGTGTTTTCTTGCAATTTTTAAGGGATTTTTTGTGTTGCCTCTTTAAGGGATTCTACCTGTTTACCTGTGTTCTTCTGTATTTCTTTAAGGGAGTTGTTTATGTCCTTCTTAAAGTCCTCTATCATCCTCATGAGAAGTGATTTTAAATCTGAGTCCTGCTTTTCTGGTGTGATGGTGTATCCAGGACTTGCTATGGTGGTAGAACTGGGTTCTGATGATGCCAAGTAACTTTGGTTTCTGTTGCTTATATTGTTGTGCTTGCCTTTTGCCATCTGGTTAACTCTAGTGCTAACTACACTCAGTGTCTCTGACTGGAGACTGTCTTTCCAGTTATCTTGCTTATGTCAGAACTCCTGAGTCCAGATGTCTCTGTGATCTTGCGATCCTGAGCTCCTGGGTGGACGAGCTTCTGGGACTCAGGCTTCTTCTGGGATCCTAAAATCCTGCTGCTCTGAGTGCAGTGGTTTCTCAGCTACTTTGAGTGCAGTGGTTCCTTAGCTGCTCTGAGTATAGTGGTTCCACCACTGCTGCTCTAGGAAAGTTCAGGATATGGTGTTTTCACAGAAGCAGACCTGCTAGGTGTCTGCCCCAGCCCTAAGTAAATCTTTTTTAAAGGAAAAATTAAAATGAAAGAAGATGGTTGACATTCAAGAGATGCTCGTTGTGATGGTGTACACCTCAACATGGCTTCCAGCTTGACAAGCTCTGGTACTCACACTCTTCCAGGAATCCTTCCAACACAGACCACAGAACCCAGCCTTCCAAAGCTAGGAAATAGAAGACGTGTCCAGCTTTCACTTTGTCAAATCTCTTGCTCTGTTACACAGTTTCTCAATGTTAGCACTGCTGACATGTGGGGCCTGGTATTCCGTGTTGTGGGAGGAGGCTGTCCTGGACACAGTAGGACAGTCACCAGAATCACTCATCTTACTCAGTAAACATCAATGGCACCTTCCCAATAATGAGAAAGAGAAAATGTCCCCTGATGAACAGAAATCACCCCAGTGAGCAGCACTGTTCCAGAGGAAACTGGTCACCATGCCCTGCTGACACTCATGCACTTTGGTAGGTATATGACTAAACAGCCTTAAACCAGCTCCTCTAGCTGGAGTCAAGGCCTAAGGTGTTAACACTTCCATATAATTTTCATAGCAAGTCTCAAGAAAGACTGTGAGCTGTGGTCACCTAGCTGGCCTGCTCTCAAGTCCCAGAGACATCGAAAACACACAAGAGAAAATGTGTTTCCATCAGACAGGGCTATATGAAGATATAATCGTTGGATTTACAGAACTTCTTTCCTACCAGGACAGAGCTTGAAAGAACAAACAATCAAAAAAACAACTAAACAAAGCTGCAAATCCCTGGACTTATCCATGACATTGGAAAGCCACTCCTTTCAGCCACCTAGATTAATCTGTCTGAATTTCTTCTCAAGGATTATATATTTCCATCTGTAAAACATATTATTTGGTTTAGTTGCTTGCAGCCAAATCCTTCTTGCTAAAGAAAAATAAAAATAATTTTTTTTAAATTTCAAATACATATGTTACTTGTATGTATATGTGTGTACATGTGTGGGCCATTGTGTACATGCCACTCTGTGTGCAGAGGTCAGAGGACAGCTTGCAGTATTTAGTTCTCACTTCTACCATGTAGAACCCAGGGACTAAACTCATGGTCACCGGGCTTAGTGGAAAGGACCTTTACCCACTGAGCCATCTTGTCAGCCAAATCTTTAATACTCATCATTGCTGATTCAAGCATTAAAAGAAATTAATGACTACAGGCAATGATAGTACGGTAATAAGAGAGAAGAAAGAGAAAAAAAGCACACTACGACTTTTCCCTTGTCCTAAGATAATAAATAGCATCAGCTCTAAACACAGAAATATATGCTGATGGTGCATAACATCATATAAATGAATATGAATTGAATGTTTATGAGTAATCTATTCTAGTGGGAAAAAACAGGCCAAGTTCCCCTGATAAGTGCCATGAAAGAATAAAGGAAAACCATAAAGCTGAGTGTGTGTTATAAATGCTACCATATTTTTAGGTAGTTAAGTTCCAGGATACACCTTCTATTTTTGCTTCTATGATAGGTAAGACAATTGTTCTCACTCTGTCCACATCCTGTCCCAATAGCCTGTAATTAACCTGAGAGTCAGAGACCTTCACAGGTGTGAGCATGTCCCCAAATATGAGGTGTGGAAATGTTCCTAGTTTTGTCACAATAACCCAAAGCAATCCCAGCCTTCCTTAAGGCTGAAAACGAGGCATCCTATGAAAGGGTATGCTACATACAGAGCCAAGGAGACGCAAACTGACTGGCTTTAAAGGTGAAGGTAGAGAGCATGCCCGGGAGCTTGAAAGGCCTCAATCAGAGGACAGAGGAATTAGTCCCCAAGGAACCCCCACAAACAAATGTAGCCCTGGTCCCAGGGAAACCCATTTTGAACAAATGACCTCTACCCCAAATAAAAGGAGGGCACCACCACTAATCTCTCTCCGTTTCCTGCCAGCTGATGTGATGTGGCCAGTCTGTCACACTGCCTTCTTCTCCATCATGTTTATTAAGCCCTCAAACTGTGCGTCCAGATAGACCCTTCCTTCTTGATGCTGTGTCTGTGAAATGTTTTGTCACAGAAACTAATGTATGTACTGAAGAAATAATGTCTGTGTTGCTTAAAGCCGCTACACTTGAAGAGGTCTATTTACAGCTGAGATCACCAAAAAACCAATAAACTTCTTTTATCCACATACCCTTTAGAGTAATTGCCTCTTTTCTTTTGACTGCAGGTAAATTGGGGCTGTTACTCAAGGTTTCTGATCATTGGTAGCCAAAGGCTGAGGAGAGATCTGATGCTGGGACAGAGGACACCCCATCACTGACCTTTGAAGAATCGAAACAAACGGAAGTGCTGAGAGCTTATCTATCCCAGTGCCTCCCACATTTATTTATTGCATGCCTCCTAGGGAAGAGGTTCCACCCAATCAGAATGGAAAGTCTTGTTTCCTGCTCCTCCTGTTCAGGCATGGCTCTCAGTCCTAGCTATGTATTACTATATAGCAAACCACCTCAAGAAAAGCAGAGACTCCAAGCAATAACAATTATTCCATTAAAGCATGTTATTATGGCAAAATTCCAAATAAAAGCAGCCTCCAGGCAGGTGTGTTTTGGCTTACAGTTTGAGGGTGCAGACCATCACAGCAGGAAATGCATGGTAGTAACAGTGCTGAGGGATTGGTGGATTGTCAGGCTGCGTCCAAATTGAGAAGTGGAGAGAGGTAAATGTCAGAACTTAGCTTGCTTTGACCTTTTTCTTTTTAGCACAAGCTGGGACTCCAGTCCATGGGATGTCACCACCTATGTTTAGGGTGGGTCTCATCCTCACTTAAACAGTTCTTAAATGCCATTCTAAGGAATGTGTCTCCTAGGTGATTGGAAATGCAGTCAAGCTGACAATGAAAATTAGCCATTACTGCATGTAAGCCTATAACCTGAGCACAGACTGGAGGGAAAGACCATTAATCTCAGAGAGCACCAGAGCTCAAGGGCCTAGTTACAAAATGGCTCATTCAATTGCCTTCCAAGTTTGATAGTAGGAACACCAGGTCACTCAGTCAGGGCTAGTGGCTGGGAAGTCCATTTCTTCTGCTGGTGGGTCTTTTACTGGGGGATTTTCATGACACAGCAGCTTCAGTGCAAAGGCATCAGATGAGAAGTAGAGAAATTATATTCTCTCTTACCACTGAGTCTTAGAAGTCATGTGACTTCAAATCCCACCACAAATCCACTCAGGTTCAAGAGGATGAGTACACCCAGCCTTCCAGTGACACACTGACAAAAGCATGCTAGAGAGAAGTCAGTGCTGCGGTACTCCAGGCAAACAGAACCTACCATGTTCTTCAAGCTTTACTCCTGCTTTATGTCTCAGAAGCCTTTCCTTTCCTCTTAGCAGCCAGAGTTAGGGATTGCTTGCAAGCAAAGCTTGGCATATCAAGTATAAGGACAAGGACATTAAATTAAGCATCCATATTTAAATTTTCTTCTCACTTTGTTTTACCATTTTCCTCTCATTTTTATTAGCTATTTGAGAATCATGGAAGTATGTGTTTCGATTATATTCAGCCCACTCCCACCACATCCCTTTCTACCCAATTTTGTGCCTTTAAAAAAAAAACTATCATGTCCGATATATTCTTGGATGTGCTTCCAATGAAGCATGCTTGATCTACAAGGAGTGACACTGTTTAAAACAAACAAACAAGCAAACCTGACTGTCCTTCTCCCAAGAGCTATCAAAGGCCAATAGTGCCTCAGCTAGTAGTGAAATTTGTCCCCAAGTTCCCTCTCCATGCTGAGATTTTCTCAGGCCTGAGTTTGCACGTGTCTGGTACAGGCTATCACAGAAACTTTGAGTTTCATGTGTGCTACTCCTCTGCTGTGTCCAGCAAACAGTCTCTGCAGAATTGTTCACCAGCTCTGCCTCTTACACTCTTGCTGCACCCTCTAATGCTTAGTGATCCCTGACCCTTGGAAGAAGGCAGTGTAATACAAGTGTCCCACTTGGGATTGAATATTTCTCAATCCTGTGTGCTCTGTGCCATAACTGGTAGTGAGCTCATGGATGCAACCCAATGAGGAAAGTAACCATCTCTCCCTGTGTACCACAGCAATGCCTAGCCTGGCAAGACACACCCACTGGTACAATAGTGGAATAAATACCGTAGAAATAAGGAATTCCTCCCAGAGCTCACCTCTTACATGAGCTAAAATCTATATCTGGAGCCATTATCAGGTCTAGAACCTGTGGCTACTCAGGTCCTAGATTATAGAAAAGTATCTGCTATAATTCTGCTAAATGCACATAGGATTAAACCAATTCCTGGTGACTTATAGTTATACCCTTACATTGACACATCTCTCAGTCCTCATCAGAGACACTGTCTTTGCAGTTGATGGTGATTAATACAAAGATCCACATCCAGTGAAGATGCAGAAGATAAACTTCCTTCTTAAAAGACAACTATTGTATCTGTCTTTTGCCTTCCAAGTCTGATGGCAGGAACACCAGGTCACTCAGTCAGGGCTGGTGGCTGGGAAGTCCATTTCCTCTGCTAGTGCGTCTTTTTGCTGGGGGATTTTCATGACACAGCAGCTTCGGTGCCAAGGCATCAAAAACAAAACAGAGGACTGAGGAGATGTCTCAGCAGGTAAAGTGCCTCCAGTGTAAGCATGAGGGCCAGAGTTCAACCCCCAGCATCCATGGAGAGAAACAGAAGCAGCAGCACTGGGCAGCTGGAGACAGGAGGCTCCCCAGAGCTCACCAGCCAGCAAGCCCATGAGCCAATGAGTTCCTGATTCAGTAAGAGAACCTACCTCTAAACCTAAGGTGAAATACAATCAAGGAAGATATCTAACACTGACATATGGTCTACACACACACACACATTTACACAATCACACATGCTCACAAGCATACATAGTGAAGCAATCCTCGAAAACCAAAAGCACAGATAGTGTTTATCTATCCCATTTCAGACTGAGAAATTTGATCACACCATAAAGTCTGATAAACCCCTCTCCAAAAGGCATCAATCATATATACCCATATTGTCAGACCACATTACAATATTTCCACATGTGAGTCCGAGCTATTCTTGGACCTTCATTGCCCGATAGACTGGCCTTTGCTGATGTACTCATTCCTACAGGTACCGTGAGAATTGTATCATCACCTTGAGCATCACGTCTTTTCAAAGAGAGAGGTCCAGGCTCTCACTGTCTCAGCACTTGCTCCACTCTCCCTTCTATCCTTCTTCGGCATGACTACTACGTTTGCCCCACACAGAGGCACTGGGAGAATTCTGCATTATTTTCCAATTGCTTTGACCTCTTGTGCGTTCTTCTTTCTGTCTTTATTAAGAGCCAGAGACATACACATTATCCCTAAAGGTGGGCTCGCTTGAGACTAAATTTAAAAATACAGAAATAATATGTTTCTTTTCTTGTTTCCCAAACATTTGATGATGATAGGTGATAGATATACTTAAGATAGATGGTATATAAAAATAGTAGATTATAGGTAGGCAAAAGTTAGATATACATTAGATTATAGATGGATAATACATAATAAATAGGTGATCAATACATAGTTGGATGGATTATAGATAGATGATAGATAGGTAGGTGTTATTTTAAAATGTAGCTACTGAGAATGATAGTACTCTATGAATACATCTTTTTTATTAAATTAACTTGGAGGAATTTTCTTAATGATCTGACACTATGAAACCCAAAGACAAACACAGCACTTTATCTAAAATACCAGGATTACAATTTCTCTAAATACAGAACACTATTTTTACTAGGAATTTGGCAAGCACTTTCAAAATGGTATTTTCTGTTTTCACTCCTTGAGAATTTCCTAACAACCAAGATGCATAGAAATTTTAATATGCAGCTGGAATCCCTCAATATTTATTACAAAAATTTAATTGTTTATGATTTCATAGCAGTTGTTTAATCTCCTTAAATACTAAGTTTTCAGTTCTCTTGCAATCTGGCCAAGTGATGGAGATTTCAGCCTACTTCTCTCTCAGCATTCCTAAGACCTAGCATGCAATAGTTGGCATTCTGCACATGGCTGGCCAATGACCAAGAATACTCTTAGAAATGATGAAAGGATATTAATTCTCACCACTAGACCTGTCCAGACTGTGTCAAAAGCTCACAGGGCCATATTTCCTGTCATCTCAACCCCCACCCCTATCCCATAACCTGTCTGTAGAACCATGACCTGTTTGATTTTATCACTCAAGTTTTTCCTACTTCACCATACACAGGAAACAATGCTCACTTTTCATTCCATATCTACATATTTGTAATGACACAGTTCTGCAAGGTATTCAGAGCTGGGTTAGGGGACGGGAGCAGTAAGTCATGTGGTGGATAAAGCTTTCTATTAGACTTTTAAAGCTTAAAGGGACTTTGAATATAGCTCCTGGGTCCAACCCCTGGGTGTCACAGATAAGGAAATCAAGGTCTAGGGACTCTGTGAGATGGGGCTCAGTGTCCTGGAGTTCACACAGGGAAGGGCTTTGAGGCTTTGGGAGTGAGGAAACTTAAAAAGCAAGGCTGTATTTACCACGATTGTTCCCTGCCAGATTTCCCATCTACTGCTCCTTCTACAATACCATATTGTGCCCCAGACATTGAAAGTTGCCTCCATTCATGTGCTTTTTATCTTAAGAAAACGATGATACACAACTGGCCATATTTCTCTTAGTGTGTGGGCTGCCATAGAGTATTGAACTAAATGAGTCGGTTTGCCATTGTGGCTCCAGTGTGGGAGGAAGTGCCAAAAATGGAGCCCAGGAAGTTTGGCAGAGTGGGAACTTTAAGCCAAAGAAGCCAGGGAACAAAGAGGGATTATTCTAATCAACTGGCCAAAGAGGACAGAAGACAAAAGTCTCAAGATTCATCAAAGTCTTGCCAGTGGGCACGTGCATGGATTTTAACCTGAGACCTCTTTTTCAAAGCACTGGAATGATTATATTGTAGTCCTTGGTTTCCTTTTCCACAGTGGAACTCTTGACTACAAAGACATTTCTTGAGTTTAGCTCTACTTCTGGGGTGTCTAGCCTAATGCTTGCAATATGAAGTGTTCCTAATAAGCACTACAATAAAAGTGGCATTTGTTAAAAAGTGAATTAGTAAATTATGAAGTTATGAATTACACATAACTTCATAATATGAATAGTTGTTTGTACAACTATTGGTTCCAATAATAAAACAATTATTCTCTGGCTAAACTTATGTTAAAAAATTCTAATAAAAAACAGTGGTTGGGCTGGAGATGTAGCTCAGTGGTGGGTTGAGCATTTGCCTAAGGTACACACAATGCCTGGGCTCCATATCAAGTACCACATAAACCAGACATCGAGGCACACTGTAATCTCAACACTTGGGAGGAGGAGGGAGGATCCAAAGTTTAAGTTTGTTCTCAGCTATATTGCAAATATGAGGCCAGCCTGTGCTACATGAGAGAAAGCAAATCAGTTCTGAATTTATCATTTTCCTTCACTCTCAAAAACTATAAAATTCAAGGCTGTGGTGTACTGTGGTATTGCCCTGTGGTTAAAATACTTTCCATGTAAGCATGAAGACCAGAATTCAGTTTCCCAGCACCCCTGTAAAAGCCAGGTCACCTACCTGTAACCCCAGGAGACAAAGACAGTATCCCCAGAACAAGTTGCCTAGCAAGCCAAGGCAAATGAGAAAGCTCTGGATTCAAAAGACCTTGCTTTAATGTCTAAGGTAGAGAATAATTGAGGAAGAAATCTGAGAACAACACTGGGTTGCCACACATACATGCACAAACATCTGAACATATATTGTCTTACACATACGCAGATATGTGTGCAGGCATATGATCACAAATACACACATACAAAAAAAAATGTTTGTATTTGGGATACATGAGACTTTGTGTATCCCAACCAATCTAAATATCAACCAAAGAAACAAAAACAGGAAGAAAACTAGCAGGTAAAAGGTGGTTGGAAAGAGGTTCTGGATTTGAACTGAAGTCATTCATTGGTGAGCTCTCAGGAAACCAACATTGACCTGGCTTCTCCCGAGATAGTTCCAGACAATCTAGGCAGCATGGTTACACCATGCTGGACCTCTTGGGGGCTCTAACAGAACCACACTAAAGACTCCTATTGGGCCAAACAATGGGATGAGTGTGTTTGTGTACCTTCCTCAAATTCATGTGTTGAATTCTTACCTCCCAGGATAATAGTTGTAAGGGGCTTTGAGAAGGGAGCTTTGTGGATGGGATCAGTGGCTTTCTGAAAGATTGTCTTAAATGAATGTTTCTCCTTTCCATATGTGGACCCATCCAGAAGGTGCTGTTATGAGGAACAAGTCCTCATGGTACACTGAATCTTTTGGTACCTTGCCTTTGAACTCTCTAGCACTATTAAGAAATCAAATTATGTTGTTTCTAAACCACCTTGGTTGGAGCATCGTGATCCAGCAGCTTGACTATAATAAGACAGCTCATCCAAAGGCAGTTCAGCCTTTCAAGAAGTTGTAAAGCTCCTGGCTTCTCAGTAGTTGGAAGTCAATTTATTTAAGCAGCACTAAGAACATGGAGCATTAGTGGATTGAACCCACAGTGTCCTCCGCCCATAGACTGCTACAGGCTGGAAAACGTCAGGAGCTCGTTTCATAGGGATCTTTCTTGTTAAATCTTCCAAACAAATGGCATGGCTCATTCAAGCTGCATCATCAGTCACACCTAGCAGTCACCTTCTTTCTGGATGAATATGTCCTGGAATATGAGTATTGCTGTGTTTAAAACCCCAGCTCTGCAATTTGAGAAGAAACTAGTTTGAAGATTTATTTACAAAAACAAAACCAACACCTCTGATTTGAAAGATTTCAAACATGTAAAAGTCGAGTTTATCTAGCTTCTCTGTAAGCATCACCAGTGTCAACAGCCATGGGCAAGGTATCATGCTTAGTTTTTACTATGTCCTCACCTTATCCGGGCTTTATTTTGTTGGATGACTATCTGAAGACCAATCTTTGCACCTATAAATATTTCACTACGTATCTCAAGGAAAAGAGAACCTGAATGAGGCCTGCACTGAGTGGAGTACTTCCCAGTCAGAGTTTGGATAAGGGGAGGGTGGGGGTGTCTGTACAGCAGAGAAGCTGAACAAACAGCAAGCACTTTCTTAAGCAGGGGTCATAGGTTGGAGCACCAGTGACAGCCGTGTTGATGGCTTGCTGCCCCTATTGATGCAATGAGCAAAGTAGTCTAGAATCCATGTAAAACATGTAGGTCAGTTAGCAGTGATACTCAGACGCTGCCTTTTCCATTGTGGCAACTGTCAAAGAGTAATATAAGATGTCCATGGCAGGAGAATCGGGCTCCAGAGCCATGGTGCTTAATCACAGTCCACCTGGCTAGATTCAGAATCACTTAGGAGACACACCTCTTGTCATATTAGTGAGAGAATTTCCAGACTGACCCTGGGTATATTCAGGGCATGGGGGAGGGGGGAGAGAGAGAGAGTACAAGAGAGAGAGAGAAAGAGAGAGAAAGCAGCAGCAGCAATTGTCTTTCTGCTTCCCGACTGCTGCTGTAATATGACCAGCTGCCTCAAGCTCCTGTGGCCAGGCCTTCCTCGGGGTAAGTTTGTACTTTGAAACTGTGAGCCCCATTCAGCCTTTTCTTCTTTAAGTTGCTTTTTTCAGGTTCTTTATCAGAGCAATGAGAAGAGCAGTTAACGCCAGGGGTGTGTAGGAAGCTGGGCCATATCTTTGTAGCTTCTCAGTGGTCTGAAAGTTTAACAAAGGGAGGAGGAGCAGGAAAACCACAATGTCATTGTCACACTTAGAAGGAAGCGTGATACTCAACCAGCGCAGAGAGAATGTTTTACATGATCACATTCTGCAGAATTATTAGCATCATGATTGGAAATGCAAGCACTTTCCTGATGAGCATTTATAGCATTAAAGGTTATTCTGCTAAGCAGCTACTGACAACCTGTCTGGCTCCCAGGCTCAGAACAGTGGATTTTAGACATTCTTTAGTTTTTGTTCTCTCTTGGGCACTATACCATTCATCTACATATTTTTTAATAAAATGGAATAACAAATCTTTTAATTAACTTGATAGAACCTTTTCCTTTGCACTGTACGCAAGATTTGTGTCAATAAATCTTTTACTTCTGCTCATAATTCAATTATTGGAAAATTCTGTTTACTAGCAAACAACCATGAATTATTCTTAATATTATCTGATTTCTGGTATCTAACCAAACAACCATGAATTATTCTTAATATTATCTGATTTCTGGTGTGATAATTTGAATAAAAATGGCCACCATAGACCCATAGAGAGGGGTACTATTAGGAGGTATGGCCTTGTTAGAGTAGATATGACCTTGTTGGAGGAAGTGGGTCCAATTTTATTTCTGCTGCCTGTGGATCCAGATATAGAACTCTCAGCTCCTTCTCCAGCACCAGGTCTGCCTGCATGC
>NW_021604564.1:12943212-12945897 GCF_004785775.1 Grammomys surdaster | reverse complement strand
AAAAAAATCCAGCGTTGACCTGTGACCTCCACTCACACTCTATACACTTGTACCTATATGAACTTGTGCACATATACACTGCACACATACACAGACACACTCACACACACAAACATTTTCTCTCTCTCTCTCTCTCTCTCTCTCTCTCACACACACACACACACACACACACTCATATACTCTCTTTCACACACAAACACACATACACTCTCTTTCTCACACATAAAAACATGTAACACCCAACCCCAAATAACACACCACACACAGGCACTAGTACAACACACACACATACTTTCTTTCACACACATATCCTACCCCCACACACCACATCACACACAGACACACACAGACACACACAGACACAGACACAGACACACACACCTCCACAGTAATTAACCCACAAGCTTGGCGGCATGTCTCCCACACTGGAAAAAGCATATTACCTTTCAAATGGCTTTGGTTATTAGCGTAGATTTGAAAGCTGTATTTAATGGATAATATCACAAAATGTTTTTGAATGTTCATTTATTATTGCAATATTAAATGCATAGTTATACTTTAAATGCCTATGAATTTATCTTCTCAAATTGCTATTTCAAGTGATCTACCTTCCTTTAGGATCTTTTTTAAAAAATAAAATAAGATAATTTGGAATTTTTGAGAAGTTTACAATTTGATCATTGGGTTTATAATGAGCTAAAGTATTGTTATAACTTTAGTTGGAGACAAAGCTTTCTTATCTATGATTTTGAGACTGGCTTTTCCTGCCCAGCACTTATTTGGTGAGTTGCAAAACCATATGAAATGGCATATCTGATGTGGGAGTCACAGGAAATGGCCTCTGGGTCTGCTGAGGTATTTATAGCCTGAAACTCAAAGTCAAAGGGGAAATCTAAAAGTTACCTCAAACTGACTCAAGGATGGAGATAATTCCTTCCATAATTAAAAATACAGTTAGCTCTTGATCCTTTTTCCAGGGCCTCCATCCCTTGGTGAAAATATTTAGCAAAAATGCATCTGTGAAATTCACATACAGATTTTAATAGAAAATCATTCCCCAGCATCATAGCTGTTTGTCCCTCAGCGCTGGAGTAGGTGCTATCTGTCACACAGTTGTTGGCTACTGCTAGTTGCTGTGTCGAAAGCTCTGAAGAAAGCAACTGAAGGGAAGGAAGAACTTATTTTGCCTTGGATTAAGTCCAAGGTCAGCCAGATCCATTTCTTGAGACCAGAGGCAAGGCAGGACAGTACGGTGGGAGCACAAGGTGGTGGAGGCCGTTCACCTTACAGGAGCCAGGAAGAAGCAGGCAGAGAGAAGCCAAGAGCACTGTGTTCTACCCAAGAGCTTGTCTCTTACCTCTGGTGGCCCACTTCCTCTGCCTGGGCCCCACTTACTAGTGTCAGCTAGTGTTACTAGTGTCACTCTTCCCAACAATGACATCTATTTACAAGTATGTCAATGGACTAATTCACTGACTAGTCCACAGCCTTGGTAATTCAAATATTCCTCAGTGCTCTGGCCCGGTAGCTGGACATGTGGGACCACTTCTAGATGACAGCATGGAAGATATAGGAAAGTTATAAACAAATACTGCAACATTTTATATAAGATATTTGAAACACCTGTGGATTTCATCCATAAGAAGGTTCTTGGGACAATTCTCCCTGGACAGCAAGAGATAATTAATACTCCTTTAATAGATGAAGGCACATTCCATTTCCATTTCTCATATATATCTGAGAAATATCATATACATCATATATATCACATATCATACATAGCATATATAGCATACATAGCATGTATAGCATACATATTACATATATTACATATATAGCATATATATTACATATATATTACATTTATTCTTTGAGACTATTGTATATGTACATGTATAATAACGCTTGCCATAATCACCACACCACATCTGCCTTCCAACATCTTGTTGTACACACAAGTACACAACTGCTGTGGTTTTTGTGCCCAAGTCTTGCCCAAGCTCGAGCCAGTCAAAATCTCAGCATGGATGCAGGAGGTGGTCATGAAGCCACACCCCTTGCTGAGGAGCTACCTGCAATTGACCCCTGCTGGGGAAGGGAGTCAGTTTTCTTCTGGGATATGGCCTCTGGAATGTTGTCTGTCCTCCTGTGGATGGCCCTACATGCACGCACTTACTAGCAACACATACAGGACTCAGTGGGTTGAAAAGAACAGTTCATTTTCTCTTTTCAATCACATAGAAGAAACCCTATAGGAGTCTCTTGCATGCTTGGACCTTCAAGCACAGTATCACGTCCATTGCCCACTTGCTATCACCTCCTTCGTCCTGACTCTTGAACTGAAAAGGCAGATCACTAGTCGTTTTCTTTTTTTTTTTTCCTTACACACCATCTACACTGAAATCACTTAGTAGTGTCATTGGTGGAATTGCAGAGTTGGTGAGCCATTTCTGTGGCTTTGCTCTACTTCCCTCTCCCATCCTTCACCTGCCCTACACAGCTCCCTACCTTCCTTCAAAGGCATCAGGCATTTGAGGGATTCTATGTCCTTTGATTCTATCAACATCTCAGTTTTCCAGAACCAAGGTGAGCCTTTCTTTTCCCTTTCTTCTGAGCCAAGCCCTCAATTCTCCCTACAGCTGGGCTCTGCTGGGCTCTGCTGGGCTCTGCTGGGCTCTGCTGGGC
>NW_021604564.1:12907189-12943202 GCF_004785775.1 Grammomys surdaster | reverse complement strand
GCTGGGCTCTGCTGGGCTCTGCTGGGCTCTGCTGGGCTCTGCTGGGCTCTCATCTGGGTACTCATGCTTGATCCTCATTGTCTCCAGTTCATTCTTTGTCCCATTCCCCAGTGTCCATTGTTCAATTTCTTTCCAACCCTCACCACACATACTGTGCTGTGCGCCTCCACCTACACAGATACAGTGGAGGTGGGCAGCTGCTCAGGTATGCCTCACAGTGTGTATCTGTTACTGCCGCTCCTTGAGTGCTAAGCACAGTAAATATAAGTGAACAAGGCTGGGAGGTGTGCAAGGTCTCAGTCTTGGCTGGGGCCTCAAATGGGCCTGTGTATTGCTTAACTCCGTTCCTCAAGATGTATCAGTTTCTTTATTTCTTCCCTCCTGAGTCTGACAACCCAGCCCCATTTTTGTAGATCGCTTGCTTGCATTTGGATAGGTCTGTGTTTCCACTGTGATATACTGTTTCCTGGACGTATGACATTGGGAGATTAGTTGATTCTTCTAAATATAAATTCTTATAAGTGTGCCATTACTATTGGTAGTGCTGAGGACTGAACCCAGGCTTCACACATGCTGGGCAAGTACTCTGCCACTGACCCACACCCTTCACCTCTACACTGTTGTTTATTTTTAATCATGTGTGCATGCGTGAGTGCGTGCATGCGTGTGTGAGTGTGTGTGTGTGTGTGTGTGTGTGTGCACACGTGTTGGTGGTCTTCGAATGCAAGCATGCATGTATCATGATATGGATGTGGACCTGGAGTCTGATAACCTCAGTGTCTGTCAGTCTTGGCCTTCTGCCACATTTGAAACACTATCTCTTCCTTGTTCTTAACTGCAGTGTACTACAGGCTAGCTGAGCCGAGAGTTTCTGGGAATTATCCTGTTTCCATCACTCATCTCACCACAGAATTCTGGGATTATAGGTGCATGCTGCTGTGTTTAGCTTTCCATGGGCTCCGGGCTTCAAAGTTCAGGTCCCTGCTCTTGCTTGGATAGCAAGCAATTTATCCACTTAAGCTACCTCAGGATCCACCCCCACCTTAAATCAGAAACACACTAGCTCTTAACTTGGTGGTGTTACCGTGTGGATTAAATGAGGATGTCTGTAGACGTTTGTCAGAAGAAGGACCAGTAAAACTTCACTATTGCTCCAACTCATAATTCCACAGCTAAGGCCGTGCTGTTAAATCCCTCTGCAGCGTTTGAGAAGTGGTCCTCATGTCCTGCTCAACTCTTCATGCAGATTTTCATTGTTACGAGTGCTTTTTGCAAACACACATTTTTCTATATTGGCATTTGGGATTTAATTAAAGTAGATCTCAGTGCCTTATAATAATCAAATTATCAACAAAAGCATGGTCACTGCACCCAGAATTTGTGCCCACTCTCTGATGCTGAGCCTTTTTATCCCATGTCCTTCCCCTTACCCCATGTTCTTTCTCTACAATGGCAACCACAGGCATAACAGTAGCAATACCTGCCTTTTGCTAATCATGTGCTCTGTGGCTCTGGCGTATTTCCATTGTCCAATTTAATCGCCACAGTGGGTTTGCCTTATTATTATTTCTCAGCTGAGAAAGCTTAAGCCGACTTAAAACACTGATTAAAACTCCAAAGTTTAAAATGTTGAAGGCAGAGGTGCCTTAGTCTAAAACCTGCTCCAGCTGTCAGCCCCAGGCAACTACTAATTGACTTTTCTGTATCATAGAATCTTTATACATAAAACTCTAGATTTACCTATTTAGGACATTTTCTGTAAATTGAATATGTGAGCTTTTGTGACTGGTTTCTTTCACATAGCATAGCGTTTTCAAGGAGTGTGTGTGTGAGTGTGTGCATGCGCGCACCTGTATGTGTCTCATAGCACCACATATGGAGTCAGAGAACAACAACTTTCTGGATTCTGTTGTCTTCTTCCTTATTTTTAAGGCAGACTCTTTCATATATTTCTTCTGTACCACATGCTACAGGGTGGTTGGCATGTGAGCTTCCAGGTGACTCTCCCATCTCTGCATCTCGCTCCCTGTAGGACTGCTGGAACAGCAGCTGCTCACTGCTGCATCTGCTTTTCTTACATAGGTTCAGGTCTCTGGGCTTGGGAGGCGAGGACTTTTACCCGCTGAGCCATCTCTCCAACCCTTGACTCATACTCTTCATGGCTGGAAAACAGTCTGCTAGGCACATATACTGTATTTTGTTTACATATGCATGAAATGGAGACCTGGATGCTTTTTGAAAATCCTTTTTCCTGTTATGAATAATGGTGCTATAGCATAAGCAATACATTTCCAATCCTTACTGTTGGGTCATATGGCAACTATAAGTGTACGATGTTATGAAACTGCCAACCCTTTTGTGAATGTGGCCACACTTCTTATGTTACCAGAAGTACATGTTTCTTTGTGTTGTGAAGATTTGGTCTATTTTGGGCTTTTTCTGCAGCCATGGAAGGTTCTTCAGCTGGACTCTCAAGGCTAGAAGTACAGGGTAAAGACAGGAGGATAGATTGAACATTGATCCCAGGGGAGCTGGTATTAGTTACCTTACTCATTGCTGTAATAAAACGCCTGGTGCATGCAGCTTAAAGGAGAAGGATTTGTTTTGGTTCATGATTTCACAATGGTTTCTTTCCATCCTGGTGGACAGTGTGGGAGCAAGATCTGGAAGCAGACTGTCACACTGCCACTGTGGTTGGAAGCCAAGTGCCACCTGTCCAGCCCCTCACAGCAGGGGGCCCACAATCTTCTCGGTTCAATCTCTGAAAACAGCCTGCAGTATATCTCCTAGAGATGCTAAATTCAGTCAAGTGGACGGTAAAGATGACCTGTCCCACAGAGGCTTTTAGCCTGTGTTGAGACGATCCAGGTTATGGTATCTTAGCTCTCCAAAAATGCCAAACAGATGTAAGTCACCGTTTCTTGCAGTGGAAATTTACCAGGTTTCTAGCTGTTTTCTATTCTGCTTCATAGAGGTATCAAAACTACATAAACTGTCTGATCACAAGTGTTCCCTGTCTCAGCCTTCATAGAAACTCATCTTAGTCAAAAGTGCCTAAGTGAAAAATGGCTAAATGAATAAAATCAGTATTAAGTGATAGAAAAGTAACAATTTTCCTGAAGGAATCCCTTCTGTTATTTTCCTACTGTGAACCTAGTATGTTAAATATTTATATTCATAAAATATTAATAAATGTTATTGTTTTAAGATAAAAGATTGCTTGCCCCCAATTAACATAACATCGTGATTTTTGCCCTACAAGGAAGACTGTAATTTTAATTAACTACTATAGCCTGCTTGACATTATGTGATTAAATATGCATTTCCATCCAGTTTGCTCAAAACACTTTCATCATCATAATGTCACTGTGTTAGTTACATCACTTTTCTCATCACGTGACCAAAACCACTGGACAGAAACAACTCATGGGTTCGGAGGTGTCTCTCATGGTAGGAGAGTGTGAGTGCTGGGAGAACTCCACCAAACAGTGATGGTGTGTTGTAGGACCCCAAAGGGCTGCTATGCTCTGGCTGAACCTTTCCATATGCTGCTGTCTACTAAGTAACATTCTGCAGTTCCTCTAGGATCAAAACATCCTGACTAAGGCATGGTGCCCCAGGAAGGGAATTTACTCTTGACATCCTATTGCCTCCCAGTTGAGTTCCTGCTTTTTCATCATTCTGACTAATACATGGTGCCCCAGGAAGGGAATTTATACTTGACATCCTATTGCCCCCCAGTTGAGTTCCTGTTTTTTCCTGAGTTTGTATTTTTCCTTCCCTGGCTTGCTGTATATATATTGAACCTGCTCAGTAAAGGTATTGGCATTCTCTCACAACAGATGACCCGAGTCTGAGTATTTCTTTAATCCCCCAGGCCTACGCCCAAGCTCGGTACCATGGGCAGCGCCAGCGCTGTCAGTGTGTGTCAGTTCCTTTACATTTTATCAGACTAGTAACCAGTGAACTAGCTCTGACATGGTGATCTGTATATGCCCCAGGTAGGCCACATGTCCCAAAGGTTCCATAACCTCCCATAAATGAAACAAGGGACCAAATATTCAAACATGAACCTGTTGAGGATGTGTAAGATCCAAACCAGGCCTTCAGGCTCTACCATCTCATCATGGAAAGCAGAGGGCATTTAGTGTAACTTACACAATGTTCCATTATTACCTGGCGTCACATTAAAGTAAGTTCCTATCAGTATACACTGGTACAGAGGATACATTCCCATTCCAAAAGGAGAACTGGAAGGCCAGTAAGCACAAATCAAACCAAAGGAACACCACAACTGAGGACGGGCAGCACCACAACCTGTAGCTCTGTGTCTCATAGTTCTCTTCTGCAGACTATGGTGGCATCATTTGCCCTCTAACAGACTTGAGTACCCCAATCCTATAGCCTTCATGCCTACAGCACACATAGGCTGTTGGTACAGCTACTAAACTTGGTGCTTGTAACAACCCTTAGTAAAAGTTCTTGGCATCTCTAGCATCCTGGTGTCTCTACTGCAACTCACAGCTTCATGCTCTATCCTCTCTGAGCCTTAATGCAGCAAGCTGAGCCTGCTATATGTCATATGGCCTCACTGGATTATTTTCTATATCCTTGATACAAGTCTTCACACATCTGAACTCCTATATTATACATACCTGTGAGAAGGGCCCCAAGTGGGCAATGCCAAGGTCAGCTGTCAGCTTGAGATGTAGTTTTGCCCCCTTGGATGTGGGTACCTTGCAGCAAGTGGGCTCTGAGGGCCTAGTCAGCTGAGTTTGAGGGAACACATTCCTAACGAGCACAATTCAAGAAGAGTTCACCATAGCCACACCTACATCAAGAACTCTCCTTTCAAATGAATTTGAATTTTTAATGTTCTAGAATCTTCAGTGAGGAATCTCTATATATCAACTGCTTTACCCTGTGGATCAGGGAACACCATGGGAGAGCCATAAGAACAATTGTGGGAGCCAGATCGAAAGTAGTGTAATTGTTGTCTGTCAGATATGACAGGACACGACTGTTGGACTCATAATCTCACAGCAGCTCTGGCTACCTGTGCAAGATCTGGACGTGTTCAACCCAACCACAACCTCAGCATGTATGAGGGAGGGAAGGACCATATGAGGCCTTACCTGACAGAGAAGATACTTACAGTTCATGGTGCCTGAGGAAGGGACTGCCTTTCTTTTTCTGAGGACATGGCCCCTGGTATGTTCTCCATGCTTTGGTAATGGTACTACAACCATGCATGTGCAGGCAACACTAACAGAACAGACTGGAGGATGCATACACACACATACACACATTCATACATGCAGGAACACATGCACGGAGGTTCAGGGAGAGTTGAAGAAGAGAAAAGGGGGGGATATGATCAAAATTCATTATATATATGTATGAAATTCTCTAATAATCAATTTCAAAACTTAAGAAAGACATCTCGTTGGTCTTCTTTGACTTTACAGTTGCATGCCACATGTTCAGCTTGCTTTGATTTTCATTTTCATATTTAATTCTCATGCATAGTAGTACTGTCTCAATTTTCAGTCTAGGGCTCAGTAGCTTCCTTAGGATGCCATGTTTAGGAAGTATTCGTATTTTAAATCCTGTGCAACCTATTTTGCAAAAGTATTTTGTGAAAAAAAAATGTGACATGTGGAAACTATTTTCGACATAGTTGCACGTGGTGCCTGTCACAGAGACATAGTGAGATATAGGTATATAAAAGCTTTTAGCTACCATTGTAGTTTGGCAATGCTAGTTGGTTGTCTTAGCTATGTTTTTATTGTTTGTTTTGATTTGGTATTTTTTGATCACCTATAGACTAAGCAAAGGAATTAGAAAATATTTTAATTGAAATAATCCTCTAAAATAATGGAAACTTTACAAAATGTAATAGAGCCAGGGAGGGAAACACAATCAAATGAAACCAGGAAAAATAAACACTGGTTTAGTGGTGAATGCTCTGCTCAGCAAAAGAAATTTTCATTTATTGCCGACATAGGTCGCGTTCTTTAGGGAGGTGCTGGGAATTTAACCTGGGGCCATGCACATGTTAAGCAGGAGCCGCCCACTGAGCTGTATCTTCAGCACCCTCCCTGCTCTTCTTGTTTTGTTAAGAAAGAAAGCTGCGGTTGTGACCTCCATGAAACATTTTCCACAAATAACACACATTGGACTTAGGAGGAAGTGGTCAGAAGGCCAGACAAGTAGAGCGGCCTGCCTTGATTGACCCCCTCCACAGCCATAATAATCTAAACAACACAAAGGTGTCAAGATTAGCGAAGAGATTGCAATTCTAATCCGACAAGCCGTCAACAGCAGCAACTGCAAAGCCTTACCAGTGATGTGAACCAACTGGGAAGGAAGAAGCACATTCTCAATGGAGCCCACAGGGTTTCTTCCTGTTGAATAACCTCAGGTGTTCATGGAGACCCTCGATGGCCATTATAAAGATGGCTGTGCCCTTCATCATGTCATTATCCTTATGAGCATTATACACGTGTGAGCCTGAGGGAACTTGGGCGTCACAGAGAGTCTGTCTTCTTAAGTCTTAGTGCCTTTTTCCCCTGCTCTGCTTGAAGTCATAAGCCCTCATTTCGTAATCAGGTGAGACCCATGATTCCCTGCTTCTTGCCTTGTTCAAAGATCTGAGGAAGTAAGAGCCCAAACAGAACAAAGAGAAACGTGTAAGTTATAAAGGAAATGTTCAAGAGGTATTGGAAGGTGAAACACCTTACACTGTGCTATGTTGTGATGCTCTGTTTTGGGAAGAGGATAAAGAATTCATGTGTGTTATCTAAAAGATAGCTGGGGCCTCAACTGCCCTTGTGTGTCTGTCTCTAGATGAGACAGCTTGCAGAGGTTTTCGCTTTGAGTTTTTACAAATTTCCCAGGCCTTAAAGACAAATATACATAACTTGGGTGGTCAGAACAAAATCAGTGCTGCCAGCAAGAAGTGTACACATCCCAGGATGGTCGAGCCAGCCACTTCAGGCCACAAAGTGTGAAAGACTGAATGCTTTATCAGAGCTGACGTGAGGGTGGAAGGACATATCTGCATCCATGAGCCAAACTCTGGGTGATAAGGCCATCACTCAGAATGTAATGGCCTCCAGAGTCTCCTGCTGGAAAAGATTACCTCCTACTCCACTTTCCAGTGTCCTGGATGTCCAAGTGCTTGGTAGATACCCAGCCACGAAAGAGCCTTGTGTTTGCTTTTCTAGACATATGGAATGAGGCCTGTGGAGGAAGGCTTTCAGAAAAAAGCTTGTTTTACATCATGAATTCTTCAGGTCCGCTGGCCTTGACTGAGCCCAGACTGCCAAAACTGTGCTACCAAGATCTGGCACAGAGCAGGAAAAAGAAATCAAGGTTGTAGGTAGATTGTCAGGTTCACCGTCCTCCTTTATAATAGTGCCTCCTACTTTTGGAGGTCTCAATTTCCAGCCTGCAGGAATTCTGGCACTTGGTGTTGTTGTTGATCTTGATATAATCTCTACTCTCAACAGGGAAGCATTCTGGTTCCCACTTCAGAGGAAGTAGGGAGGTTGAATTACTTTCCACAGTAAGAGTCAATATTGGCCAGTTTGACTTTTAGGCTCATGCCCTTACAAAGGCACCATCTCCTTTTGTGTGCCCAGGGGTAACTAAAACTCTCTAAGTGGACCCAATCCAATGTTATAAGGGAGGGAAAGTCTGGATCTGGGTGTACTCTTAAAATGGAGCTATGAGGCATAAGCACTTGTTGTCAACCCCTAAACACAGCTTGCCTCAAAACAGTTTATTCCAGAGACAAATGTGAGCAACCATGCCAGGGAACATGAATTCAAGTTGCCCTGATACTATGTTTCAATATGGGAACAGCTGTATGAAATTTTTATAGTGTCAGAAAAATCAAAGTTATTGCCCTAGCCCCTGACTACCCGCAGACGATCCTTGGGGCTACAGGGTAAAAAGGTTCAGAATCAACATCACAGATTCCGGAGCCAGATGAAAAGCAGAAGCAGACTTGTTTAGTGTAATAGTGGAGAGTGCCCTTATTTCCTCTGCCCATGTCCCCTCAGTCTACAACTGCTCGCCCTGCATAGTTGGCACTGGTCGATTGGCTGCCCTGGTCACGTGCTCTTTGTTCATCTCCTGGTGTCAGGCAGGTAAATGCAGAAGCACCTGCTGCACATGTGTGGTCCATTTCAGGTGCTACTTAGGACATGCTGACTCACTCCTCGTACAGAAAGTGACAAATGAAAACATTTATAAAGTATTTTATTTTTCATCATATGTGTACAGTGAAAGAAGAAGGCAGATGTGACTGCATGTGAGTGCTGGTGCCCTTAGAGGCCAGAGGTATCAGATCCCCCACGGAACGGCAGTTCCAGATGGTCATGGACCACTCAGCATGAAGGCTGGGAACTGGGTCATGGTGTTTTATAAGAACAACAGAAACCCTTAAGGAAGACAGAAGATTGCAGTCAACTGAGAACATCTCTGCCTTAGGCCTCAGACACTATCTGATGAGATTCTTAGCCTTCGGGTTGGGAGAAACTAGTGACTTTGTTACGAATACATTTTAAAGATTTCAATAGTCAAAAAGACATTATGTCAAACATAGGAGTAGACCGTGAGTGACTTTCAACATGACTAAAGACAGCCCAAGATAATTTGCCTCTGGTCTGCAACATTCTAATGTTCTTGGTCTCAAAGTTCAGTTATTTGGTCTTGTAGAATTGTTAACACAGATGTGGCTACACACATGCGCGCGCGCACACACACCAACTTCAGTTCCCACTGTCTATGCACTGCAGAAAGATGTGGCTGAATCACATGGCGTTGATGGATAAATGTATTCACTATATCGAGTCTACACAGTTTAAGGAAATAGAAGTTACTTATTTGCCTATTACTAGTGAGAGCTCAGGAGACAATTGGTGTTGGATCCAGGTTTAGGTAGAGGGCTATAAGGATACAGGCTTTTGAAAAGTGAGTTCTAGTGGTGGTTCCTGATTGCCACATGAGGTTTCCCTTCCATTCACCTCCACAACCCAGATGCCAACCCATCTTTCTTCTGTGGACTGACAAATGTCTGCCACATAGAGAGCCTCAAACAACTTCCTTGATGTTCCCTTAAGACTAGCCCTGTTGTAGTTCCGGTCTAGTTAACTAAACAGTTGGTGTGTAAATAAACAACCTGACTTTGGCAATAAAAGGTTTATGGTGGAATTGAGGGGCTGTGGTTGGAGGGCAGAAGGAGTGTGATCAAGGGAAATCCGAAGTATGGAATTTCTTTTCTTAAAAAGGAACGCTGTCTTGCCTGGCAGAGACTGTGGAGTTCTGAGCGCCTATGGCGATCACAGGTGTACATGCTCTCTGTACTCTCCTTTCGGTCCAAACTTGGCCTTAGCTTGAGGCCTTATCAGTTCACTGCCCTTGTTCCTGCAGGGAGATCAGTGAGCATTGACTCACCAGGCTGCAGAATAGGCCCCACCCTGTAACTGAGAAATTACCTTCAGAGGAGCTTGCCTTTCTGCTGGAAGTTGGTTTAGAAGATTAGCATGACTCGGTTTTTCCTTTATCCTTTACTCCTTTCTGTTTCCACTTCTCCTTCTTCCTTCCCTCCCTTCCTTCTTCCTTCCTTCCTTCCTTCCTTCCTTCCTTCCTTCCTTCTTTCTTTCTTTCTTTCTTTCTTTCTTTCTTTCTTTCTTTCTTTCTTTCTTTCTTTCTTTCTTTCGTGTGTGTGTGTGTGTTTGTGATACAAGGCAGCTCATAGCCAAATTTAGAATTTCTTTCTAAAAGCATGATCTGGGTGGGGTGGGGGTGGGGGCAGGGGGTGGTGCCTATCCAACCAGTTTTTAAACCTGACTTCTCTACCTCCCACCCAGAACCCCCTCTTCATGTCTCTGCTTCTAGAAGTCTTGCATCCCTTACATCTTTCCAAACTGTCTTTCATTATTTTCAGAGTGTGAAAGTGCCTGTCTAAGATGCAAAGGTTCCTGTGTGTATTCTGTAAGTGCTGCCTTAGGCTGTCCCAGCCATGGGATCTTGGCAAACTTGTTTACATTGTGGGCTCCTGCTGAAGACAGATTGACTGGAACTGAAGCACATCCTTGACCCAACTGCAGCCACACAGGCTCTTCTCTCAAAGAATTTAAATCTGGGCCTGACACATGCCAGGAGCTACTAGGCTGGGTACTTGACTACAGAACTCTCTGCAGTGTGACTTAATACCAGCTCTCCCATAAAATCATTTGGGGCATTTTAAAGAAAATATGCACCTCTCTGTGCTTATCAAGGACTATGAAAACATATACATCAAATGCCCCATTAATTCTAAGACCAGTTATCTAGCCAAATAGATTCAGATTCATAATTGGGTTTATTTAGTGTCATCTCTCTAATGGTGATTATTAGACCTGACCCTCAAATTTCTCTAACTCTCACTGAGAATTTTTACACAGGAAATATATGAAACCCATTTGCATACTATTTGTTTAGTCTCAAGCGGCTGCATAAAGACAGAAATTTTCAACTTGTAATTGACATGATTATTGTGCATGTTTGTGGAGTAATAGTTGATGATGTAATACTTGTCTACAGTAAGCAGTGGTCCAGTCAAGGTGATTAGGTGTATCTCCTTAAACGTTTTATATTATATACATATATGCATATATACATATACACATATACGCATATACACATATACACATATACGCATATACGCATATACACATATACACATATACATATACATATATAAAATAAAAATTTGTGAAGGCTGGTGAGGTGGCTTAATTGGTAAAGACTCTTGTCATCCAGCCTAATGGACTGAGCTCATTGCCTGGAAGCTCCATGTTTAAAAGGAAGAATTGATTCATGAAAATTGTCCCATGAACCTGACACAGGAGTGACTTGGCATGTTTGCCCATCCTCCCTCTCCATACTTTACATAGATACACAGTCAAAGCATGAAATAGAGAGAGTATTTGACAGTTGGCTAGAGTCACTATCGTCCCGAATGTAAGATGGAAGGCTCGAACATTCACGTCACCTTGCTAACTGTAGCTTGGGGACTATTATCTGACTCCCTCTGTCTCCCCTACACACACACACACACACACACACACACACACACTTCACACCTGTATGATTGTTACTATTCTTTTTACCATCATGAGACACATGGGAGTGATGACACGCAGTATAGACTCTCTGTGCCTGGCTCGTCACTTTACAGTGTCTTCCAGTTCCATCCACATTGCTGCAGAGGACAGTTCTTTATCCGTAGTGTGGCCACGTGATGTTCCATTGTGTACATAGATTCCTGTTTCTGTATCCATTCATCTGACAGGGGACCCTTCGGCTGACTGCGTGTCTCAGCTATTGTGAAGAATGCTGTGAGCACACTGTCTCTTTGATATACTGACTTTGGACTTATACCCAATAATGGAATAGCTGGCTCACATACTAATTTTGATCTTTAAATTTTCATACTCCTCTTCCATAATAGTTTGCTTATTTACATTCCATCCAACAATATATAGGAGTTCCCTCTGCATCCTCATCATCTTTATTTTTGTCTTTCTAATGTAGTTATTCTGACTTAGGCAGAATAGTAAACTTACTACAATTTTGATTTACTGTTCCCTGACAATGAAAGTGGTGAACCTTTTTTGGATCTCCCGTACATGGAAAGATCACCTTCTGAATGAATCAAGGTTGTCCCTCACTGACATTGGGCTTTACTTAGGATTGATTGAGTCGTAAGTTTCATTCTTCAAGATGAATTTATTTAGTGTCTATGAGGAAATCCTTTGTTTAAAGCCCTGCTGAGTGTTATGGGAAATAAAGGAAGGGGAAGAAAGTAGATTCCCATCTGTCCCTGTTTCCTGGAAAGCCAGCCAACAATCACCACATAAAGGGGACAAAGGTCATAGTACCAGGGTACCATACCAAAGGAGGAAGCTTGTAAGAGTTGCTCCTGTAGCAACTGTGGGCTCTGCTTAGTTGGCTGTGTGTACAGTTATTTATTATTCTTTCCACTATGGAAAGAATCAGGGGTTGGCTAAAGCATCATTCAAATTATGCCCATGAAATGATGATGCAGCCAACCTCCACAAACAGGCTCGTTTGAATCTAGATAAAGCCTATCCGATGGCCTGCATCTCACAGCTTCCATTTAAATTCTTCACTTAGCACCACGTTTTGTAAGCCGTGCTTGCCCTTCTTTTTTATTGTTTATCTACTTTTGAAAATAACAAGGAAATGGAGTGGGAAATGGAAAATTACTCCGCTGGAAAAGCCAACCTTTCTAAATGTGAGATTTTTTGATGCATTTAGACATAGTCTACAGAATTTCTTAGTATACCCAGATATTCCCATAAGCATGTAGAACTGAAATAGTCCCTGGGCTAAAGAGAAAAGAATACCAGCAATATTTACCAAATATTTCTATGTCACACATTTATGCTAAGAGCTTAGATGTCACTTCTTACTTAATACTCAGAACATCTTTTGAATAATTGTTATCTCCCCTCTGGTTCAGAACTGCAGATCAAGGCTGGGAAAATTACTTCGACATATCGAAGGTCATGCGGGGCAATTGTGATAGAGGCCAGTGTGATATCCAGGTCTGTCTGTGAGGGTGTAAAGACCATGTTTTTGATACATGTTACATCTTTAGTCCTTCAAGTAGCACATGGCATTGGGAATCCTCAAAAAGATATCTACTGCAGGAGTGATTGGTGACTGAAGCTCTGCCTCCAGAAACAAATCTCTGGCAAGTGGATTAAGTTATATGACCAGCAAGTGGGCTGAGTCATGTGACCAGTGGGCAGTCTCCACTGTTGATTCCAGGCTTGAGTTTCACCTTGACATTCTCTCTTTCAGCAATGAAAGTGCAGTGGAAGTTGTACCCAGGTTCTTATGTCAGTTTTCTAGTTGTTGTTAGTGTGACACAGGATTGCTCTGCCTTTCTGCATTTCGGGTGCATTCTCTGCACAATTCCCTTTGTTCTCTCAATGAACTTCTCCATTCTCTTCTGAGTCCAGCAGTCATTCACCCATGAGAGCAATTGTTCTTCTGGGTAAGACACTCCACAGATACACTCTAAAAGCTAGCCTCAGCTGCTCTAAGAACATCTTTCTGAATATGGTTACATGCCCTCAGGATCCTGATCCTAAACTCCCAGTAGATAACACGGTTTGTGTTTTCCTTTCTTTCTTTCTTTCTTTCTTTCTTTCTTTCTTTCTTTCTTTCCTTCCTTCCTTCCTTCTTTCTTTCTTTCTTTCTTCCTTTCTTTCTTTCTTTTTTTTTTGCTATTTCCAACTTCATTTTCAAGTTATTTTTTAGATTGTGAAGTTATAAAAATGTCATAATTTTTTTCATAACCTTCACAGGATTCCCGCCGCCTATCGTCCTGCCACAGAGAAATGATCAATAGCAACCAGTAAGCATTGGTGAGACCTCATTTCCTGACCTGCAGTCCCATGAGTCTTCATTTGTGCCTTTCTTCTGGTCCAGCATCCAGTCCAGGGAGGGATACTGGCTGCGTTTTGTTGCCTTGTTGGTTGTCTATGGCCTGGATCTGAAGCCAATTCATTGCTTTCACAAGCTTGACACATTTCAAAAGCACAGCCAAGGTCCTTTTTTGAGTGTCCCTCAAGTTAGGTTTGTCAGAGACCAGAGAGTGAATGTGTTCCCTGAATGCTTCATTTCAGGATCTCTGTTCTTTCAGTTTCTCATCTTACCTAGGATAGTGACTGATGTGAGGACCAAGAGGGGACAATAAGAAGTACAAGAATCATTTAGCACAATTACTAGACCGTACTAGGACCTATTGTATTACTGTCTATGCCCCTTTTGCATTTCAAATCCTAAAAAACCATGAAGAAAGGACTTAGCATAAATGAGAAACAGTGGGGCTGAATTTGAGGATGCTTGCAGATGCTCAGTTTACCTCTGCTACTGTGGCTGTGTTCCCACTAAAGTCAGGAAGATTCCTGGAGACCCAAGAGGACCGTAGCTCTCAGTGTTCCTCGGTAAGGGCAATGAATGTAAATGTAGCCAAAGTGACACTTGAGCGCTTGGCTATTGTACATTCACTGGCAGGGGACATGTCTACTCAGCCCTGGATCTGGCCTACAAGATGTCAGGCAACCTTTTCAAGGCCATGAGATTTTAATAGTCTCTAAAGTCAAGTTACTAGACATTATACTTTTCCTGAGTAAAACATGCAATTAATGTATAAATCTGGGCTTTACAAGTGATGTGTGCACAGGATGTTTGTTTAACTAGCTGCAGGCTGATTGGCATTCGGGCCTACTACAGTATTTTTCTATTAGTCTCTGAATAGGCAGTCCAATGAATTATTTATTGAGTTCGCACATCCTGGTGCTTTTCTTTTCTCTTTGTAAAGAACATTCTCTATTGGAAGTCATGGCCTCCTCTAGTCAATTAACCTTCCCCTGTCCAGATGGCCTCTCTTGAGGAAGGAACCATTAAAATCCCAAGGAAACACTTCAGAATGCAGAGAAAGGGGCTGGGCTTGCTCAAGACCTTAGTCACCTCCAATTGGAGTCTTCTTCCAAGTTAAATGTCGAGCGTCCTTGCTGAGTTGATGGTAGGGGTTGTGCCACACAGACACATCCGTGCTGTGCTTTTCTTGAGATGAGTACAGACAGCATCTGTGAAGGAGGAGAGATAGCTTTCTGACAGACCCCAGCCTCATTTCCTGAAGATAAAGGAGGGTGCTGGAGCTGGGCGTCTACAAGAGCTGTTTTATCAGACGAGTCAATCTTCCCACAGTCTCCAGGACCATCCATTCCTGTCCCCTTGCTTCTTGGATGCTATTGTAGCAGTTCTTCATCCTAGCTGGAACTATAGTGATGAAGGAAAGGTAGTGAACAGCAGGGACCAGATGCTGATGTATATTTGACATTGGTTGGAAAATGGGAATAAAGAGGAGAAATCGGTGCCGGCTCTAGATTTATAGCAGAAGCAATAAGAAGGGCCTCAAATCAGAGACTCAGAGGGAGGAGTAGCATATTGAGGGATGGGGTTCAAAATTTTGGTTTGAGATGACCATGGGAGAGCCAAGGAAATATGCAGACCTGGAGTTTAGGGGAGACTTCAGTGAAGAGAACTTGGAATTTTGGGGTATATCTAGAGCTGTAATCTGTGTAAAGGATCTTGATAATGTATTTAATATCCCTGAACCCAATTAGAATACCTTTGTATTTTAAATTGTATTGCTCTTAGTTCAGATGTCTATTGTCATATTACAAACTACCCCACAGTGTGCTGCTTCAAGCCACAATTACTGTCTTAGTATTCTGTAGCTTAGGATTTCTTCAAGCCACTTCTGTTGCATCAGTCACTCAACACTCAGCTGGAGCTTGGCTGGAAAGTCCAAGATGGCCTCTCATTCTGCAGAGCATCTTGCAACATCTTAGCTAGCAACTTAGTCTGTGCTCCTTAAGTGATGGTAACATGGTCTTGAGAGGGCAAATGTAATGTCTCTGCATTTATACAGCCTCTGCTTGTATTGTGTTTTCTAGCATCCCAGTTGGCCAAGCAAAATCACAAGCAAGAACCAGAGCCTATGTGGGAAAGAGCTACATGAGAAACTGAATATTGAGAAGGGGGATTAGGTGAGGATTGTCATGTAAGAGTCTACCCCACCTGACTTGATAAGGTCAAATGAAAGTGACATATGTAAATTGTCTGTCGTGTAGTAACACTCAACCAATCTTAATCATAAATGTTAAGGCATAGGCTTTAAATCAATCTATAGGTACTGGTCCTAATTCACAAGCATACATGAAGAGAATTTACAATGTTTTAATGGATGTTGTCATTATATTTTCCAGACTCAGAACTAGAAAATAGTCTCTTTTTCTATCCATATACTCACAGTGTCTAATAGGTAGGCGTTCTGTGATTATATAAAGACCAGCAAACAAGTTCTCTCATGCTTTTATTTTTATTTTTATTTTTTAGAGTACTAGGGATCAAGCTCACCTGCATGGGTGCTAGACAAGAGTTCTATCACTGAGCTATACCCATAGCCCAAATGATACTCTGATTTTGAAAACTAAAATTTCCTTTTTCTGCTTATTAAAAATGGTTTTAAAACAAAAGTTTTAAAAAATCTGAACATACAAATTCTTCCAATGATTCACATGTAAAAATGGTGTGTGTTCATCTATTTTGAAATTTGAACCTAATACATTTCTATTTATAACTCTTTAATAATTTCTTTAATATTGGATTGTTTTCTATATTAGTCCCATTAAGACCTCTGTAATTACTACAAAAGCAAAAAACAAATGCCTCTTGCCTCAACCACAGCTCTTCACCTCCACAGCAATACCACTCCCCAAAGCATGGTTTAGCAGCAACATGTGTATATAGACATGGTTTATAGGTATGATATCGCATTGTGAGATTAGAATTTTGACTGTGGCACTCACCTGAAGAACCTATCAGTCTAACTATCTTTAGATTTCTGTAGAATAATACCCATAAACTTTCTAATACTTGGAATTTTTCGAGTTGGAGAACAACTTTTGAGAATGATTGAATTCATATGAAGTATATTTACACATGCCACAATTTTTGTCTAGCAATGGAGACTACCACACAGAAAAAAAAAGTATTTGTTTTAATGTTATATATTCTGAGGATTTCATGTGTGAATATGATTTTTCCTCTTCACACTTCCCTTTCCAGCTCCTCCCCCATATGCATCACCCTCACCACCATCCCCTATACCATCTTGACCTCCTCCTAAGTTCATGTCCTTTCTTAGTTTTAACCCAATGAGTCCAGTTTGTGGCCCCAATATGTACCTGAGTGAAGGAGCATCCACTGGATCATACACAACTTTCTAGGGACCATGCCTCTCAAGAAAAGTGACTCCCTCTGTCTCCAAAGTCACCAACTTCCAGCCATGAACCTGAGCTAGGAGTGGGACTTTGAGAGCCTCTTCTCTATCCATGCTAGGATTTATGATATTATTTTCAAGATGAGGATGCTTACTTGTCTAGGGAATGCTCTTTTCCTCTTTGCAGTGTTTAAGCTCTGTAGCTTCTCTTTGGGCTTTGACCCCAATCCTGAGCCCAGTGCTGAGGTTTGCTCCTCTGATGTCCTTGACTCCTTTGGGAGATTTCTGATCTGTGAAGAAACCTTGTGGTACAGAGTGTATCACATTCCCGAGATATGTGTAACTTCTCTCCTCCCACTACCACGGCTCCACCTGACCCTCTATACTTCTTGAGTGTATTTTTGCTGCTGTGGCCTTGAAGAAGATAGCTTAATCTCTTTCTTTCTAAAAGAAAAGTAGCTTCTTGCTTGGGATCCAAATACAAAATGTTCCATTCCTTGGCAAAAGCTTGATTGCCAAAAGATGTCTTCTGTGACACTTCTCAAAATCTTTCTTCATAAGAACAGCACAAGGAGCCGGGCAGTGGTGTCCCACACCTTTAATCCCAGGATTTAGGAGGCAGAGGCAGGCAGATTTCTGAGTTCGAGGCCAGCGTGGTCTACAAAGTGAGTTCCAGGACAGCCAGGGCTACACAGAGAAACGCTGTCTCAAAAAACAAAACAAAACAAAAAAAAAAAAAAAGGAACAACGGGCAAACGTGTCTGCTAAACCACAGTGAATGAAGTGGGGCAACAGCAGCAGGAGGCCAAGAGCAAAACAGAAAGGGGAGTCAGCTTGATGTCTTCAGGTTGACTTCTTTCTTTTTGAATTTCTGGTACTACTTTCATATAGCCTATGGTTTACTTTATCCATGTAAATTGTCTTTGTTTCATTTCTACTGTTGTGATAAAATATCCTGGTCAAAAGCTAGTTAGGGGGAAACTGGTTTGTTTAGTTTATAATGCCAGGTTATATAGTCCATCATCTCTAGGAAATTAGAGCAGGAACTTCAATCATCTCTGGCCATGCTATATCCACAGTCAAGAGCAGAAAGAAGGATAAATATAGTCAGGCTCCCTTGCTTGCACAATTTCTCAGCCCATATACAAATCAGGATTCCCTTACTAAGGAATGGTATTGCCCATAAAGAACTGGGTTTTATCAATTAACTTTGTCCCTACAGATATGCACACAAGCTAAGCAAATGTAAGCCATCTCTCATTGAGTCTTCTTTCCCATAAGATTCTAGGTTGTGTCAAGATCACACTTAAAGTGAACCATCACACAAATCAAATAAGTCCCTTTCTTCGCTTCATTTATTAAAATGAATGATGAAATCATCTTCACACTGGAAAGTCATTGGTGATAAAGGCATATGCTTTCCTTGGTTCTAGAGTCGCTTATAGTCTATAATAACCTATGTGTTTTCCAAAAGTACAATGATATTGATCAGTCTTTTCCTTGCTGTCACACACACACACACAAATACACAAAATTACATGAGTCAGGCTAGTATCAGAGGTGCTGCACTAACAACTGATTTTGAGTTTCACTGATATTTAATGCCTATTTCTTACACAGGTTTTTTTCTCAAGTGTAATTTAGCTGAAGAACGTTGGTCCTCAGTGGGTCCTTGGATGATGGAAGATCCATCCTGACTCCCCTTTAATCATACAGATGGAGAATATGGAATGGGGAACATCATGGCTTGATTACTGATGCTTCATATTCCCTGCTAAAGCAAATCTCATGGCCAAAACTAGCTCTGTAGATAGAGAAATCAGTCCAAACCTGTTAAGTCTTCAAGGGGAAATGAATTGGGGTATGTTGAACAGCCCATCGACTGCCATAGAACTTAAAACAGAGTGACCCTCATCAGCAACCAAAATTATCTAAAGCATGTGGGGAAAGTGTAGGGGAAAGCAATACTCAACACTGGAAACTAGGTATGATATGGTCACTGTCTTGACCAATCTTGTATTATGTCAGAAAAGTAGCTTGGAAATGCCAAGAGCACTTTGAACTGGGATTGTACCTTCAGATCGTAGGGAGACCCTAGCTTATGAATAGCTTGGGAGTAGAGGTCAAGGTTAGAGGAGTGGGTGAAGTACCAGGGTAGAATGAGCTACCAAAAACTGGTTGAGAATACAGACTATATTTTGACACTGTTCTTTGCAAGGAAACCTCATTCTTCCTATGTATTCTTCTCTGCCCCACCCCATCCCCAGCAGACAGCACAGAGTAAACCTTCACAGGCCTCATGAGTCTATATATTAGGTTCTTTTTCTGAAGGCATGCTATGGCCATTTCCTGTCCCTCCACCCACCACTGGTGGGTCACCAACTTGAAATTTTAGAGGCTTTGTTTGGAGCTCTGTGAAGAGAGAGGCCTCAATCATGATCCTGAAAGAACGCTTTGGAATTATCCACTGGCCTTATGCAGGTTGAAATTTTAGCTAAAACTGCACATGGTCCCTGGTTTGCTTCTCCTCATCTAAGGTTGAAGGAGAAGCCATGTCTGCTCCAAACCATAGAAACACTGTTCCTCTAGACTCCTCTGAATTGCCAGTGAAATATCCATATTCCTGTTTATCTCAAAAGGGTCATGAGGGAGCCTCACGTTCCAGTGGGACTTGGCTTTAATGTTAGGATATAGGTGGTGAGGCAGAGGGACCAGGACAGAGTGCTTTCTAATGACTGAGTGAAGGTTCAGTTGCAGAGTGAAACTGGGAAATTGCATTGAACGGACTTTTCAGGAAATTCCATCTGATTCTCAGCAAACAAAAGCAAACCTGGATCCCCGGTGAGGCAGGATGGAAGGAGTGATCAGATGCCTGCCCAGCAAGACCCTGACTGGCTACGCCCAGCCCTGGCTTCTGCCTTAACCTTGGTGACCTTTCCAATTGTCCAAGGCAGGCTGATTTTAGGACACCTGTCCCATGCAGCAGCTGGGAATGTTCGTCCAAACTAGCTCCACTCAGCTGGAAGCAGGGTCTGTCCAAGACTGCCAGCTGTCGTGCTGCTGATGCCCACATTTACTGACCTGCTTGCCCCTTAGCACTCTTCTCTTTATCCTTAACTCTTTTTGCTTATCCTCTTTCACCCCATAAAGACTACACCTCATTCTTTGAAAACATTGCTTGAAAATGCATGTTCCCAGAGAGGGCTAGAAACAAACTGGGTCTTTGCTCAAATCCTCTTCGTGGTCTTCTATGAATGTCAGCCCATGCTCCATCCAGAATGACCTGAATATAACTTGATGATACCTGCAACAACCCCTATTTCCAAATAAAATGTTCATAGGCATCAAGATTTAGGACTTAAACCCGTAGCCATGGATACACACTAGGTTGACTTAGCCATGTGAGGCTGTATGTAGTCTAACATGTTGATGTGTGGGCTATGCTTTAAAAGCTTGTCTGCAGAGAAGGAAAGGAAGCAACAGTACACTGCTTGGACCCAAACTGTGAACACTATGGTTGAGAACCAGCCAACTGAAGAAAAATAAAACGTGTGTGTGTGTATGTGTGTGTGTGTGTGTGTGTGTGTGTGTTATCTTGTCTCCTTTGCACATTGTGTCCTAAGGAAGAATTCTGCCATGCTAATATTTGAGAAGTCTTCATCTCCCAACTTGCCTGTCTTCATTACCTGTATTCATATGGTTCTTAACGGGTGTAGCTGTTCTTATACACTATTGCAAGTTCTTTTGTATACATATCTGAAGATAGAGGTTCTATGATGCAAGGCCTGTGTATTACATTTATTTCTATATAGCTAGCCTTCAGATTAAAAAATCACATAGAAAACGAGATTCTTTTTGAATGGTCAAGCAAATGAATGAATTGAGAAAGAAGTAAACATGTCATAGTTGTGTCAACCTGATACAATCTGGACTCACAATCTGGACTCAATCTTTGATTTTTTTTGAGACAGGGTTTCTTTGTGCATTCCTGGCTATTCTGGAACTTGCTCTATTGACCAGGCTGGCCTCACACTCAGATCTGTTTGCCTCTACCTTCAGAGTGCTGGGATTAAAGGCATGTACCACCACTACCTGGTGTGGACTCTCTCTTATTGCCCTGTGGGCACATCTGTAGGATTCTGTTTTGCTTATGTTAACTGTATAGGAAATTTCAACCTGTTGTGTGTGGCATCATTCCCTAGGTTTGGATCATGGTCTATAGATACAGAAGAAGTACACTCAACATAAGAATTCATATACACTCTCTCTGGCCTTGACTGTGGATGTATCCAGCTTCTACAAGTTTCTGATCTCTTGCTTTCTCTGCAATGATGGACTCTAGCTGGAACTGTAAACTCAAAAACGTTCTTCCTCCCTTGGCTTTTATTTGTTGTTTTTGTTTTTGTTTTGTTTTAATAATGTATTTTGTCACAGCAACTGGAAGAGGAACTAGGACAACATAAAAGTTGTGTTTAGAGTCAACTGACCTGCCCTGAGAGGATAATTATTTGCCATGTCCAGTATGGCTTGCTTGGGTACTAGACCTGATCGGAGTGGCAAGAGAATAAAGAAATGCCTAATTTATAAGCACACAGGAAATCTGGGATGCATTGGGTGGACTGGGCTTTCAGATAGAGCGACTCCAGCACTCTTGAAGCTGAGTTTGTTCATTATATACAGTTGTACATCGAGAAAGTGTTTTTGATATGCCTGAATCAATGAGATGGGTTTATGATATACCAAAGCTGAGCCCAAAGGCAGGTTAAGCTAATCTAGGTAGGAACATTCTCTGCATGAAATAGTCTTTTAGGTCATAAACAACTTGGGGAGGCAGAACTACACTAGATATTATCTGGACACACTAGCAATGTTGATACATAGAACAGAAGGAAAGGCTTTCCCATTTCCCTGATCCTAGCCCAGGGAAGGCTTTGTAATTTCCCATGAGTCAAAGACATTGCAGTGCTTGACATTCATCAATGTACCTATGGCAACAGCACACGTTCATGACTTAATGGTTCCCTACAAGTATTTATTTCCATGGGTCCATATATCTTCTCCTTGTACAAATAAATTGTCTTTACTTTTTAAGAGAAAGATTTACCAAGGAGAGGAGATAGAGGAATCAAAACAAAGCACCCAGGAGAAGAAAGAAGGAAATAAATGCCTGTTGTGATATGGATTGAATCTCAAAGCTGAGCACCCTCAGATGTCCACTGTAACTTTAGATTTCCCATCCATAGTTTCAAGCAACGGTCCCTAGGAGCCTCTAGCTTAGCCACTTTTCTAGTGCTATGATAAAATACCATGACTAAGGCAACTTATAAAAGGCAGCCTTCAATTGGTTTACAGTTTTAGGGGGTTGGAATCCATGATGACTTAACAAGGGCATGGCAGCAGGAACAGCTGAAAGCTCTCACACACACCCTGATCCACATGTAGGAGGCAGAGGGGAAGAACAATGGGTGTGGTGAGAGTCTATTGAAATCTCAAACATTACCACCAGATATACATCTCCTTGACACGGCTACAGCTTCTAATTCTTGGATCAAGTATTCAAACATATAAACCCATGGGCGGCCATTATTAGCCAAACCTCCATAGCCTCATTGAAGGGAATCTAGCCCGGCTGTGCATTGTCACCTCAGGGGCTTTCTAGAAAGGATAGCTGGAGTCATCATGGCCTTTTACATACTTTTTGCAGCCTATACTATGTAGATTTCATATACTACATGCTATATATAATATATAATAACACTGCCAAATTCCACCACTGTCTCAAGGTGGAGTATGGTCTTTTTCTACTGCAGCTGCAGTGGCTTCTGTGTGACTTGGCAGCTGAACTGAGAAAACACTTCCCTGGTTGCTGTTTCTTCAGACGAAAGTTCCTAGTGTGTCCGTAAAGAATATGGGGTTTCTGTTTAATGGGGCTAATCCCTTACACAGTTGGGGCTGTGACCATACCAGCTTTGCAAGCAGCTTTAGTGTCTCATGCTCTGTTCTTCTCTAGTCTGGCCATCTTCTCATTTCTTTCTGATCCATTTGCTTCTGCCTCTCCCTGTGGCTCTGGATAAGAGCAGTGACCAAGGACCAGCCGTTGCTCGATGCTCTCTGGTTTAGATTTACTCCTCCAAACATTACTCTCAAATTTGGCCTCAGTCAAGATCAGGACATAGGCAGAATAAAACAAGAGTACTTGCCTGAGTATAACACATGAAGCCCGTTGCCCAGTTCTGGTACCGTCATTGTTCCTCTCTGATTCCTTTCGAGCTGAACTTTCATGATTTGTAATTCTTTCAGTCTTATGGTCTTCTACAAACCATCCATCAAACTCTGCTTTCTGGATTCTAGGGCTCCTCTCACCCTGACATTTCTACTAGAAACCCACACCAAAGGCACAGGAACCACAAGGACAGGTTAATATCAGCAACAACCCGGTCTTGGTGGAGACTTCCATATCAGTTGCTTTTACTGTTGCTGTGTCAAAATGTCTGACAAACGCAAGCTAAGAAAGGAAATGGTTGTTTTGACTCATGTTTTGAGAGGATAGTCCATTATGGTGGGGAAGGCAAGGGGCAGGGATGCAAGACAGCTGGTCCTAATATGCTCAGAGTCAGAGTCGGGAAGCAGAAATGAGGATTAGTGTTCCTTCACTCTTTCTTACTCGGTCTGGGACCCCAGCCTATGGGATGGTGCAATGTTCCAGGTTAGTTTCCACTCCCAGTTGTATCTGGAAACATTGTCACAGACAGGAGGCATGTCTCCTTGGTGGTTCTCAATCCTATCAAGGTGACTGTCAAAAATTTACCATCACACAATATAGCCAAGACAGTTGACAGGACATAAACACCCAAAGACTCTCACAAATGTTCATAGAAATGTTATTTGAAACAGTCAAAAACTGAAGCAGCTCAAATGTCTGGGTGTTGATGGATGGATAAACACAAACAGACAGATCCATAAAATAGAATGTTGCCTGTCAGTAATAATGAGTGAAGTCCGGACTTAGGCGGTAATGTGGATGAATCTTTAAACTGCCACACTAAATGAAAAAAGATAGAGAATAACACTTATCACAAAATTCTATGTTTATGCAACATTAAGAATAGGCAAATCCATAGAGACAGGAAATAAATTAATGATTGCTGAGGACCAGGGCTCGGGGCATGGGAAGTGACTGCTAAAGGGTTTCATTGTATTGTGATAAAACGTCATAAAGATGAGTATAACTCATCAGTGTATAAAGAGCCACTGAACTTGGTATTCAAACATTTTGAAAGTCTTCTAAAAGAGCTACATTCATTTGACAGGTAATATTAATTTATAAATGCTTCTATAGAAAGGAATAAACAGAGTCCTTGAAGAGAGGTCCAGGAAATGGTATGCCATACAAATTACATCAAGAGTCGTCTGGTCTATACCCTGAGTTTACCCACCTACAGGCAAATAAGGTTGCTTTCACAATGCTGCTTAAAGTCCAAAGGTTCATCGTCCACTGTAAGGAGTGCCAAGAAGAAAGGAGAAAATGATCAGACTTTCCTTTGCCCTTTTTTATCACATGGTCCTGAGGGCCACACTACCTGCTCCCCAGAGCACCAGAAAGCCTTTGCTAGTCTGCATTCAATCTGTAGTCACTGCACTCTCTCCTCAGTTTCAAGCCAGTTGAATGGTCCAATGTGGGCCTGACCAGAACTGTCCTGAATCCAGATCCATCTCTGCCTCCTGGACTGTGTTGCTGGACTCTGACTGTGGTTCATCTGACAGTAAAGTCAAGCTTGAACTGCAGTTCACTATAGCTCCCCTGTAGCAGTTTTGACATACCTGCTCACATCCAGCATTCAAAGTCAAGATAAATGTATGTATGTGTGTATGTGTGTATGTGTGTGTGTGTGTGAGTGTGTGTGTGTGTGTGTGTGTATATATATATATGTAAATTTTAAAATTTTGTTTGAACTCTAGTACACATTTTAGTCCAGAACAGAACAAAAGTTTTGTCATCTGTGAAAGAAAAATGTTTTCCTCATAGACACAGCTTGTTCTAATTCATAGGAATTGGAGATGGAAGCAGCTTCATGTATATCTGGAATAACATCTCAGGATAGCAGAGCTCACTTTTGTATCCTCTTGGCTACATCCACCCATTCTTAGTTTACCTTCATCTCACCTTTCGTGGGTCTCTGATTTCTTCTCAACTGAAGCCCATGGTTTAGATAATATTCCATGACTAACAAGAATACACTCACATTGAACTACATAGAAAACAGTCATTCTCACTACCTTCTAAGTAGTAGTTCTCAGGTTGTGGCTCATGACCCCCACAGAGGTCGCATATAAGATATTTATTTATATTATGACTCATAACAGTAGAAAAATTATAGTTATGAAGTGGTAACAATAATTTTATGGCTAGGGGTCACCACAGCATGGGGAACTGTATTAAAGGGTCACAGCATTGGGAAGGTTGAGAACCACAGCTCCAGCTTAAGAAATATAATGCAGTAGCGGGAAAGGGGGATGCCCATGCCATGATTCTCCCTTGAGAAATCACGCCCTGTGACAAACCTGGTGCAAGGGAGGCTTCTCTGGGAAAAGGCAGGGGAGAAGGGATGGAAGCAGACAAACGGGAGTGGAACCATAAGAGAAAGGGGACAGACGACAAAGAAAAAAAGAATGTGAAGAGAGAGGAAGAGAGAACACATAAGAAGAGAGAAAAAAGAAGGGAGAGCTGGAGTACAAAGAGTCCTTTTATGCGCTACTCAGTGCACCATCCCACACCTGGCAGCAGATAATGGCTGTAACTGATGAAATAAGCTGTTGCTAGGTCCCTGAGAAGAATCTAGCGGAATCGTCTGTAAGCCAACATAGGTGTGAGACTTTGGACACATGATTTTGCAAAGCATTCATTTCCTCATCTGTAACACAATTTGCTGTAAGATGTATATTTTTACTTGTTATTCTTCGCTCTCTCTCTCTCTCTCTCTCTCTCTCTCTCTCTCTCTCTCTCTCTCTCTCTCTCTGACACACACACACACACACACACACACACACATTAGTACTCTTAAAACACCATTGTACTTGCTAGTTTTGTGTCAACTTTATACACGCTAAGGTCATTAGAGAAGAGAAAACCTCAACTGAGAAAATGTCTCCATAAGATCTGACTCTAAGGCATTTTCTTAATTGGTGATTGATGGGAGAGGGCCCAGCCCATTGTGGGTGGTGCTATCCCTGAGCTGGTATTCCTGAGTTCAATAAGAAAGCAGGCTGAGCAAGCCAGGAGGAACAAACCAGTAAGCACCACCTCAGCCTCTGCCTCTAGGTTCCTTTCCTGACTTCCTTCAATGGTGGACTACAATGTGACAGTGTAAACCAAATAAACCCTTTCCTCTCCAACTTGCCTTTTGGTCATGCTTTGATTTCACTGCAGGAATAGAAAGCCTGAGACAGCCATCCTTCAGTGAGCCACACCTCCTTGAATCTACACCTGAGTGTCAGATCTTCTCTTTGGCTCTGGCCCTATAGATAGCTTCTGACCCAAAGAATTGGTCAGGCCTCAGAAAGGTGCAATGCTTCAGTTTACTGTTTCTGTCTGTTTTCATTGACCAGAACCTAAATATGCTTTCTCTAATAATTTAAGATTCCTTACTCTTTCTCCAAAGTCCCACTACCCACTGTGGGCTGCCTGATGCCTTGAGGCAGACCTCCATGCTAGTAATTCAAAAGGCAAGGCTATTCCCTCCCCTCTTCCTCTCCCCCTCTAGGCAGCTGCTGAGATTTACAGCTCACCTGCCCTGGAGTGCTTTTCTTCGGCACTCCAATAAACTTGTCTCAGAATTTAAAAACAGCATTGGTGGACACAACTATGTGGTCTGATTAAAGGAGACCCGGCAGCTTCTACCCAGGTCCCTTGGAACATATACTGTGAAGAAAGCTGGTGCACAGATAACCCCCTATTCTGAGCTACTGTGGCATTAGATGCTTTCTTCACCTCTGAGACTAACTGCCTGACGGGATGCAATTTAGGAGAGGAGGGAGTCATTTTGATTCGTAATTTGAGGATACAGTTCATCTTGGTGGTGAATTCACAGTGGCAGAAAACACTCACAGCTTTGGCCGTGGGAGTTTGGTCATACCTAAGTAGATCACTAGGCAGAGAAAGGAGACAGGATGAGGAAAGGGGCTGTAAACCTCCAGTAAACAATTCCTTCAATAAGGTCCCACCTCCTAAATGTTCCAACAACTGTCAAAATAGTGCTGCCATCCAGACCACACATTCAAACAGAAGAACCTGTGGAAAACATTTCCCATTCAAATTGAGGAAAGCCATAATAGCCCGTGCAGAAAATCTGCAGAGAGGAAAGATTCAGAGGCCGGAGGTGGGGTCCAGATGCTCTGTGAAGCTCAGCTAAGGACACCCACAGAAGTGGAAGACACAGGTAGATTCAACAGGTTGTGTTTATAAAAAGATAAGGAGAGGAGGGGATATGTTCTGTGGAGGTGTGGTGAGGTATGGGGGAAGTGGACGCCTCAGTGGGCCATGCCAAGGCATTTCTTCCCCTCGAGGGACCAGCCACATGATGGGATAGTATAGAACAGAGTTTATTCAGGACATGAGGAGGGGAGTTAAGAGGGTAGTAGAGGCAGAGAAAGGGAAGGAGGGAGGGAAGGAGAGAGAGAGGAGGGAGGGAGGGAGGGAGAGAGGAGGGAGGGAGGGAGGGAGGGAGGGAGGGAAGGAGAGACAGAAACAGAGAAAGACAGAGAGAGACAGAGAGTAGAGGAGTAGAGGCTGGCCATGAGCACATGGGGGGAGAGGGAAGAATGGGGAGAGAGGGAGGAAGGGAAGCAGAGAGGGAGCAAGAGAGCCAGGAGAGGGCAAGCAGCCCCTTTTATAGAGGGTCAGGCCTACCTGGTTATTGCCAGGTAACTGTGGGGCGGAGCTTAGACAGAATGCTAGCACAACAGATGGCTCTAGTCCTGGCCATTTTGAATAAGTAATGTCAGAAACTTGGAAAGAGGACTTCTCAGCAAGCCCAGTTAACTGAGATCCAGGAGAGCTAATGAATCGTTCAAAGCACTAAATTCAGTGGTTCATTAAACAACAGTAGGCAGGCAGAAAACATGACAATGACAAGCACGTTCAAATAGAAATGCTGTGAAGATTGTATGAGGTGGTGGGTCCACTCATGCAGCAGGAAGTCAGTGAAATTCAAGGATTAGTGTTGCTAAATTTAATTGTACACCTTACTGAAGTCTCACTGAAGGCTAACTCAGGTGTTTGTCCCAAATGTGCAGATTTTAAAGTTTTGAGAACAAAGCCAGTATTTGACTGTGGAAGGCAGGCCTACCTGAGCCAATGCCCCAGGGGTTTCTGGTCTCCCTCCTCTTTACTCTGAGTCTTTTTCTCTCATTTGCTTGTATCTGGCTTGTTCGCCTGGTTTCAGCCCATTCCAGTTTCAGCCTGGGCTAGGATCCTATCTGCTGTGTTTAGGGTGCTCCTTTGATCTTCCAATATAAACCACTTATAATTAATTACCACACACAGCCGTGTGAGCTGCCTGTTGGCAGAAATTCCCTCTCTCCGTCTTGCTCTCTTTCCAAGCAGCAAATGAATTTTCTTAATAAAGACATCTATTAATCAAAGGACCAGAAGCTCCTACTCTACAATATTGTAACCTTAATGCACTCCGAGTAGCCATGTTCACATGACTTTTCAGCGTGTGCACAGATGTATTCATAGATTTGCCCCAGTCATGTATCCAGGAGAACTGAGGATGGAGGGAACATCAGGGGTCACAAATTGATGGTGAGGGAGTTCTGTGGATAAACTAATGTAGCCTGTGTTTCTTTAAATCAGAAAGGGTATCATTTTTAAAAGTATTTTATTTTTAAGGATGTATGTATCGCTGTGTGTTGGGAGATATGTGCAGATGTGTGCAAGTGTCCTAGAAGGACAGAGATGTTGGACCCCTGGAACAAGTGGTTGTGAGTCTTGCTGGAAACAGAACTTGGAACAAGCTCTTAACTACCAGGCCATTGCTCCAGCCCAAGACTTCCTAATTTTTTGAGACAGGATCTCGTCCTTACTCTCCTGATACTTCTTCTGTGGACCAGAGTAGCCTCAGAATAATTCTCCTGCATCAGACTCCCACATGCTGAGATTCTGATGTCCTTTGTGCTGTTGATCTACAGCTCCCTGTGTACATCCTTGGAGTGTTACACATGTGTTTGGGGATTTAGATACTTCAAATAACATACACATTTCAGCATGTTTATAATGAATACCTTATAAATATACACATTTTTGTACACAATTGTATAAACAGTTCTTCTAAGTGGGTGAAGATTTAGGATGTTAAGCAGTCTCTTTCCAGCTCAGACATACCTTGCTATCAAATAAGCAAAACAAAACAAAAAGTTTAAGTTTTATGAATTTGTCACTGTTTAGAATTTTAGAATTATCTACAGATGATGAACATGAATTTTCTGTTCTGCTGCTGGGAACATCCAGCCTGTGACTAACAGGCCCTGTTCACAGCTTTCTTCAGGAAGCCCAACTTGAACCTTGTACACCTGCTTGTCTGGGCTTCTGCAGCTGGCATGCTCACAAAGGAAGGGCCTTGGCTGAGTTTGAAAAATAGTTTCAAGCTTTGGGGAAGAGAAGCCAGTGAACCCAGCTAATAAACTGGCATCCAAAATGCCTAAGGGTGAGAAGAAAAAGAAAAAGGAATTAAAAGGAAATTAAAATGTGCCTTCAACTCCATGAGAGCACACATGATGAAGCCAGAGGCGTCTCATCAAGAGAGTCCACATTTAGATAAAGCAATTTCATTCTGGAAGCTTTAGATTCCAAGACCTGCAGTGAACCCCATTATAAGGTTATCAAGACAGTTGATGGGAGTGGAATCCACGCATTAATATTAATGGAAGTTGTAAGTAGGATGCCCCTCCCATTTCAGTCCTTGCCTACAAGATAAGATCCACCAGACAGAAAGAACACTCTCCAAGGACACATAGGTCTTGCTGTATTTTCATAATTGGCTTTTTTCTTTCCTTTTAAAAATTTTACATTTTTTTATCAATTCTTTCAGGATTTCTTTTTTCCTTTTGTTGGAAATAGACTGCTTCCCCTCATACACTATATCCTGACCATAGTCTCTCCTGTACTCTTCCCAGCTCCTCCCATTCTCTCTCCCATCCAGATTCATCCCCTTTCTGTCTCTCACTAGAAAATAAACAGGCTCCTAAGGAATAATAATAAAGTAGAATAAAGACTAACACATCAGAATAAGATAAAACAAACAGAAGGAAAAGAGACCGTGAGAAGACTCAGATACAGACACAGAGATTCACTTCTTTACACACTCAAAAAGGCACAGGTAGAGACAAAGACCCACTTGTTTGCACATTCAGGAACACCCCCCACCAACCCCCAAAAGCCAGGAAACTAGAAACCATAGTATATGCAAAAGATTTGTAAGACAAAGAGAGAAAAATTACATACGTATATAATAAAAAATAAGATGAAATTAAAAACAAAAAAGCCTGCCATGACATTTTGAGACAAGGAGTCTCCGAAGATGCCTTTGAATTCATTTTCCGTTGCTCCTTTGTGGCTGGGCATGCATCGTACCCTTAAGAGTAGTGGTTTCCATGGTGAGAAACCCTTGGAGAAAACTAAATTTTCATTTGAGAGTGGTTATCAATTGGAGATAGATAGCTTCTGGGTGTGTAACCATTGCTTTTAGTTCTAGAACCTCATTTGGTACAGACCCATGCAGCCTGTGCCTGCTGCCTGGGGTCTCTGAGTTCCTGTGTCTTGATCCAGTTGATTTAGAGGGCTTTGGCTTTTTTGGTGTCCTGCATCCCCTCTGGCTCTTTTCCTCTCTCTCTACCTCCTCTTCCACAGGGTTCCCTAAGCCCAATGGGGAAGGATTTGATGGAGATATCCCATTTAGAACTGAGTGTTCTTAGGTCTCTAACCCTCTGCATGTTGTCTGACTGTGGGTCTCTGGATTTGGTCCCATCTGCTGCAGGAGGAATTTCTCTGATGATGGCTGAGCAAGGCACTGAGCTATGAGTAAAAAGGAGTCATTAGGAGTCATTTTACTACTATGTTTATTTAGTAGACCAGTAGTATTTAATTTAGGTCCCTGGGCTATCTAGTCTCAGGTTCTTAGTCACACAAGTAGTGTCAGGTATGGGTTCCATCTTGAAGAGTGGCTCTTAAGTCACATCAGACATTGGTTGGTCACTCCCCACGTTTGTGCCACCGTCGCACTAGCAGACTTTGCAGCTGGCAAAGGGTTTGTAGCTGGGTTGGTGTTTACATTTCTCCTTTGGTAGCATGCACAGTATCTTCCGACAGATGCTAGAACATAAGGCCCTAGGTAGGCACCAGCTTGACTTCTCCATGTCCAGTGAGTTATGTGGGTGTCCTCGGTTTATGGAGAGTGTTTTACAGTGTTGGCAACAGCCTAGGTTGTCTGTGGGTTCCCATGGGACCCCTTTACCCAACAAAAAAATAGGTGTAACCCAATCCTGGTGCTAGGAGCTCCATTTGGTGACAGGTAGGTGTTCGGGTGTCTCTCCTATTATTTGACAGCTTTATTTAGATCTCTTTCAGTTAGAAAATTTCTAGTGTATGGTGTGTTCATACTACCCCTCAAATGACCCTTAATTTTATCTGTCTCTCCCCATATTTCTTCTCTCATCCCCCTCCCCACATTATCCTCCCATTTCAGTCATCCCCCATCCACAGTTATCTATTTGATTTCTCTAGAATAGATCTATCTGCCCCACTCCAACCAGTCTCTACCCAATCTCTGTGGGTCTCTGAATTGTAGCTTGGTTATCATTGACTTAACAGCTAGTATCCAGATAAAAGTAAATGCATACCATATTTGTCTTTCTGAGTCTGTGATATCTCACTTGGGATTATTTCTTTTACTTCCATCCATTTATCTATGAATTTTATGATTCCATTTTTCAAAATGCAATTTCATCTTATTTATTTATTGACTTATTTATTTACTTACTTATTATTTTTTATTTTTTAATTGGATATTTTGATTATTTGCATTTCAAATGTTACCCCCTTTCCTGGTTTCCCCTCTGCAAACTCCCTATTCCATCACCCCTTACCCTACTTCTATGAGAGTGTTCGCCCACCCACTCACCCACCCACTCCAGCCTCACCACCCTAGCATTCCTCTACACTGGGACATCAAGCCTTCACAGGACCAAGGGCCTCCCCTCCCATTGATGTCAGATAAGGCCTGTTCAGCTCCTTCAGCCCTTCCCTAACTCCTCCATTGGTGTCCCTGTGCTCAGTCTAATGGTTGGCTGTGAGCATCCACATCTCTATTGGTCAGGCTCTGGCAGAGCCTCTCAGGAAACAGCTGTATCAGGCTCCTGTCAACAAGCACTTCTTGGCATCTGCAATAGTGTCTGGGTTTGGTGTCTGCATGTGGGATGAATCCCCAGGTGGAGCAGTCTCTGGATGGCCTTTCCTTCAGTCTCTGCTCCACTCTTTGTCCCTGTGTTTCCTTTAGACAGGGAAAATTCTGGGTTAAAATTTTGGAGATGGGTGGGTGGCCCCATCCTTCAATGGGGGGGGGGGCATGCCTGACTTCTGGATACGGTCTTGACAGGTTCTCCCTTCCCTCTGTGGGGTATTTCTGCTAATGTCATCCCCATGGCGTCCTGGGAGGTTCTTGCTGTCCCAGATGCTGGGACATTCTGGTTGCTATCCCTACATCCCCATCCCCCATTGCTACACACCTCTGTTCAATTTCCTGACCCTCTGTACATCTCCTCCATCTCTTCCCATACCTGATTCTTCCCCCTTTTCCCCTCCTCCTCTTCTCTTCCTCCCAAGTGCCTTACACTCTCTCTTCCCCTTGATCATTTTGTTCTCCCTTCTAAGTAGAACTGAAGCATCCACTCTTTGGTCTTCCATCTTCTTGAGCTTCATGTGGTCCATGAGTTGTATCATGAGTATTCCATGCTCTTTGCCTAATATCCACTTATCAGTGAGTACATACCATGTGTGATCTTTTGTGACTGAGTTATCTCACTCAGGATGATACTTTCTAGATCCACCCATTTGCCTGCAAATTTCATGAATTCATTGTTTTTAATAGCTGAGTAGTATTCCATTGTGTAAAAATATCACATTTTCTGTATTCATTCCTCTGCTGAGAGACATCTGGATTATAAATATGGCTGCTAGGAACATAGTGGAGCATGTGTCCTTATTACTTGTTGGAACATCTTCTGGGTGTATGCCCAGGAGTGGTATAGCTGTGTCCTCAGGTAGTACTATGTCCAATTTTCTGAGAAACCACCAAACTGATTTTCAGAGTTGTTATATCAGCTTGTAATCCCACCAGCAATGGAGGAGTGTTCCTTTTTCTCCACATCCTTGCAGCATCTGCTGTCGCCTGAGTTTTTGATCTTAGCCATTCTGACTGGTGTGAGGTGGAATCTCAGGGTTGTTTTGATTTGCATTTCCCTGATGACTAAGGATGTTGAACATTTCTTTAGGTGCTTCTCGGCCATTCGAGTTTCCTCAGTTGAGAATTCTCTGTTTATTTTTGTTGTTAAAGGTGGAATTATGTTTGTGTGGCTGTCTTCTTTTGGGTTTGTTGAAAGAAGATTTCTTTCTTGCTTTTTCTAGGATGTAGTTTCCCTCATTATATTGGAGTTTTCCATCTATTATCCTTTGTAGGGCTGGATTTGTGGAAAGATATTGTGTAAATTTGGTTTTGTCATGGAATATCTTGGTTTCTCCATCTATGGTTACTGAGAGTTTTGCTGGGTATAGTAGCCTGGGCTGGTATTTGTGTTCTCTTAGGGTCTGTATGACATCTGCCCAGATCTTCTAGTTTTTGGAGTCTCTGGTGAGAAGTCTGCCTTTATATGTTACTTGACCTTTTTCCCTTACTACTTTAATATACTTTCTTTGTTTTGTGCATTTGGTGTTTTGACTATTATGTGATGGGAGGAATTTCTTTTCTGGTCCAATCTATTTGGATTTCTGTAGGCTTCTTGTATGTTTATGGGCATCTCTCTCTTTAGGTTATGGAAGTTTTATTCTATAATTTTGTTGAAGATATTTACTGGCCCTTTAAGTTAGGACTCTTCACTCTCTTCTATACCTTTATCCTTAGGTTTCCTCTTCTCATTGTGACTTGGATTTCCAGGATATTTTGCATTAGGAGCTTTTTGCATTTTGCATTTTCTTCGACAGTTGTGTTGGTGTTTTCTATGGTATCTTCTGCACATGAGATTCTCTCCTCTAAGTCTTGTGTTGTGTTGGTGATGATTGCGTCTACATTCCTGATCTCTTTCCTAGGTTTTCTATCTCCAGGGTAAGCTCCTTTTGTGATTTCTTTATTGTTTCTATTTCCATTTTTAGATCCTGGATGGCTTTGTTCAATTTCTTCACCTGTTTGCTTATAATTCTTTAAGGGATTTTTGTGTTTCCTCTTTAAGGGTTTCTACCTGTTTACCTGTGTTCTCCTGTATTTCTTTAAGGGAGTTATTTATGTCCTTTTTAAAGTCCTCTATCATCATCATGAGATGTGATTTTAAATCAGAGTCTTGCTTTTCTGGTGTGTTGGGGTATCCAGGCATGCTGTTGTGGGAGAACTGGGTTCTGGGGATGCCAAGTAGCCTTGGTTTCTGGTTTCTGTTGCTTATGCTCTTGCACTTGCCTCTTGCCATATGGTTATCTCTGGTGTTAGCTGGTCTTGCTGTCTCTAACTGTTGCTTGTCCCCCATGTAAGGCTATGTGTCAGTACTCCTGGGAGACCAGTTCTTTCTGGGAGGAATTTGGGTATGGAGAGCTATGGCACAGGGTCAGCTCTGGGCGAAGATGGAAACCAGAAGGATCCTGTCCCAGGCTGCTCCTCAATTCCTGTGTCCTAAGGACTCTGGGTGGATCTCTGGGAGCAGAAATGGTGGTCTTACCTGTGCTCTCAGGTGTGTCAGCACTCCTAGGAGACTAGCTCTCTCCTGGTGGAATTTGGTATGGAGAGCTGTGGCACAGAATCAGTTCCAGGGTGCAGATGGAAGCCGAAAGGTCCAATTTCATTTTTTTAATGTTATAAAGAAAGTCACATTTTCTTAACCTATTTATATGTAGAAAGGCATTTAGGTTGTTTCAAGTTTCTGACTATTAAGAATCAGTGAATATGGATGAACAAGCGTCTGTGGTGTGTTCTTTGGGTATATGCCCAAGTTGTATAGCTAGATATTGTAGATTGATTTCCATCTTCCTGAGGAGCCACCACACTCATTTCCAGTGACTGTACAAGTTTTGCACTCCCATCAGCAATGGAGGAATGGTCCCCTTGCTCTGCATCTTGCCAGCATGAGCTGTCATTTGTTTTATCTTACCCATCTGACAGTGGAAGATGGGATCTCAAAGCAGTTTTGATTTGATTTCTCTGATAACTAAGGATATTGAACATTTCTTTAAAGGTTTCTTGATTATTTGAGTTTCCTCTTTCGAGAATTCTCTGTTATATCTGTACTCCATTTTTTAAATTTGGCTTTTTATTGATAACTAGTTTTTTGAGTTCTTTATGTTTTGGATATTATCCCTCTATCAGATATGTAGTTGGTTTAAAAATAAAAAGTCTTTTCCACTCTATATGCTGGTGCTTTTTCCAAAGTAAGGTGTCCTTTGCTGGGCAGAAGCTTTTCAGTTTCATGAGGTCCTATTTATTAATTATTGATCTTAATGACTGTGCCGTAAGTGTTCTGATCAGAAAGTCCTTTCCTGTGCCAATGAGTTCAAGGCACTTGATCTATTTGCATTCTTCTACAGACAGCCATACAATCTGATCAGCACTACTTTTTGTAGATGCTGTATTTCTGGCTTCTAAACAATAATAAAAAACTTAAGGTGCTCACATGTAAGAATTTCCATTTTGAAACTGTTAGCCAACATGTCTACTTTGTGCCAATACTAAGCTGTTTTTATTTCTATAAATCTAAAATATAACTTGAGGTCAGGGATAGTGATGCCTTCAGCAATACTATTGTTCAGAATTGGTTTTGCTGTCCTGGTGTTTTGAGGAGAGAGAGAGAGAGAGAGAGAGAGAGAGAGAGAGAGAGAGAGAG